>NW_027411755.1:150952253-151429753 GCF_047663935.1 Musca autumnalis
AAAGATTCTTCCAGTACAGCAACACAGTGGCATACTTTGGTTACAGTACTTGCTCGGGTGTTAACGTGAGAGCCGTCTTAATCAGCATATGATGGATTGAACCCCCGTCCAGGCATGTTAGGAGGGATCTTTATGATCTATAAAGAGGAGTGCAACGTTGCAAGAGAGAACTCCTAGATCAGCACCTTATTAAGCAGGTATGAATAGCATTCACACAGATAAATAACTAAATAGCTATCATCTGAATGCGGTCCTCGGAGTTCAATTCCATCTATCGCAGCTGAAGAGCTGTCACAATAAACCAGAGACGTTTTGGCATGAGGAGGTCATCTGTTGCAGTTCCCAGCTTGTATCAGATAGCTGTGGCCTCCGTTGACGACGTGAACATGCTGTCGAATGTCACGCTTAGTACGAGGGCGGTTCGGAAACTTCTTAGCCTATCAATGAAAGAGAATAGTTAGTTTTTCAAAAATATTTTTATTTTTCAATATAATCTCCTGATATTTCAATACACTTAGTCCAACGCTTTTCTAGCAATTCTATCCCTTGATTAAAATAGTTTTCCTCAAGGTCTTCAAAATAGTGGTTTACAACTGTAATTGCATTTTTATTTGAGGTAAAACGCTTGCCAGCAAGGAATTTTTCTAGATTTGGGAACAAGTAAAAGTCACTGGGAGCTAAATCAGGAGAATAAGGAGGGTGGTCAAGCAACTCGTACTTTAATTGGTTGATTTTAGCCATTGTTAAAACATTCTTGTGCGCTGGTGCGTTGTCTTGATGAAAAATTATTTTTTTGTGTTGTAAGCCAGGACGTTTTTCTCGAGTTTGTACATTTAATTGATCTAAAAGGTTGCAATAGTACTCTGAATTTATTGTTTTACCCTTTTGCAGATAGTCAATCAATAAAATACCTTTGAAGTCCCAAAAAACCGTTGTCATAACCTTACCAGCCGATTGAATTGTTTTTGTCTTCTTTGGGGCACTTCCTCCAGCTTCAGTCCATAGTTTAGATTGTTTTTTGTCTCTGGAGTATAGTGGTGGATCCATGTCTTATCAACAGTTATGAAACGACGCTTAAAATCCATTTTATTTCGCTTTAAACGATCCAAACAAGTTTGAGAAATGTTCATTCTAATGCGTTTTTGATCGACTGTTAACAAATGCGGTACCCATCTTGCAGAAAGCTTTTTCATCTGTAGTTCTTCATGCAAAATTAAATGGACTCGATCATTTGAGATGCCCAGATATTAGCAATTTCACGCACTTTTATTCGTCGATCATTTAATACCATATCATGCACTTTGGCTGTTGTTGTTGCTGTTTTTGGACGTCCACTACGTGGTTCATCTTCAATGCTTGTACGACCACGTTTAAATTCAGCAACCCAATTTTTTACTGTTGCATATGAAAAAGCACTTTCACCTAACACATTCACCATATCATTATGAATTTCTTGTCCCGATAAACCTTTTTTATGTAAATATTTAATGACAGCACGCATTTCTAATTTTTCCGTTGTAAAAATTGCGGATGCGTCTTTTTTGAACACCTGTTTCTGTATGAAGGAATTGCCAGATCGAAACAAAATTTAACATGTGTTTATAACAGAGATGGAAGTTTCCAAAACACTTAACTTTTTTCTGTTTATACCGCGCTTTTTGTGCTAGGCTAAGAAGTTTCCGAACTGCCCTCGTATCTTGGGTTAATTAGTGGGCGGAATTCTGCTACCATCGACCATGACATCTAACTCAGTGTTCACATCCGCAGTCCATGTGGTGAGCAGAGAGGCCGAAGATTTAGTGGCGGATATTTGCAGTCAAATAAGAGTTCAGCCCACAAATAACGATCTCCCTGCATTCTGGAGATGGCAGGAGAAGTAAAAGGTTAAACATTTCTGGAGATATCGATTCACTCTACGGGGCTTGGAATTCTTGTTCCTGAATTCCACATACAAATGGCGTCCACACATATAATTGATTATCCGACGTTTTAAACTTGGCCGGAGGGTAGTGTGCTCAATGTCCACAAACAACGTGGAGTGCTTGATAGTATCAAGGACTTTTGGTAACTTAAGCACTGTCCTATTGCACGGTTTGTTCTGGTTGAGATCTCGGCTAATATGTGTGCAGATGGCGTGCAGTGCTGTTTAGAGCACCTATGCTGATGATCGTCTTCTGGATTGCTATTTTTGACGTGGGAAAGGAGTAAAGCCTTATAAGCATAAGGGTGACAAAAGCGAAGTCAGTCTGTGGGATTCACCTTTGCTGACAACCTTGCCCGGCTTCAGTAGCGGCATCACTCTGCCTAAATACCAGACTTCGGAAATGATGTGGATGGCTAGACACTCTATCTTTCTGCTATTTCACTTGTTTCAACATTACCGTCAGGGTCCAACTTTTTGTATGATTAAGCGTTCCTGATGGCATTCGCAACCATAACCATTTTAAATTGTTGTGGTTCCTTCTCGCCAGGAAGAGATCTAATGCGACGTAGTATTCTCATTTTCGCCATGTCAGCTCCGGTGCCCTTATCAAACTACCGATAAAAACAGCTTGCGCATCTATTCGGATCAGTCCGTGTATCGTCGCTAGGCCTGAACGAGGACCTATCTTCCACCTTTCCAGGGTTCGAGAGTGACATAACAGTTGCCCACAATTCATTTATTTCGACTCCAATGTTGCAACTCATCAGATGATCCAAGTACTCGTTCGGCATGTGCCGCCGCTTATGCTGAGAAATTTTCTCTCACTGCGGATATTCGACCAGCAGGTATATAGCGAGCAGTGATGATGACGTTCTCTTCTACCCGATCATCAAAAAGGGATGGCAGATTTATCTCTCTCTAGCATTCCTATGATTGATAAAAGTGCGAAGATTAGTGGTCATGAAATCTGGCGGTCTGCTAATGGTGACAATTATGGAGACGTGGTTTGACCCAAGAGAAACGACGGGTTGCAGGGAGACATCATTTGTTCGAGCAGGTGACACGAAGGTTTTATCTGGCGAACTTTGATACTCTCTGCTAATTCTGGTAGAGGCGTTTCATTGACCGTGCAGTGTACCGAGTGCTACAACTCAGGGTCAACATTAAAGTTCCCTAAGACCAGTTTGCAATGACCTTAAAACTAGGCCAATTAGCTGTCCCATAATTAATGAAAGTATGGCGTTGAGAGGTGCTGAAATCGGGCGGTCTGCTAATGGAGACAATTATGGGGAGATGGTTTGGCCCAAAAGAAACGACGGGTTGCAGAGTGACGTCATTTGTTCGACCATGTGACACGAAGGTTTTATCTGGCGAACTGTGATACTCTATGCTAATTCTGGTAGATGCCCTGTACAGGCCATTAACGAGTGCCACTACTCAGGATGAGCATTAAAGTTCCCTAAGACCAGTTTGCAATAACCTTCCAACTAGACCAATTAGCTGTCCCATGATTAATGAAAGTAAGGCGTTGAGAGGTGCAGAAATCGGGCGGTCTCCTGATGAATGCAATTATGGGGAGATGGTCTGACCCAAGAGAAATAACGGGTTGCCAGTCATTTGTCAGACCGGGTGACACGATGGTTATATCTGGCGAACTGTGACACTCTCCGCTAATTCTGGTAGCGGTGTTCTCATTGACCGTGCACTGTACAGATCATTACCGAGTGCCACAACTCAGGATGAGCATTAAAGTCCAATAAGGCCAGTACATGTACACATGTTCAAGTATCGATGCCCAGTATGCGGCATGGGCCCGCACAACACACATCATATTTTCAACTGCCCTGCCAAACCTACTCATCTAAATTCAGTCGATCTGTGGTTACATCCCATCGAAACAGGCACTTTTCTGGAACTGGAGATAGACCCAGAGCCAAAACGAACACGCAAACACACAATAATAAACACTGTTACAACATGAGATCAGTTGGCAATGACCTTCCAACTCTACCTCGGCGGATCAACACATGAGGGTAGCCATACATTCCATGCACAGGTCTTTAGAGCCAAGCTTAAGCTAGATAGACCTGTATTAAACAGACTGGTGCAATAGGAAAGCTAAACCCACACACCCACTTCTGGTGTGATCCTTCCTCATTACGTGGAAACCATCACAACGCTGTAAGCTGCAGTTGTTGTTGAGCTTGGTTTCCTGCACCATCACGACCATGATATTCTTCCGACATATAAATTTCATTATTTCCTCAGTCTTACATCGGAGTTCATTGCAAATAAATTGCAAAAAGGATGCATTTCCAGGGAGTGGAACGGCAATGGCTGGTGTTAAGTACTGCGTGTGCGGCCGCTATTTTGTTAAGGAGCTCAGATTCAACGCAATAGTATTCGATATCAATAAAGAAGGGGAATCCACATAGAGACAATATTACACCTCTATGTGAAACTTAAGATAGTGGGGAAAACTATACTACTGGCCTGATTAAACCGACATGTTCGTAAAATTATGTCTGCAACGAATCACCGAATATCGTGTAGGGATGGGATGTCTTCACTCGTGCTGTCCTAGAATGACCTCGATTGTTAAGGCCTCGACACATAAGAAGCAGGACATTCTTGCTTAAGTCATATCTGGTAAATGACTAAAGGCCAAGTTCGACATAATTCAAATGCGATTCTGAAATCTTTTTATTAGGTCGAACTTGGTCTTTATTCTTTTATCAGATATGACTTCAGCAATAATAAAATACTTCTTATGTGTCGAGGCCTTTAGAGCTTGCCCTATTGTCTAAAACGAATTCCCCGTTTTCTATTTCCCGGCAAAATACCGAAAAAGACGGACATGAGAAAAAGGACAGCGAGGACATTAAACCACTTTAAAATATACTCCCTAAAATATTCTGGATTTTTGCTTTAAGAGTCCTTTAAAAATGTTTTCTTTATAAAATCCATCGCCATAGATCCCCAAAACTCCCACAAGATTCTCAATACTTACCAAATATGTAACGAATGGTATAACAATTAGACCCAGACCACCGACATAACTGGAGACACCAATACCTATGCCACGAACTTGGGTGGGATAGAGTTCACCAGCAAAGGGATATATGATCAGAAACGAGGCTGATAGCAAGGCTTTGGATATTAAATACAAATATAGAGTCTCATCCACGGCATCATCTGGCAGCATTACAGTGATGACACACGCCACGCCCCTAAAAATGTTACACAATTCAGCGAAATTAGAAATTAGATGAAATCGTCAAATCCATTTCACTTACCCCAATATCATTGATAACGACAACGGCCAACGACGTCCCCAAGTATCCATCAGATACCAACATACCAAATAACTGGGTATCTCCACTGCAGCTGATAAAAAGAAACTAACATATTGATTGCTACCCAAAGAGGGTCCGTAATAGCTGAGACCCAAATACACTGTTTCATTGGCAAACCAACTGAGGGTGATCAAGAGGGTTTTCAAACGCATGTTGGGAGTTCTGCAAGTGATAATAGTTGTGCATTTTCAATAAAAGGTTTTTCAAGTTGCTTCCTCTTACCTGCACAAATCAGAAACCCCGGCATTAACATGCTTCTTCTTTTTTTTCAGCTTATCTCGTGATATTTGAGCTTCCAGTTTTGTTTTTATAACCGGCGGAAATTCATGTCCATTTACTCGAGCCATATTTTCTAGAATTTTTAGTGCTTCCTCGAGTCGTCCACGCATTAAAAGCCAACGTGGAGATTCGGGCATAATAAATAAATAGAGAAAGTAGGCATAGAATGGCACGGATGTGTAATAGGAGAGCTTCACCCAATCTCTTTCGAGATATGTTACAATAGATAATATCATTATGGCCGATGTATAAAAGGTACAGGTCATAACGGTTACAAATGACCGATAGTTTTCGCCAACCAATTCAAGGGCTGCAAAATAGAAAAACATGTTTGTATAAATTATTGTTGTTCTCTCCCGAGGGTATATTGTTAGTTGATCTACAGGATGGTCATAGTACTCTGCTCTTAACGAGAAAATTCACGAGGGTGTTCCCAGAAAACAAAAATGGAAGAAGGAAATAAGAGTTATGGTGCAGGCCTAAATAATCCAGAACCGGCGGGGACCAGTACTGGATTAACACCTCGCCGTCATCAAGACATCGTGTGCAAACATCTCCTACATATGTGGGAGACTTGGTATCAGTGGAAAAGAAAACACATATCCTAAAGGAAAAACGGAAGGAGGAGACAACTTAGGGATAGATTAAACTTGACGTAACCATTGGAGACTGGAACGACTCTGCGAATCCAACAGCAAAATAAACACCACCATTGTGGGAACCCCCAATAAAGAGCATGTCCACAGAATCTTCTGGAATTACTGGGGACTCCGAAAGAAAATCTCGGACCTTCCAGAAGAGATAGATGGTCGTGGAGAAAACAATCATTTCCATCGTCATCGAGAAGGTGGTCAATGAAACATTTTTGGATCCCTACCTTCAATAAAAATAATCACCAGTATTTAAAAGACAACCTCCACACGAACTATGCAGCTCTCCGAGAGGTAGTCAGCTATATATTGGGAAGACGTTATACGTTGAGGTATATGGAAAATAAAATGAGACTTTGGAAGTGAAGAGATGGAAACTCCTTCCCAGGGAGGAGGAAGGGGATGACACTCTCCTTGTGGAGAGTGGCCAGTCTGACAAAGATAAATGACTTGCAGATATTGCAGGTGTCGGTGAGGAGGAGCATGCCAAAAATAACAGCCAGGAAGAACAGTTAAACCCCCGAGTGGCACACTAGAGGTAACCGAGTCCATCATAATGGCTTAATACAGGTACCTTGGAACGCAAAAACATGGTCTCTGGACTAAAACATATAAATTATGAACTTTTTAAGCTAATACGGGAATTTGACCGAGAACTTGTATTACACTGTGCAACACGAAAATTATTAACCATATTCTGACTCCGCAGCGTGATAGAAGACCAAAAAAGAGAGGACACGTGTCTCACCGTTTTCCCTATCTCATCAATTTTCGCGGTTATAGGCCTCCAAAGGTTTGAGGCTTTGATGTAAAAAGGGTCATATAGTCAGGACTATATCTTCCAAACCGTTAGGAAATTTGAATATATCCTAGAGACAAAGTTGTAGCTCTTGTCTTAAAGAACAAAAATTGTGAACACATATAATTCATCAAACTTCATCTACAAGGTCAAAATAGCCATGGCCAAATTTCTTTTAAAATTTTTTCTCGGGTTTTGGTCTACAGCTATCAAACCGATCAAATTTGAAGCAAACAACCAACTAAAAAGATGTACCTCAGATCTCAATAAACATCTTTCTAAAATAAACGAACTCTGTACAGACGGTTCTTAAAGGTCAAAATAGCAGAACAAATGTGATTTGTATTATGTTTTCTCTGGTTCTGTTCCACAGATACTAAACGGTTCAATATTCAAGAAAACAACCAACTACAATAAGGTAGCAAAAGCATCAATAAACAACTTTCTGGAACATGCGAAATGTCTATGAACGGTTCTTAATGGTACGAATAGCAAAACACTTTTGAAAATATTAAATTTTTACACTTTTTTCTCCGATTCTGGTCCACAGATACCAAATCGCCCAAAAATTAAGGATACCGTTAACCACAAAAATGTACCTAAGATTTCAATAAACAACTTTCTAGAGCATATGAAGATTCTAGGAATTATCATCAGGGCTGAAATTCACGAACAATTAAATTATTTTTAACATTCCCCCTGCTCAGGTCTGGAAATAACAAACTGTTAAAAACTCAAGGAAATTTGAAAGGTTTGTTATTTACAGACCTGAACAGGAAAGAATGATCTAAAGTAATCGAATTTTGAGCTTGAAGAATCGTTCCTAGCATCTTCATATATTTTAGAAACTTGTTTATAGAAATCTAAGGTACATTTTTGCAGTTGACTGTATCCTTAGTTTTTGGGCGGTTGGGTATCTTTGGACCAGAGTCGGAGAAAAAAGTATAAAAAATTAATATTTTCAAAAGATTTTTGCTATTTTTACCATTAAGAACCGTTCATAGACATTTCGCATGTTCCAGAAAGTTGTTTATTGATGCCTTTGCTACCTTATTGTAGTTGGTTGTTTTCTTGAATATTGAACGGTTTAGTATCTGTGGACCAGAACCAGAGAAAACAGGATACAAATCACATTTGCTTTGCTATTTTGACCTTTAAGAACCGACTATACAGAGTTCGTTTATTCTAGAAAGATGTTTATCGAGATCTGAAGTTCATTTTTTTAGTTGGTTGCTTGCTTCAAGTTTGATCGGTTTGATAGCTGTATACCAAAACCCGAGAAAAAATTTTAAAAGAATTTGGCTTTGGCGATTTTGACCTTGTAGATGAAGTTTGATGGATTATATGTGTTCACAATTTCTTTAACACAAGAGCTACAACTTTGCCTCTGAGATATATTCAAATTTCCGAACGGTTTGGAAGATATAGTCCTGACTAAATGACCCTTTTTACATTAAAGACTCAAACCTTTGGAGGCCTATAACCGCGAAAGTTGATGAGATAGGGAAAAACGGCGAGACACGTGTCTTCCCTTTTTTGGTGTTCTATCACACTGTGGAGTCAGAATATGGAATAAAACATGACACAAAAAATTACACACAGTGTTATATGCCACAAGTTATGTTTCCTTCTGTGTGCAGAAGACACCACGCTAAAGCAAGGGAATGGGAATATTTACCTAACGTCGGATTATCTGCTTTTCGACTCGCCGACTTTACGACCTTCGCCGGAATTGTAGAAGCTGATGAAAAGGATAACTCACACCCCGCCAAGCTTTGTTTACATGAGTGGAGGTTCTCAGAGGAAAATCCTTTTTTGAGTACCACGCGAGTGACAGGGTGAAGAGTAGAGTGGTACCTTGTATTAGATATCTCTCTCTACCGAGGGGAAACACCACGATTTACAATGAACGTTGCACTCTGACAGAATCTCCATTTTAATACTGAAACATCTGGAAGAGCCGAGAGTTGAGTATCTCACCCAAGTTATCAATATGTCGCTAGCCATCCATATCGTGACCATTCAAATATGTCAGCAAAGGTGAATCGTACAGATCGATTTCGACCATAGCAAAGACTCTTAAGGCTTTACTCCAACCCAGCTTATGAAATGTTTATGCATTTGCGATCATCAGCATGGGTTCGTAAGTAGCTCAGTACTGCAACCGCGCTGCATATCAACATAATATAGTAGGGTACTCAACCAGAACCAGTGATATTGGTCCTCGGCTTATGAACAACTTTTGACACTGTCGAGTACTCCACGCTGTTTATGGACATCGATCAGATCATCCAACGGCCAAGTTTGAAACGTTGGACAATTAATTACATATATGTGTGGACAGCAGTCGTACGAGGAATAACTGGGATTTCCATGCAATTACCAATTCATTTTTGTGGCTAAAAACCGAATCCTACAAAAATTTGTGGAAATAGGATCGGATTTTGATATACCGACAATTTAGCTACATTTTTTGACTGAACTACCCGTAATTTGACATTTGAGGTTCCCTGCAGTCACAAAACTTCTCTATCAAAAATAAGTCGATAGTTTGGTATAGCCCAACATAAAACGGTACCTTCCGACTTTCGGTATTTTTAAGTTTTAGCTATATTTTTAAACGAACTACCTCTTATTTGACACATTAGGTTAACTGTGATCACAAAACATCTTCATCAACAATTAACATAAGTCCATGTTTTGGTGTAGCCCCCATATAACGGTACCTCCCTGATTTTGGGTATTTTTAGGGTTTTAGCTAAATTTTGTGACTGAATTATCCGTAATTTGACAGTTGAAGTTCCTAGTTGTCACAAAATTTCTCCATCAAATATAATCAACATAGGTTCATGCTTTGGTATAGTCCCAATATAACGGTACCTCCCGATTTTCGGTATTTAGAAAATTTTAGCTAATTTTGGTGACTGAACTACTCGTAATGTGACATTTGAGGTTGCTAGTGGTCACAAAAACTTCCGTAATTTGACATTTGAGTTTCCCTCCAGCCATGAAATTGTTTAACAAAAATAGTCAACATAAGCCCATGTTTTGGTATAGCCCCAATACATCGGTACCTCCCGATTTTCGGTATTTTGAGGATCTAAGCTAAATTTTTCAACCAAAGTACATTTTATTTTATACTTAAGGTTCAGAAAACTTATGCATCAAATATTATCAATATAGGTCCATGTTTTGGTATAGCCCTATATTACGGTACCTCCCGATTTACATATTTTGACGAAACTACCTGCTATTTGACATTTGAGGATCCTAGTGGTCACAAAACTTCTCCACCAAAAATTGTTAACATAAGTCCATGGTTTGGTACAGCCCAACAAATAACGGTACCTTCCGATTTTCGGTATTTTTAGGTTTTTAGCTGTATTTTTAACCGAACTGCCTCTTACGAGTATTTGACACATTAGGTTCCCAGTGGTCACAAAATATCTCCATCAAAAATCTTTAACATAAGTCCCTGTTTTGGTATAGCCCCCATATAACGACACCTCCCGATTTTCGGTATTTCGAGGGATTTTTCTACATTTTTTGGCTGAACTACCAGTATTTTAACACTTGAGGTTTCCTGTGGTCACAAAGCTTCTACTCCAACTAGTAAAAAAGTATCAGTCGGTTTTGCCGACAGATATATACCTTCAGCCTGTGTGAATTAAAACTTATGTACATCTATAGGGAGATCAACTACCGGTTACACAATCAAAATCATTTTGGATTAAGTCTTAAAAGTGTTGCGGAGGAGGTACGTGAAGGAATGCATTGTCATGGCCCATTTTGAAAGTGGATCTTTGTTTGGGAGTCATTTCTTTTCCAATAGATAGTGCGTCCTCCAGTCATTTCAGCTGGTCACCGTATAACATATAGGTTTTGGACCACTACGTCAGAAAGCATGGACTTGTCCATACACACATAATATCTCTGTAAACAGGACCACAAGGAGCATAGGAATAAATTGCCAAAGGATATTCGAACCGACCGTAAACTGCACCTAAATATAAATGTGGAATCTTGTGGGGAAGGTACCCTAAATAGAAGACCGATATGGACCATATTCGAAGTTAAACTACATTTGCAGAAAATATTAGGAGATTCAGAGTTGGGACCCAACCGGTTGCTGCGTTTAACAGATATAGGGTGTACCATTTTAGCGAAAAGTTTGGAACTTTTGTTTGGGAGGTAAACGAATGAGTGGTCCGATATTGCTCATCTTCGAACTTATACTAAGTTTCATCAAATATTACGAAGAACAAATTTTGGGCCGAATCGGATGATCCATTCGAGGGTTATCGTGCGCTCCAGACACTACAAATGGTACAATCAATGAACGGAAAGAAACAAAACGATTCCCGTACCAATCACACAAAGCCACAAACTTTTCAGCTTCTCTGAATCGTTTCATTCTCACAACCAAAACAAAAACACAAACTTTTCAACGTAAAAAGATGGAAACCGTACGATTGGTGAAATGTAACTTCGGTTATGCTTTGTCGAGTTGTTTCATTCACCACCGAAACGACAAGTATTTTTGGGAAACGTTTGCCGTGCGTTATGGTCAATGACACACTCAGACACACACACACACACATGTGATTGCTTAACAACCCTATAAGTTAGCATCAGCATACCACAGTGAATTTTATCAACCACCAAACGTTTTTGATTTATTCACATGTGTTAAGTACTATTTAGTTTTCTATCTGTTGTTGTGGAGTTGAGTACTTTTCGCTTTTCGTTTTGTTCGTACTCACGAATGTAAACAAAACGAAACTAAACAGCGAGCTCGGCCAACGAGGGTTATGTTTCGTTTTGTATTGTTCCTATGGAAAATACAAAACGAAACGATTTGAAATTTTATTTAAAGTATTTTTACGTACTCTGGGTACAATAGGAGTTTTTTACACCTTTCGGGCCATTTTTTCAAGAAGTATGGACTTGCCCATGAAAAAACTTGTATCGTCGTAATTGGGACAGCGAATACAAGTTGTTGCAACTAAAATCAAATGGATTCGAGAGGTGGTCTTAAACTATACTTTTCCTGATAGGGTTTATATTGGAACCTCATCTATGTCTGTTAGAAGTTTTACGATGTGCAAAGTTTGGACCAAGCGATTGTTCCTTTTCTTGGAGGGTTATCGTTCGCACCACTTTACAGAAAAAATTTGAACTTTTGTGGGGGAGGTACCTGAAATGGTGTTCCGATAAGTTCCATTTTCGAACTTAAACTAAGTTTGGGAAAAATATTACGAGTGCCAAATTTTGGTTCGAATCGGCTGATCCGTTCGAGAGTTATAGTGCGCCCTAGCCAGCCAGGCAGGAGGACGGACTTTGAGGCTCATTTTTGGTCGTATCAAAGCCTAAAGGCTGAGGGTATAATACATAATTATTGGATATAAGTTCAGAATATTTGACAGCGATTTATTTAAAAATCCCTCCGGCAATTTTTGTTTTTTTTATTTTTCTCTGAATATTGTATTTTCAGAATGCGCAAAAACTTCACAGGTGTAAGATCCTTTCATTTAAAGTTAGTTCAGGGGCACCGTGTAACCTGACCTAACCTAAAATTAGCTTAAATGAGTTGCTTTTTTACAAACATACTTACATATAATAAATGGAATTTGATATACTGCAGGTATAGTAAGACCCACAATTACACGACTGCCAGCCCAAGTCCAGAAATCTTTGCTTATTGATGTAATCAGACTACCGATCAAGAGTGTGGCCAAACACACAAAATACGATGTACGACGACCGGCACGATCATTGAGCAAGCCAAATAAATAAACGCCAATAGGTCCGCCAACATTTAGCGCTGCCAAACCAATGGTGGGATAAATATCCTTGTCACATACCAGATCATACTAAAAGTTGGTTAAAATTAAGGATATTGATTAATAAATAGAAAGAAATTGTGTGGCAGCGATGGGTAACACACACTACAAAATGTTGGTTTATTAGTCAAACTTAACCCTTAAAGTTGTTGGGCCAAGCACGTACAGCATTATTTCCCATAGGAAATCAAATTTTGCAATGTGAGTGTTTGTTCCATCACTGCTAGAGAGAAGGGATCCATGCAATTTTTGGGAAAATGAAATGATTACTTCGAAAACTAGCATTACCTACACACACATACACACATATATGATTTGTAATGCTATGAAAGATAGAGAGAGCGAGAAGCCTTAGATTAAGTTGAGTTATGTGATCTCTTGAGGTGAGAGCCTGTCGTACGTCGATTACAATAGAGGACCACACTTCGGTGGTATTGTACTCCCAACCCTGAGGACATTTTTCGATTGGCCATGATTTATCCGGTTTCAAGTCATTGATGGTGGCATTTTCAAGAAGTTGCAACCAATCGACGGCATATCGATAACATTTGCTATGTTCTTCGGTGTGGTGATCCTGTAAAATAAAAATAATCATCGTTAGCATTGGCCGAGCACGTGACTTTTATATTGCACTTCGTTCACTTATTAAAAAAAAGTTTATTTGTTTTTAATTTACTTTTAAAAACCGTTTATTTGAATATAGATCGGGAGTTAAACACTGACTGACTTAAGTTGAATTTTACATTGATATTTATAATATTCTTCTTAGCTGTTGTGTAAGCATTTTTATTATTTAGTTTATTCTGATTGGCTAATAACCCTAATTTTTGATAAACCATCATTTATTGCAAAATTAGCAATTTTATAAAAAATGAGTTTTTGATTGGCTAATATGCCCTAAATTTAGTAGACTATCATTTAATGCAGAATTGGCAAATTATTATAAGAATGCATTTTGATTGGCTGTAATGCCATAAATGTTAATATACTGATAAAAATGCAATGTTAGCAAAATTAATATTAAAAGTTAATTAACAAAAGTGATTGACCTTATAAAAATGCTTATGCAACAACTTTACAAAAGTTGGAGTTTATTTGTTTATTTCTTTTAAAAAAATATCTATGGGGTCATTATACATAACTACCCCTCCCTTTGAAAAAGAATTCTCCTGAATTCGATTATTTAATTCAAGCTTTATGCTTTTATGTTTAAATAGTATGAACAAAATAATTGTTGCAATAATCAATAAAATTACAATATTATATCCAAATGACAAGTTGTTGTGGTAGTTTAATCTGTTTATATTTTTCACATTGTTTTCGTGTTCTTCTATAATTTTTTCAAATGATATTTGATGACTAAAATTTTTAATTGTATTATATTCCTTTATAGGTATTCTTCTTTCATATTCTTTAAAATTTGAAAAATAATAATCTTTAATTCGTATTGAACAATTATTAAAAGTTATTAGAAAGTTCCCATTTAATATAGTTACGTTGGAATTGCAAGTATTATTTATATATAAGTTTTTTGAATTTTTAATAACGATTGTATCTAATTCTAATTGAACAATTTCTAAATCTTTATTTGTTGTCATTTTACAATTGTTTTTTACAATGCAGTGTTTACTTAGTTTTAAATCTTTAAAATATTTATTTTCTTCAAATGCATATGTTTTATTATCATAGTCAAAAATTTGTTCAATATTGTAATCTATTTCATAGCTTTTATTATTCGTTAATGGTACAATTGTCCTTAATTCTATTTCAATAAATTCTTTAGGTATTTTCAGTCCGAAAATTAGATAAGTATGATTAAAATATGCTGTCCCTGTCTGTATGTATTTAATTTTATGATAGTCAATGTCGTACTTCGTTATTTCATCAGTTGTCAGAATGCTGGGATGTACTAAACCATATTTAGCAGATATTATATTGTCCTGAATTTGTTCCAATTTATTTTTTATAAGTTGAATATTGGTTAACTGTTCTAGAAAAACTGTTTTTTCATTTTCCTCATTTAAATATTTATTTATCGAATTTAATTCTGTTTCTATAAGTATACGATCATTATTTATTACTGTTTTCAAATGAGTCAACGTCAAGTAAAAAAATCATTTATAATAATTTGTTGGTTATTATTTTCTCTAATATCATTAATATTGAATAATTTATTCTGTATAGTTTGTCTGTCTTCGTCATCCATTGTGCCAAATAACCACTTTGATAATTTTCCTACTCCATTTATTAGTCCTCGTCTCGTTCTTATTGGTCTTGGAATTAGAGTCATTAGTTTACTTTTAATTTCTATTAATTCTAATTGTAACATTTCCTTATTTCTGATTTTTGATAAAATTATGTTTTCTGTCATTTGTTCTACGATGTTTTCAATGTCTTCTAAATTTATTACATGTATGATAATGTCGGTTTCTTTTACAATTTCCTGCTGTTTTATTGCTACGTCTATATATCCTGATTGTTCAATCAGATGCCTCGTCGTCATTGTTGCTTGAGTCGCTGTTGTTGTCAGGATCATTGCCATCAATATTATCCAAACCTGCAAATTTTAATGGTCGTTTGATGTTACAAGGGTGAATGTTATCTAATTTTGATTTCTTATATTTGGGTTGTTCTTTGTGCCTAAGAGCCTTATAATTTTTGATATAGCCTTCTTCTCTATTTTCGGTATATTCTTCTCTAGACTTGTTAAGTTTGTCAATTGCTTTTGTTTTATTCTCATCTATATTCTTTTTTACTTTATTCTCATCAATTTCATCCTGTTGAATCTCTTTAGGTGAATATTTTGTGGTTGAATGATATCTTTCATTATAATTCCTAACTGCTTTCTGGATAAGTTGTTTTATTGGTGTTTCTTTATTTAGTTTATATAAAATTCTAAATTTTTCTGCTATTGTATTATGTAGACGTTCTACATCCGCATTTCCTGTATGGCTATTGGGTTTAGTAAGATGTAAAGCTATGTTTTCATTTTGTAGAAATTCTTTTAGTCTAATAGCATTGAATTCATTGTCCGCTACTATTTTCTTTGGTTTACCTATTCTAGTGAAATGTTCCTCTAATTTTTCTATAATAGTTATAATATTTCTGTCATTCAATGGATAAGCTGCCGCAAATTTAGAAAATTTATCGATTACTGTCAAAAAGTGAAATCCTTTCATTACATATGTATCTACATGGATAATTTCATTCTTAGTAGAAGGAGTTTCTGTTTTAGAAAATTTAGTTTTAATGGGATTTCTATCATATTTTACTTCCTGGCATATTTCGCATTGATTTATTACGAGTTGAATTAGTTCTAATAATTTTGGATAATATATCTTGTTTTTAATGTTATTGTAGGTTTCAAGAATTCCGGAATGCATACTCTCTCTGATATGGTACAAGGAAATTTGTTTTACTGCTTCGACTTCTGTTTCTATATCTTGTGCTCTTATTGTACACTTTGTAAATTTTAGTTTTCTATTATTTGAAAACATTTCTATTAATTTTTCCTGGACTTTGTTGTAATTATGGTCTGATAGCTCTGAATAAATTCCTACGTTTCCTTTAGTTATATACTTCCTGAATATGTCTCCCATATTGTCAAAATCTGATTCGGCTATAAAAATTATTTTCTTTCCATGTATTGTTTTAAGTTCTTCAGTTTTATTATTAGTAAGAATTATTTGGGTCTTATATTTGTTAACTATTTCCTCTTTTATAAAGAAATGGTGTAGTAAGTTTTCTTCCGCTGAATGAACTGTTGCTAAGGTTTGATTATCGTCTTCTATTGCATTTACGGTATTTTCAAATAGTTCTTGATCTATCTCTTCGTGTGATTGAGTTTTCGTTTTCTTATCTTCATCATTTTTGTTGTCACTATTTTGTTCAATTCTACTCAAAAAATCTGCCACTCTATTTTCTTTCCCTTTAATATATTCTATATCAAAATCATATTCTCCTAACTTAAGTAACCACCTTTGATGTCTTGGAGATATATCCTTTCCTTTGTATTTAGTATGTAAATATTTAATTGGTTGATGATCTGTTAATATTTGAAATTTTCTTCCGTATAGGTATGGTCTTAGATAATTAACACTCCATAAAATAGCTAAAAATTCTTTATCTGTGGCTGAGTAATTTCTTTCATGATTATTCAATGTCCTTGATACAAAACAAACGGGGTGTCCTTCTTGCGAAAGCACAGCGCCAATTGCATAATTTGATGCATCAGTGGTTAATGTGAATTTTTTATCAAAATTCGGATATTTCAAGATTGGATGTGAACTGATTAGTAATTTTAGCTTTTCGAAGGCTTCAATATATGTTGGATCTTTAGTATTAATTTTTGTTCCCTTTTTCAAATATTTTGTTATCGGTTGTGCTACTTTTGCATAATCTTTAACGAATTTTCTGTAATAACCTGTTAATCCTAAAAAGCTCTTAATTTGTTTTTCTGTTTTTGGTAATTCTAAGTCTTGGATAACTTTTATTTTATTTGGATTAGGTTTCAATCCGTCCTTTGTTAAAATATGTCCTAAAAATTCAGTTTCCTTTTTCATGAAATTACATTTATCTATTTGAATTTTTAAATTAGCTTTCTCTAAAGTTTTAAATATATTTGTTATTGCTTTAACATGTTCTTTTAGTGAGGTACTAAATATGAGAATGTCGTCTAGATATACTACACAAGTTTTATTTATATAATCGCGTAAAGTTTCGTTCATCAACCTTTGAAATGTTGCTGGAGCATTTTTTACACCAAATGGCATCCTAATAAACTCATATAGTCCATGAGGTGTTACAAAAGCTGTCTTTTCCCTATCTTCTTCTCTTATTAATATTTGATGATATCCCTTTGCTAAGTCAAGAGTTGTAAAATATTGTGCTCGTCCCAATTTATCTAAAATTGAATCAATGTTTGGTAATGGAAAACTATCATCAATTGTTATTTCATTTAATTTTCTATAATCCATTACAATTCTATATTTTCTTTCTCCAGAATTATCTATTTTCTTTGGTACTACAATTAATGGACTTGCATATCGAGAACTGCTTTTCCTAATTATTCCTTGATCTTCCATTTCTTTTATTTGTCTTCTTACTTCTTGTTCATGTTCTGGTGGGTATCTGTATAGTTTAGCTTTTATTTGTTCATCTGTAGTTGTTCTAATTTCATGTTATATATCCATGGTACTTGTCAATACATCCCCTTCTTTAAAGAATAAGGTTTTAAATCTGTTTATGATTTTTGTAACTTCTTCCAATTCTTCGGCATTTAAATGTCCTAGTTCAATTCTATTCCAGTCAAAATCTGATGCTTCTAACGTACATATTTGAATATTTTTATATGGATTTATAATAAAATTTGTTGTTAGATTGTTGAAAGAAATTTTACCATCTACCATATTTATTACTGTATTAAATAAGTTGAGTGAATCTATACCTATTATAAAGTTATACCTTCGTCCTGTAAGTGGTGTTGCTTTCCATTTAATTTTTCCTTCTTTAATATTAAATTGATCTGGTATATCTGTTAATATTTCATATTTTATCTTTCCTATTCCATGTATGGTGCTAAATTGAATAACTTCTTTATACTTTTAAAATTCATTTATGTTTTCATCAATTATACTTATACTTGCTCCTGTATCTATCAATGCTACATAGTCTTTATTCTTTATTGTTAATTTTATCATAGGTAAAAACTCTGATGTTGTATTTAGAAATAAATTATTTCTTAGTAAATTCTGTCTTTGATTTTGTTTACTGTCCTCTATTATTTCATATTGATTTACTTCATCTTCTTTATAATTTTTATTTTGCTTATTATTGTCCTTATTTAAAATTGTTGAATCCTTTGCTTCTATGTTATCAATTTCCATTGGTTCGCCGTGGTCTTGCCAAGGTTGATTCCTGCGAAATTGACCGGAATATGGCCCTGGATTTCCTACCTGTGCTAACCGCTGAAAATTTCCTGAATTGTTATTATTACCATTATTCTGATTTCTGTATCTTTGGAAATTCCCTGAATTATTATTTTGGTTCCTATTTTGGTTATAGTCGATTCGTGGACTATAAGGTTGTCCGTACAAATTTCGGTTGTTATTATTGTAATGAAAGTTATTATTTCTGTTAAAATTATTTCCTTGTCCTCTATTTATTTGATTATAATTGTTTCCCTCATTTTTATTTTTATGAGGACTATTATTGTTATTATATTTATTACATTTATTTTTTCTATATTCTTCCCTAATGCATGTATCCTCAAAACGTCTTTTTGTTAGTATTTTTAATATGTCATTAATATGTGTTTCTTCGTAAATTTTGTCTAGAAGCGTTCCCTGCGTCATTTCCTTTATCGTATTAACTAATAAACTGTCAATATTAGATAAGTCAATGTAATGGTCATTTTTATAGTATATAATTAATTCATCAGACTTATATTTAATGTTTTGAATTTCTATAATTAATTCGCTTACGTTGTTCACTTTCAGATTTGCAATCATTCTGTATATCTGATGGGGTTCCACCGATGGTCTGTATCTCAATTTTAAAGTTTCTTTAATAAGTTCCCAATTGTCTGGTTCCGGGATGTTTATAATTGTGTTCTTGGCCTGTCCTTGTATTATTTTATAGAATATTAATCTCACTGCTTCCTTTTTCAATGCTTCATTGTTAATAGTTGAAAGCAAATACTCGGTGCTGCAGAAAAAGCTGTTGACTGTTATTTCACCACTTCCAGTAAAGACTGGAATATAATTTATTGCCTTTAATATGGATTCTCTGGTACTATTGTGTTGTTGTGAGCTTTGTTGTAGTTCGATGTAGGCACTTCTAAGTCTTTCGATTTGTTCATCCTTTCTGGCAATCTCCGCTAGGACTGCGTTGATGTCTTGAGCCTGGTTTTCCATCCTCCGTCTGTCAAATACTGTATTTCTCTTTTTCTTTTGTGAACTCAGTTTTGATTTAATGTGGTGTCCTTTTTATTGTACTATGTGACGGTTCACTGCACTATTACTTTTTGTAATTTTAGTGGTGTCCTTTTTGTATATATGCAATTTTAAAATACACTGCACTTTATTGTGGTGTCCTTTTTATTGAAATATGTAACAGATCACTTCACTATTACTTTTTGTAATTTTAGTGGTGTCCTTTAATTTTCACATAAGCAATTTTAAAATACACTTCACATTTAAGTTCGTTTCACTGGATCCTTATTTTTATAAGAATCCTACCGACTGCGCCACTTTTATATTGCACTTCGTTCACTTATTAAAAAAAAGTTTATTTGTTTTTAATTTACTTTTAAAAACCGTTTATTTGAATATAGATCGGGAGTTAAACACTGACTGACTTAAATTGAATTTTACATTGATATTTATAATATTCTTCTTAGCTGTTGTGTAAGCATTTTTATTATTTAGTTTATTCTGATTGGCTAATAACCCTAATTTTTGATAAACCATCATTTATTGCAAAATTAGCAATTTTATAAAAAATGAGTTTTTGATTGGCTAATATGCCCTAAATTTAGTAGACTATCATTTAATGCAGAATTGGCAAATTATTATAAGAATGCATTTTGATTGGCTGTAATGCCATAAATGTTAATATACTGATAAAAATGCAATGTTAGCAAAATTAATATTAAAAGTTAATTAACAAAAGTGATTGACCTTATAAAAATGCTTATGCAACAACTTTACAAAAGTTGGAGTTTATTTGTTTATTTCTTTTAAAAAAATATCTATGGGGTCATTATACATAACTCGTGTTATATCTATCTTTTATCTCTTTCTTTTTTCCGAGCAACGAAAGACCGAATGTAAACAAATAATAAATACAGTTTGTTTATTTACATTTAGGAATGTAAACAAACGCCCTATAGTTAACTCTTTCTAGCAATTCATCATCGCTTTTCACTCTGACAATGTCAATGTCAAATGCAATATGGCTTCCTTTTTTGTGTGAACTCTTTTGAAATTATCACAGGAAAAGAATTTCAATGTCCTTTAAGTAATAACCCTTACCATATCTGGTGGCAATGCCAAGTGTTTTCTCTGTTCCACAGTTGATATGTTAAGTAATTCGGGTACCCTGCACCAATAGTCTGTGGGGGTATCGGCCATAAACAGTTGATTAAAGGCACAAAAGCCACAAGGTATACAAGCTGGTAGGCAAATGCCAAAGACCAACAGTTTTTGATATCTACCAAATTCCCCAATGGAGGGCAGTAGGTCATCCAAATCGAATTGTTCCTAACAAAAAAATAGAGCATTTCAATGGAATCAATAGTCATTTTTGAAGGTTGCACGACGGACTACTTACATCCTCCTCCGTTTCTTGTAATGCAGTTGGCTTTTCTTTAGCAATTGGGTTGTGAACTTCATCCGATCCATCTTCAAAATCACTGTCATCAATTGGCATTGTTTTCGCCCCCTTTTTGTGGCTTTTAGGTAATTTTATTAATACTTTTTCTGCTAACTTAAAATTTGTACGAAGAAAATTAAGAGTGAAAACTATGACCACCACCTCTACTGCTGCTAGTTGTCATTTGTACGTTGTCAAAGAAGAAAATGTCTAACCATGGAAGACCGATAACTGCAATGTTTTCATACCCCTTTGTTGCCATGCTATAGTGGGATAGTAGCATGCTGTTTTGGTAGCTTATGGATAGTTAGATTGAGCGGTTTCAAAGCAAACAAAACCGTTATTTTGCTGTTTTAAATAATAAGCATATGAAGGACTTAGAGCTCTGAATCGGTTAGAGAGTCACTAGAAATTTTATGGAATGTTATTTAGCTCCATGGTACAATAAGGAAGGTAGAACAGGTTCTGAAAAACATTAAAAACACAACTCTGAAGCTATGACCGCTTTCTGTCAAAATTATTTATACATATTGACAAACTTTACAAGTAAAAAAGTATCAGTCGGCTTTGTCGACAGAGATATATCCTCAGCATATGTGAAATGAAACTTTCATCTACGCCATATCGAATGTATTTAGGGTCTTTTCAGTATTTTGTGGACTTTTTTGGACATTTGAACTTGCCGACTAAAATATGGATTAGGATTAAAGTTCAAAAGTGTTGCAGAGGAGGGAGGTACTTAAAGGAATGGAGCGACATAGTCCATTGTGGAAGTGGTTCTTATTTTGGGAGTCATATTTTTTCGACAGATATCGCTCCCACTAGTCATTTCAATGGGTCATCGTATAACTTTTGGACTAGTATATCAGGAAGCATGGACCTGTCCACGGAAAACATAATATCGCTGTAAATAGGACCACAACGAACAGCATCGGTATCCATTTCCGAAGGATCTTCGAACAGACCTTAAACTGCACGTAGACACAAATGTTGAACATTTGTAGGGTAGGATTGTAGCTTTAGCCACATTTTCGACCAAACTACCGGTAATTTGACACTTGAGGTTCCCTGCAGCCACAAAACTTCTCTACGACAAATTGTCAACAAACATATGTCCATGTTTTGGTAAAGCCCCCATATAACGGTAAATCCCGAGTTTCGGTATCTTGAGGATTTTAGCCACAATTCTAAGGCAAACTAACTGTAATTTGACATGTGAAGTTCCCAGTGGTCACAAAACTTCTACACCAAAATTTTTAAACATATGCCCATGGTTTGGTATAGTCTTCATATAACGGTACCTGTCGATTTTCGGTATTTTAGCTACATTTTTGACCGAACTACCTGTTATTTGGCATTTGAGGTTCCCTGCAGTCACCCAACTTCTCCACTGAAAATTGCAAACATAGGTCCATGTTTTGGTATATCCCCTATATAACGGGACCTGTCGATTTTCTATATTTTCTGGATTTTTTGCTAATTTTTTAACGGAACTGATTTGACATTTGAAGTTCTCCGTGATCACAACACCTCTCCACCAAAAATTTTCAACATAGGTGTTGGTATAGCCACTATATAACGGCACCTCCCTATTTCTTGTATTTTGAGGGTTTTACCTACATTTTTTGACTGAACTACCCGTAGTTTGACATTTAATATTCCCTGCCGTCACGAAACTTTTCCACCAAAATTGTCATCGTAGGTCCATGTTTTAGTATATCCCCCATATAACGGTACCTCCCAATTATCGGTATTTTGAGGGTTTTAGACGCATTTTTTGATTGAACTATACGTTATTTGGCATTTGAGGTTCCTAGTGGTCACACAACTTCTCCAACTAAAATTGTGAACATGGGTCCATGTTTTGTTGGTATAGCCCCTATATTACGGGACCTCTCGATTTCTTGTATTTTGAGGGTTTTAGCTACATTTTTTGACTGAACTATCCGTAATTTGACATTTGAGGTTCTCTGCGGTTACGAAACTTTCCCACCAAAAATGTTCATCGGAGCAGGGACGTACGCAGGGGGGGGGGGCACGGGGGGCCCGGGCCCCCCCCGAAATGGTTTGGTCGAACAACATTTTTTAAGCTACTGTAACTAGTTATTATATTTTTTCTCATAAAAATGTTTGTATATTTGAAGATTTCAAATTAAAACTTATATTTTCTTAAGTTTCTGAACAGAAAATGTACATCAATAACAAGTTTTGTAAGAAAATATTTTAAAAATTTTTGTTTGTAAGTTGTTTTTGAGTGAAACTTCCAATAAAATCTGAATTACTTCTTCATGTCATATCATACCACTATCAAATGCTAATTCCTTAATGAATATACCCCATGTCTTTTATTTATTCGAACTGTATAGAGCTCTCGAGGCTTAAAACTCATCCGGTTATAACAAAAATAACGAGTTCAGTATTATGGGAATGGAAATATATAAAAAAAATCTATTGAATAAAATGTATGAAGGGTCGGTCCTTCGTGGACTACATATTGAAAGCCAATTAGAAATTTGTTTTACTGCCATCGCCAAAATTTTGTTATTCTGTTTTAGACAAATTTGCTGCTAAACAGTATGAGAAAATAATGAAGACAAATGAATTTTTGTGCGTCACTTGATTTTTACTTATCATCACCGAAGTGTAATTGTAACCTCAGACTTTAGATTACGAGATTATATACACTAGGATTGTATCGTATAGATTTCATCAAAATAATGATTTAAGACTTCACATATGTTTGGACGATATTCGTTTCAGCCAAGATGGAAGTACTTACCACCGTCCGTCCGTCTGTATCTCTGTTTGTCTGGCAGGTTGGAACTCATGATAACTCTCGGTCCATGTTATGGATCTCGTAATGTTTTGTCCAAATTAAGTTTAAGTCATATCGGTACCTCCGCCATAAAAGTTAAAAAATGTTCACTAAAATGGTCGAAGGGACTAACCGATTCGGTCTAAAATCGAACCTAATATGGTTCGCAAGATTACTTCCAAAAGTTCATCAAGGTCCAAGAGAATATGTTTGGACAACATCTTCAGGTCTCTTATACAAGTCTAACATAACTGCAGTTTAAAGACTGTTCGATGATTTTTTGGACATTTTGTAGTCTTGTTTACAGCGATATCCTACTTTTCGTGGACAAGTTTATGCTTCCTGACAAAGCTCTAAATACTACGGTTGCCAACTAAAAAGTTTATGGGCGCGATAACTATCGAGAGGGGTGTCTCTCAAATAATTATTAGTGAATAATTATGTGGGGTTCAATAAGGATCGATTGTTATTTATCTATGTCCATCAAAGTGTTTGTCATCGAGTCCAAAAACTTCTAATCGTACAATTACGAAAACAAATTATAACGCTTCTTTTGTAGCATAATATTAAAAGTAAAAATAATCCTGGTATCAGAATCTATCTCTTTCGGTAAATAACACTGTGCAACATTTTTATGGTAATCTTGTGCAAATAATTTGAAGTGAGGATTTTTTGAAAGTACAGACCCAAAGTACAAAAGCCCTAGTTCCGTTTTGTTGAGTCAGATACAGCTTGGATTTTATGGCCCCATCTAAACATTGTTAAATATCGACTTTTTAAACAACTCGGGGCTATATCTCTGAAATCAATGCAAATCTTCTTCTGACCTTTGCAGCAAATTTGTAGATAAGGGCCAAAATAAAATATTTGGAGAAATGAAAAAAAAAATTATAATATATCTAAAAATTCCATAATTTGTATACATTTCGCACCATATCTGTTAAATTTTTCTTAATGTTTTCATTTGGAAACATATCAACGACAACGACAGCCGATCTTGCTATAGCAAAGACAACGGCAATTCTTTGTGGTTGTAAAATTCTGCGATAAACCATAACGTGGACCTGTATGATTAAAAACTTCAATATACTTCAATAAATTTTACATGGCGACATTACCGAACGTGGCCCGATATTGTCTATTTTCAATTCTAAATATCCTACTCTGTAAAGATTTAAAATTGTATCCTTAGTCCCAATTTACATTAAACGATTTTTCTTGCGGCAATTTTTCTCGTTCTCTTTTAAACTTGCCTCTTGCGTTTATACATTATAAAACAATGAAAATAATGTCAAAAACGAAAAATATAAAAGGAATTGCCTGAAAATTGCCGGTACGAGCAATTTTTTTCCACTTCCATACTTCTTCCCAGCAAAAAAAGTCCTCCCAAAATCATGGGGTTTGTAAGGGATTTTTGGCAGCCGTAACTATTGTTATTGTTATTTTATGACCACTAGAATAACTAGTTATTGTGTGGCCACTAGAAGTTGAAAAAAATATATTTTTAGAACAGTTGATGTAGAGATTTTTTTAATTTCATCACACTTCTTATTTTTATTTTACTTTATTTTATTTCGCTCGCTGTGCGAGTTGAACACACGAACCCTCTGATTTCTAGCCAAAGACACTACATACTATGCCACGCACACGAACATTAAGGGTTGCTTAAGAACTTAAATGTGCAGTGCACATGTGCACCACGAACTGTTATTTTTTAATTAAAAAATCTCGCGTGCCGACAGTGATCGTTGAACACACAACCCTAGGATTTATAGTCGGACACACACTCACTGTGCCACCGTCCTCATTACTTAATGAGGAGCAAAGTAAGTAGGTTTGCCTTGTAATTTTTTTAAGAAGTATCCCATTACTTTTCAGATTACTTGTAATGGGAAAAGAAGCTTGTTTACATTACTTTGTAATGGGTTACGTAATGACTAATGGATCCGAATTTTTGCTGGGTTACGTGTCTCTCCTACAAACTGAGACTTGCCGCAAGTAAACTCGCCTAATGTAAATTGGGACAAAATATTATGAATTCTTTCTATTGAATTTATATACAAAAATTTACCGAGATATGAGCTTTCGAAGGGAAACATTTATTGTGTTTTGTATGTAGCATAGAAACTAAAAACGTCTTTTCCTCGAAGTGGCACTTTATATGTTTTTGTGGGACTATTGTACACATAAATCATGTGCTTAACCAACTGCTGACGGAGTCAGAAAAATATCAATTTTGTACATGTTTTGTTTTTGTTAAAATCGAAAGTTTGATTTTAACTGTTCAAAATTTTTAAAAATTGATTTTTTTAATTCCTTTTCGATAATGGACAAGATTTTTTTCAAAAAAAAAAAAAAAAAAAAAAAAAAAAAAAAATAGAAGGTAACTTAAGGTTTAATACAATTTTTATAAAAAATGCATGAAAATGGCTTTTCTCATGCTTATAAGTTGCCATAACCCCTTAAAATAGCTTTACGTAACGCTACACAACATTTGAATTTTTCATAATTTTTGGTCAAGTTGTGCCCCCCCCCGAAATGAAATCCTGCGTACGTCCCTGCATCGGAGGTCTATGGTTTGATTTAGCCCCCCTATTACGGTACCTCCCTTTGAGCACTTTGAGTATTTTAGCTTCATTTTTGAACCGAACTACGTGCAATTTAACATTTGAGGTTACCAGTGGTCACAAAACATCTCTACCAAACATTTTCAACGTAGGTTTATGGTTTGGTGTAGCCCCCATAAAATTGTACCACCCGATTTTCGGTATTTTGACGATTTTAGCCACATTTGTTCACCTCTAATTTGACGTTTGAAGTTCAGAGTGGTCAGAAAACATCTTCACCAAAATTTTTCAATGTGGGTCCATGGTTTGGTATAGCCCCCATATAACGGTACCTCCCGATTTTCGGCACTTTGAGGATTTTAGCTTCATTTTTGAATCAAACTACCTGCAGTTTTACATTTCAGGTTCTTAGTGGTCACTTCTCCACCAAAAGTTGTCATCAACGTTCCGGCCAGCGGCTGACACATATGTACGTTTGTATTTGTTTCGTTTTATCGTGTTGCTGCTCCAAATTCTTTTGGTCCGTGCCGGGACGGAGGAAAACCCAGGATCAATATATTTGTGCTCGGATCCGCATCTTCACCCACATCCAACCTTCGGTGAGATGCAATAGATGTCAGGAGTGGGTGCATCTAAGGGGTTGCTCTGGACTTGTCCACGTGAGGGACTACGACAGGGACTATGTTGCTGCATGCTCCGTGAATACAGTCCCCAGTGAGTCGTCATCGGATTACGAAACTCCCTCGTCGTCTGATTATGGGACTCCCCCGCAGTCCCCTCGACAACAACCGCACATTCAGCCTTCAACACCAGCCGTTGTTGTCCCAATTCCGGAAAATGCATCCATTTAATTGCAATGGACTCCGAGGTAAGATCGAGGAATTAGTAGATTTCATGAGTCGGAGGAATATCAAGGTCGCTGCGGTGCAAGAAACCAAGCTCAACAACAACTGTAGCTTACAACGTTGTGATGGTTACAACGTGCTAAGAAAGGATCGCAGAAGTGGAGGTGGGGGATTAGCTTTCCTGCTGCACCAGTCTGTCTAATACAGACCTATCTCGCGTGAGCCAGTCTCTAATGACCCGTACATGGAATGTATGGGGGTAGCAGTCACGTGTGGAACTGCCGATTTAGAGTTGCTGAACGTATACATCCCACCGAGAAATAGCTGTATCTCGGATTACGAGCCCGACATTAGCCCGCTTTTGGAAGGTCATAATCGTATGGTCCTGTGGGACTTTAATGCGCATCATGAGATGTGGCATTCGGCCCTCGGAAACGACCAGAGGGGTACAACGCTGGCTGAGCAGATTGATAGCTCTACGTTTTGCACGGTCAATGAGGACGCCCCTACCAGAATTAGAGGAGAGTGTCGAATATCCGAAGTAAGACCAAACTTCCCAGCAGAGGCGACAGGATTAGACAATGGGCGTGATGAGCTTCGTCGAGCCAAACCCAATGACCCCAGAGTCAGGGAACTGACACTAGAGGTTAACAGGCTGGTCCGCGAGCATAAGCGGAACAAGTGCTTAAATCATCTGAAGAGTTGCAACATTGGAGCCGGTATAGGTGAAGTGTGGGCAACGGTTAAGTCTCTCTCGAGCCCTGGAAGAAGGGAAGATAGGACCTCAGTCACGTTTGGCGACGTTACGTTGACTGACCCGAAGATGTGCGCAAGTTATTTCAATCGACAGTTTGTCGAGCACCCCGAGAGTGACAGGGCGAAGAGTATTACGTCGCATTAGATCTCTTCCTGCCGAGAATGAACCACCACAGTTTACAATGGATGATGTTGCCAATGCCATCAGAACGCTAAATCATCCAAACCGTTGGGCCCTGATGACATCTTGATGGAAATGCTGAGGTAGCTGTATGAGCCGGGAGTGGAGTATCTCACTTAAGTTCTCAATTTGTCGCTACCCACCCTCATTGATCCCGCAGCCTGGAAAATGGGCAGAGTGGTCCCGCTACAGAAGACAAGCAAAAGTAAATCGTAAATGTCGATTTCGCTTTTGTCGCCAGTCGCAAAGACCCTCAAGGCCTCAAGGCCTGGGTACATAAGCAGCCTTGCCTGATTGCCTTGCTTTTCTGCTTTATTTCTGACATAACAAAAATAAAAGAATAAAGAAGGCCGAGCAAATTTCGAACTGGGTTACCCTTTTTTTATTCTTTTATCAGAAGCAAGCAAGGCAAGCATCCGAGGCAGCTTATGTATCTAGGCCTTTAGTCCTAGAAATAGCTATCCAGTTGACGATCATCAGCATGGATTCCGTAAGCAGCAAAGCACGACAACAGTGCTACACGCCATCTCCACACATATTTGTCGAGGACTCAACCAGAGACCGCCGTGTGATGGAACAGTGATGGTGGCGCTTGACTTATCAAAAGCTTTTGATACTGTCAGGCACTCCACACTTTTTGAGGGCATTGAGCAGGCCAAGCTTTGAAACGTTGGATGAATAATCAATCAATATATGTGGACGCCACTCGTATGTGAAATTCAGCAACAGGAAGTCCAAACCCCGTAGAGTGAAACTTGGAGTTCCCCAACGTGGGGGTGATATCTCCGGTACTGTTTAACCTCTACCTCTCCTGTATTCTGCCCCCTCCAGACGGCATCGGGATCGTAACGTATGCGGATGATTGCACTATCCTGGCGTCAGCTATCTTCCCTGATGACATCTGTGAAAGAGTGAACTCCTATTTAACCGATCTTACCACCTTTTTAACGCGAGGAATATGCAGATATTCGCTATTAAGACTACGGCCACTCTGTTCACCACATGGACGGCGCAGGTGAGAAGAGAGTTGAATGTCGTGGTCGACGGTAGGGGAATTCCGACCACAAACTGCCCCAACATTTTAGGGGTCACATTTGATACTATGTTCACATCGTCCGCGCATGCCGCAGCTTTCTGTGACAAACTGAAATGTAGGAAGAAGGTTCTCAAGTCACTAGCCGGCAGCACTTGGGGTGCAGATAAAGAAACAAATTTTGAGTAAACGAACACACATCTTGTTGACCACATATAAAGCAATAGGTCGGTCCGTGGTAAGCTATGCGGCGCCAGTTTGGTCGCCCTGAGAACAGCAACAGGGTGCCTCCTCAAGTCTTCAGTGGACCATATACATGAGGAGGCAAAGATTCTTCCAGTAAAGCAACATAATGAGATGCTTTCGTTGCAGTACTTGCTTGGGTGTTACCGTGCGATCCATCCCAATCACCATCTGCTGGCTAGGCCCGACACCTTCAGGCATATCAGGGAGGATATTCATGCTCTAGAGAGGGAGGTCCAACAAAATAGGAGAGAACCTCTAGATCAACAGGCATATCAAACAGGTTTAAGTAGTATTAACACGGATGCAGTTGCTAAGACCATAAGCAAATATAGTGTGAATGAAGTTCCCGGAGTACATCCCCCATATATCGCAGCTGAGGAGCGTCAGCTGTAACGACAAACCAGACTAGTTTTGGCTCAACTACGCTCAGGATATTGCAGTCGCCTAAATTCTTATTGGGCGGAAATCGATCGCGTCGTGCAAGACATCTGCCCAGTATGCTGCATGGGCCCGCACGACACAAACCACCTTTTCAACTGCCCCGCCAAACCTACTGATCTAACTCCAGTGGAAGCATCGAAGCAGCCTGGAACTGGAGTTAGACCCAGAGCCAGATTGAATAGAAGAATGAACATACAAACATAATAATAAACACTGTTACAACCACGACATACAAAAGTTGTCAACACAGGTAAATGGTTTGGTATAGCACCATATAAATGTACCTCACGTTTTTCGGTATTTTGATGATTTTAGCCACATTTCTTGACCGAACTATCTCTAATTTGGTCACAAAATAATAATATAATTGTTCCACAAACGGGAGACATCTCTCATATCAATGAGTGCACCTCGATTCATATTAGCTCAGTGATATGGGACATACTGTTAATCGCCGAGTCTAAGACACCACTTGTAGAGAAGTTGTACAAGGCTGAAATACTCAGAAAATGTCGCCAACATTACTGAGGGGTATTTTGCCACCGTTGAAAAGTGTTTGATGTTGACTGGCCAGGGAATCGAATCCACGACCTTCAGCGTGCAAGGCGGGTGTGCATACCATTGCACCACGGTGGTCACAAAATATCACTACAAAATATTTTCAATATAGGCCCATGTTTTGGTATAGCCCCTATATACGGGTACCTCCCGAGTTTTGGTATTTTTAGGGTTTTAGCTATATTTTTGACGGAACTACCCATTATTTGACATTTGAGGTTCCCTGCAGTCACGAAATTTGTTTTTTAATATTTTTTGTCAATTTTCAAGGACACTTTTGGTAAAAAAATCTGAATAAGCATCACTTTATGGTACGAAGTGATTTTGGTGCAATAATTCACACACTTTACTCTCGGATAATGCCAATGGTATTGTAATATAACAAAAAAAAGAAAACAACAACATCAAACATTTGACTTTGAACCAGCTCTAGAAAACAAGCCTCCAAAAACGAAAAATTTACGCTTTTTTGTGGTGTATGGACGACTATTGATTCGATCGATGGTTAGATCGTTGGTATTGCTGTTGCAAGAAAAACAACAACAAGCAAATGTTGCAGAGACACTGGTGGTTATACCTCTCTCTCGATGGCTGTCTGTCTGTTTGTCTGCCTACCTCAAGACAACACCAGCAGCCAGCCATTGATTAATTTATGATGCGGCGCATAATGTGCCACGGATGACTTTATGGCTTTCAGGGCCAAAAAGTGTTACAAAAACAGAGCAGAATATCAGGCAGCAGTGCACGGCTATCAATGTTAAGCTGGACATTGGTAGACCGACCACCAGTAGGCCAAGTGAAGTGGTAAGAGCAAATTGGGGTGAGCATTGAGTTTATCGGTAGGTAACTATGGAAAACGTCTTATTTGCACATTTTTGCATAAATTGTTGCTGTTGTTAACATAAGCATCAACCGAATGTTCGGCTTTGAGCCTGCTCCTCACACCAGTCCATTGGTGTTGCTGGTGTCATTGTGACTATATGTATGTATTTGACTATGCAAAGGCTTTGATGTTGCTAACTATCCTAAGTGTCATGTTCATGTCCAAGATTTTGTTGTTATCGTTAGTTGCGGCTGTTGTTGTTGTTGTTACAGTTACTATTTTGTTATTTTAATAGCCAATTACTCATACAGTCACTCGGTTTTTTGGCCTATCTTAGACATCGGCCACCATGGTTGCCAATTGTTTTGTTGATGTTGTTATTATTATTGTTGTATTACAACAACAATCGATCAGCAACATTCAATTGCAGATAAATTAATGGGTTCTAGTAGATCATTGTGACACTTGATCATTAAAAGGCCATAAAATAATAAATGTTCTAAATATTTTGGGTTGTTGGTGTTGTTGGTTTTGTTTTGGTGGGTGAGTTAGTCAGTGAGTGAGTGATTTAGTTGAAGTTGTTGTGTGCTTCTGAAGTTCAAATAAAATTCTTTTAGAATAATAATACCGCTAGTTCTTTGAGAGCGTTTTGCAAATGTAACAAACAATCCTTTTAAGACATAATACATATAGGGTGTTCCAATGTGGATGATAAATAAACTTAACAGTATTTTAGCTTAGCAAATATTTCAAACAATGAAACGATCCTGATTGCCTCTAACATGTCTAAGCCCAGAACCGATCTTCATTTATCCATTGTGTCATTCTGGAGAGCTTAAGACTGTTAAAAACTTGGCTTGAGGTGAAAATAAATCTTACTATAAAACAAGCAAAAAATCGTTAGATTCGGCAGGGCCGAACTTTTTATATCCTCCACAATAAAATATTCTTGGCTAAAATGGAACAATAATTTTTCGCTCGTGTTCACAATTACAGGTATAGTTATTTTATAATAAAAATAGGTAAAAAAATGTTTAAGTTAAACGGTTTTATGTTAAACATACATTGCAATGTTTAAGATAAATGTACTAAAAACCAAAAAATAATAAAATAGATACAGTCGTGGGAATTATAAACATATGCATAGACTAGACTAAAATAAAACCGTGGGGCACGTCAATTGTCTACAATCGTTGATTAAAATGTTTGTTTTGTAATGTTACACTATAATAAGGCAGTTGTTCAACCGACAACGATGGTCGTGTGATAAGTAGGGCTAGAATGTGGAAACAAGCTAGCAAGCTCGATTATAAGCGAGTTTTAGGGTTTCATAGTGGTGAGCGAGTAGTACTTTGTCGATTAAAGACAAACTACGAGCAGTGAAACGCTTCCTCGCCAGGCAGCAGTGTGAATGTCCAACGATAAACTAGTTGAAACATCTCTTTTATTTACATGGAGTGTATAACTATTGGAATTTCCATGAGCAAGAAATAGTAAGTAATTTCCTCACAGTCTGCGGGCCAACTGCCTAACGACGAATTAAACGATTCTTCTATCGCACATTAAGTCGATAATTTGTAGACAATTGACGTGCCCCACGGTTTTATTTTAGTTTAGTCTATGCATATGTTTATAATTCCCACGACTGTATCTATTTTATTATTTTTTGGTTTTTAGTAGATTTATCTTAAACATTGCAATGTATGTTTAACATAAAACCGTTTAACTTAAAAAGTTTTTTTTTACCTATTTTTATTTTCTAGTTTTTAGTTTTTATTTCGCATTCTGTTTAATTCGTTTAGTGCTTCATTATTGCAAGGTTTCTTGCCCGTTAGTTTATTGCAGTCCAACTCCTCTATACGTAGTCCCTGCAAAGATCTTACTCTACTAAAAGCCACGTAGGCTTGACCTTCTTCAAACAGTTTCGCACCTAAGTATACGACTGCGTGATCCACAGTGCTGCCCTGCATTTTATGTATAGTAGAAGCCCATGATAGTATTAAAGGCAACATTCTTCTTTCAGCCGTCCCGTAATTGTACTTAGCTGGAAACTGTATGGCTTTCGGGTGTATAAGATGTACTGTATAGTGCACTGTATTCTTCTTGTCAAGCCCTTTTATTTGATACCCATATTGGTGGGATTGATAAAAAATTGTTATCAGCCATTTGGTAGCGGCGGCCATCTTAGATTTCAATTTTGCATAGTAAATTGTATTCTACTTGTTGAGACCTTTCATTTTATACCCATTTTGAGGGGATTGATAAAACCTAAGTTATCCGCCATTTTGTAGAGGCCGCCATCTTAGATTTTAACTTTATATAGTACATTGTATTCTACTGGTTGAGCACTTTCATTTGACACCCATATTGATGGGATTGATAAAACCAGTGTTTGAATTTGCTAACAGCACAGCACTGAAATCACTAAAAATATGCTATTGCTATGCTGTGCTGTTTTCAAAAACAAAATCGAAATCTGTTGCTGTGCTATGCTGCGAACATAAAAGTAGCACAGCACATGGTCTATGCTGTGCTTCCGAAATCTTCACAGCACATAGCATAGTATAGTCATCCAAAATAAAAACGAAAACTGTTGCTGTGCTATGCTGCGAACATAAAAGTAGCATAGCACATTGTCTATGCTGTGCTTCTGAAATCTGCGAAGCACATAGCATAGCATAGTCATCAAAATCAAAAACGAATGCTATTGCTATGCTGTGCTGCAGACATTTTAACAGCATAGTAAACAGCCGCAGTCAAGAAAACAAAAACGAAAACTATTGCTGTACTGTGCTATGAACAAAATCAACAGCATAGCATCAAACATAACCCAGAAAAATGTTTGATGGCAAAGAAGTATGTATTTGAAATATAACAGAATTTGCTATTGTGCTGTGAAACCATGACTAATTGCACATTTCGATATTATTAACACACTACTATTATTTTGACCGAAACTATTGCTCTGTTCCAGAACCTGCAACAGTCTACTATTTTTGAAATGTTGACACTTTTCCTTCATAAAGCGAATTTTGAGTTTCTAAATGCATGTTATTGCCACTTGTACCTTTTTTAATATATGTACTAGAGTGGTTTTAAAAATCGATATCGGATTTTTTATGCGGCACCCTCCTAAAACTTTTAGTTTTGTTAAAAATTAAGATTGTCAGAGTTTGAGCTCCATCGGAGTATGTTAACACGTGCCACTGGGGCCTCAAATTTTCCATGGACCTTTATATAGCCAAAATTAAAATCTGACCCGATTTTCAAAAATGTTTGTGGGATTACTTGTTTAGCAACTTGTAAACTGTTTTCATCGATTGGACAATAAATGTGATCTGTAAATTGATTTTGTGAAAATTCGCCAATACAAATTAAAATTAAAATTGGTCCCCATTTTATAGGGCCAAAGGCGAATTTTCACAAAATCACTCTATAGACCACATTTATCATCCAATCGATGAAAAAAGTACCTTGTAAGCAATAAACAACACACTGAACAACTCATAGGGGCATTATTATAAGTACTCTTTTACTATTGCATGTATTTGAAAACGCAAAATAAATGAATTTAAAGACATTAGAAATATAATTTTCACATTATAAGTTAATGCCAAGAAAGTTCTCCTTGAAATTGAATGATCCCTTTTAATATTATTTTAACCGGAACGCTAAAAAATCTGATCGAAAAATCCAAACTATAACCAAAGAAGGCTTTATAATAATGGGGGTTAGAGAGTATGCTGGGTTAACATTAATTATGCTATGCTATGTAGAAATGTTTACAGCATAGCAGAGCACAGCAATCGCTTTTCGATTTCATGACTATGCTATGTGCTATGCTACTTTTATGTTCGCAGCATAGCACAGCAACAGTTTTCGTTTTTGTTTTTGAAAACAGCACAGCATAGCAATAGCATACGTTTTTGATTTTGATGACTATGCTATGCTATGTGCTGCGATGATTTCAGAAGCACAGCATAGACCTTGTGCTATGCTACGTTTATGTTCGCAGCATAGCACAGCAACAGTTTTCGATTTTGTTTTTGAAAACAGCACAGCATAGCAGTAGCACTCGTTTTTATTTTTGATGCTGTGGCTATGTGCTATGCTGCGTCACTTTCACAGCACCAGCATAGACCTTGTGCTATGCTGTGAAAAACTAGTAGCAAATTCAAACACTGGATAAAACCTACGTTATCCGCCATTTTGTAGCGGCCGCCATCTTGGATTTAAATTTTTTATAGTATATTGTATTCTGCTTGTTGAACCCTTTCATTTGATACCCATATTGATGGAATTGATAAAACCTACGTTATCCGCCATTTTGTAGCGGCCGCCATCTTGGATTTCAATTTTTATAGTATATTGTTGTTAAGCTTGTTGAGCCCTTTCATTTGATACCCATATTGATGGGATTGATAAAACCTACGTTATCCGCCATTTTGTAGCGGCCGCCATCTTGAATTTATAATGATAATGAATAAATTTTCGATTGTTTGAGTGGAGTATTCCCCCATTGGCTCAACTTCATTTATTACCCTCTATTACAAAGAGTAATGTTTTTCAAAACGAACTGACAGTGTTGCAAAATTTTACTGATCGCTACCAATATCATGATTTCATCCCGGCGAAGGGAATTATCAATTGGCTTCTCAGTTTTTGAAATGATGCCTTTTTAGCGAAAAACCGAACTCTTTAAGTGTCTAGTATTCTCATATGAATGAGAATCACACTCACTTTTCGGCTTTTCCAAAGAAACACCAAAATCAAAATATTTTGCAACATGTCAGCACGTATCAACTAAGAATTCTTCGAATTCTGTGAGTTGAAAAGAACACCAACACAGTTGCCTGTGAGGTTGTTATTGGAATTTTGTTTTTTTGTTTTTTAACAAAGCTCCATTCATTCGCCCGTGCCTCGGCTGTTTTTTGTTTGTTTTGTTTATTGTTGAAGTTCAATCTCATTTTCGATTGTTTGAGTGGAGTATTCCCCCATTGGCTCAACTTCATTTATTACCCTCTATTACAAAGAGTAATGTTTTTCAAAACGAACTGACAGTGTTGCAAAATTTTACTGATCGCTACCAATATCATGATTTCATCCCGGCGAAGGGAATTATCAATTGGCTTCTCAGTTTTTGAAATGATGCCTTTTTAGCGAAAAACCGAACTCTTTAAGTGTCTAGTATTCTCATATGAATGAGAATCACACTCACTTTTCGGCTTTTCCAAAGAAACACCAAAATCAAAATATTTTCAACTCACAGAATTCGAAGAATTCTTAGTTGATACGTGCTGACATGTTGCAAAATATTTTGATTTTGGTGTTTCTTTGGAAAAGCCGAAAAGTGAGTGTGATTCTCATTCATATGAGAATACTAGACACTTAAAGAGTTCGGTTTTTCGCTAAAAAGGCATCATTTCAAAAACTGAGAAGCCAATTGATAATTCCCTTCGCCGGGATGAAATCATGATATTGGTAGCGATCAGTAAAATTTTGCAACACTGTCAGTTCGTTTTGAAAAACATTACTCTTTGTAATAGAGGGTAATAAATGAAGTTGAGCCAATGGGGGAATACTCCACTCAAACAATCGAAAATGAGATTGAACTTCAACAATAAACAAAACAAACAAAAAAGATAATGAATAAATATAATTGTATTGTCACCAAAATCCAAAGTGTATACAAAATTTCAGATTAATCGGTTGACAGGAAGAGGGTGAAATTTGAATTACTAAATTTGACCCAAGAATAAATAATAAATAATAAAACAAACGGGGTGAGCTAAATAAAACCATTTAAAAACGGCCCAAGCCCAAACCCAAATTAGCCCTGAAAATATACCTAAAATTGCCTTCAATCGGGCGGCACCTTTATATAGGGCCTATGTCAAAGTGTGGATCTACATATGTTGGTAATATTAATGGAAGCATGGAGAAGTTTTGTGACCGCTGGGAACCTCAAATGTCAAATTACAAACAGTTCGGTCAACAAAATTCCTCAAAACAGGTATCGTTATATAGGGGCTATACCAAAACATGGACCTATGTTGACAATTTATGGTGGAGAAATTTTGTGATCACTGGGAACTTCAAATATCAAATTACTTCCCAAAAAACTTGGAACCGTTATATGAACGCTATACCAAAACATGGATCTAAGTTGAAATTTTGATGAAGAAGAATTGTGGACACTTTGAACCTTAAATGTTAGGACAGGTTAAAAATATAGCTAGAATCCTAAAATCGGGAGGTACCCTTATATGGGAGCCATACCAAAAGATGAATATATGTTAACAATTTTTAAATCATAAATTACAGGTAGTTCGGTCAAACATTCAGGTAAAATCCTCAATATACCTAAAATCGGGAGGTATCAACACAAGGACCTATATTGACAACTTATCGTGGATAATTGTCGTGACCTTTCAGAGACTCATAAGTCTAATTTCAGGTAGTTTTGTTAAAAATTTTAGCTGAAATCCTTAAAATACCGAAAATCGGGAGGTACCGTTATGTGGTGGCTATATCAAAACATAAACTTTTGTTGACGATTTTTTGTGGGTAAGTTTTGTGACTACTGGGAACTTCAAATTATAAATTACAGGCAGTTCGGTCAAAAAATGTGGGTAAAATCCTCAAAATACCTAAAATCGGGAAGTTGCGATATATTGGGCTCTACACCAAAACATGGCCCTATATTAACGGTGGAGAAGTGTCGTGACCACTTAGAACCTCAAATGTCAAATTACAGCTATTACAGACAAAAACTGTGTCTAAAATTCTCAAAATACCGAATGTCAGGAGGTACCGTTATATGGGACCTATGTCAAAACATGGACCTACATTGAAAATTGTTAATGAAGAAATTTTGTCACCACTGTATATGTAAAATTACAAGTAGTTCGGACAAAAAATTTAACTAAAATTCTCAAAATACCTATACTCGCGAAGTACCGTTATATAGGGCCTACACCAAAACATGGTCATGTATTGACAGTTTTTGGCGGAGAAGTGCAGTGACCACTTAGAAACTCAAATGTCAAACTACAGATAGTTCGTTTAAAAATTTTAGCTAAAATCTGGAGGGTCCGTTATATGTGGGCTATACCAAAACATGGACCTATGTTGACAAATTTTAGTGAAGAAATTTTATGGACACTGGGGAATCTCAAATGTCAAATTACAGCTTATTGGGGGCTACACCAAAATTTGTACTTCTGTTGATAATTTTTAGTGAAGAAGTTTTGTGACCACTGTAAATCTAAAAGTTCAAATTAGAGGTAGTTCCGTCAAAAATGTGGCTATGACCTATGGGGGCTATACCAAAGCATGGACCTATGTTGACAATTTTTAGTGGAGAAGTTTCGTGACTGCAAATGGCAAATTACAGCTAGTTCGGTTAAAATTGTAGCTAAAATCCTCTTACTTACTTACTTAGCTGGCCCATTACAGAACATTTGTTCTATAGGCCGAACTAAGAAGAGATCTCCATTCCTCTCTATTTGTTGCTTTGCACTCTGGAATACCGCGTCTTTTCATCTCATCATCCACTTGTTTGCGCCATCTATTCCTTAGCCTGCCAATTCTGCGTGCACCGCCATGTGGCATGTATTCATACGACTTTTTAGCGGGTTCATCATCGCTCATTCTTATGATATGGCCTAGCCAACGCAATCGCTGCATCTCGATACGTTTAACTATATTGATGTCGTTGTATAGCAGATACAGCTCGTGGTTCATGCGACGTCGATATTCACCGTCAACGCAGATTGGTCCGTAGATCTTTCGAAGAATTTTTCTCTCAAACACACCAAGAACTGCCATGTCTGCTTGCGCAAGTACCCAGGCTTCGGAGCCATACATCAGCACGGGTAGTATCAGTGTTTTGTAGAGCGTTATTTTTGTTTGACGAGATGTGGCTTTGTTTTTAAACTGCTTACTTAATCCAAAGTAGCATCTGTTGGCCAATACAATTCTTCTTTTTATTTCACAACTGATGTCGTTTGTTGTGTTTACGGAGGTGCCGAGGTAGACGAAGTCTTTTACTACCTCAATATTATAGGAACCAACTTCCACAGTCGGTCCGAGCTCAATGGACGCATTGCGCGTCGACACCATCAACTTGGTCTTCTCACCGTTTACCGCCAGACCCACTTTAGCAGATTCTCCTTCGACCTTTATAAAGGTATCAGTTACTTCTTTTACTGATCGGCCCATGATGTCTATATCATCAGCATAAGCAAGTAACATGTGACTATTGGTGTAGATTGTGCCACTTCTTTTGACGTTTGCCTCTCGTATAACCTTTTCTAGCAGGATGTTGAAGAGGTCACACGAAAGGCTGTCTCCTTGTCTGAAACCTCTTTTGGTACCAAACTCTTCGGAGAGGTTCTTTCCTATTTTAACTGAGGACCTCGTGTCAGTTAAAGTCATTTTACAAAGCCGGATGAGCTTTGCGGGAAAACCAAATTCAGACATGGCTTGGAATACCTTTGAACGCAGCGGGCTGTCGAAGGCTGCTTTATAATCGACAAAAAGGTGGTAGGTGTCGATCTGCATCTCTTGGGTCTTCTCCAGGATTTGCCGCAGGGTAAATATCTGGTCAGTGGTGGACTTGCCAGGTCTAAAGCCGCATTGGTATGGTCCAATTATCTCGTTGACCATAGGCTTTAGTCGTTCGCACAATATCCTTGACACGATTTTGTAGGCAATAGGGAGTAGACTTATGCCCCTATAGTTAGAGCATACAGTCTTATCTCCCTTCTTGTGGGCGGGGCACAGGATACTCAGGTTCCAATTCTCGGGTACTCGTTCTTCCTGCCAGATGGTGCTAACTATCTGATGAATACACCTTATCAGCGTGTCGCCTCCGGTTTTGAACAGCTCGGCTGGTAAGCCATCGGAACCTGCTGCCTTATTATTCTTCAGCCGATTTATTGCTGTCTTTACCTCATCTTGGCTGGGCGGTATACATTCAATACCATCTTCTGGGATTGGGACTGTGGTATCTTCGTCGTCTTCGCTGCTATTGGATACCAACAGATTTGAAAAATGTTCTTTCCATATCCTGAGTACACTATCTGTATCAGTTACCAAATTACCTTGCTGGTCTCTACAGGAGGATGTGCCTGTACCAAAGCCATCAGTTTGATGCTTGACTCTTTGGTAGAATTTTCGGACTTCATTCTGGCTCCTGTACATCTCGATTTTTTCACACTCCCGCTTTTCCATCTCTCTCTTCTTCCTGCGGAAAAGTCGTTTCTCCTCTCTCCTTTTCTCCCTGTATCTCTCTCGTGCGCTACGCGTTGCTACGGATTGTAAAGTAGCCTTATATGCCGCATTTTTCTCTTCGGTGGCAGCACGACACTCCTCATCATACCATGGATTCCTTGGTGGAGGTCTCTGGTATCCAAGGATGGATTTTGCGGCTGTTTGCATGGAGTGGGCAATGCTTTGCCATTGCGCTGATATGTTATCGGGATGAGGAGTGCTTTGATTAAGCAATTGGGCTAGTTGAGTGGAATATGCTGTGGCTATCTGTTGTGATTGCAGCTTACCGATGTCTAACTTTCGTGTTGTGTCTGTTCGTACTTTGTTTGCTACGTTTAAGCGGGTGCGTACCTTTGCTGCAACAAGGTAGTGGTCCGAATTAATGTTTGCGCCTCGGAACGATCGTACATCCAACACGCTCGATGAATGTCTTCCATCTATCACAACATGATCAATTTGGTTTCTTGTTTTCTGATCTGGAGACAGCCAGGTGCCCTATGAATATCGAGATGATTAAATCTGGTACTGCTAACTACCATGTTTTTTGCAGCTGCAAAGTCTATCAGCCTCATACCATTGTCAGATGTTTCACTGTGGAGACTGAATTTCCCGACTGTTGGGCCAAAGATATTCTCCTTTCCCAATTTTGGCATTAAAATCGCCTAGAATGATTTTAATGTCATGGGCAGGGCAACGGTCATATGTTTCTTCTAAGCGCTCGTAAAATATATCTTTGGTCTTTTCGTCCTTTTCTTCAGTGGGAGCATGAGCGCAAAATAAAGCTGATGTTGAAGAAATTTAGCTTTTATTCGAATTGCAGCAAGTCTTTCATTCACTGGAGTGAAGCTGGATACCAGATGTTTTAGTCTCCGACTAACTACGAATCCACAACCAAACTCATGCTTTACGTCATGGCAGCTATAATACAGTGTGTCACCTTTAGGTGTTGTTGTGACGCCTTTCCCAATCCATCGTATTTCCTGTATGGCAGTAATATCGGTCTTGTACTTTTCAAGTACGTCTGCCAATGCGAAGACTGCACCTTCTCTATAAAGAGTGCGAACATTCCAGGTGCAGATTCGCAAATCATGGTCCTTAAAACGTTTGCGGGGTTCGTCAACTTTAGAGGGGTTTGTTTTTCTTTTCTTTCGTTTTTTCATAGTAGGCTGTTTTTTTCTAGGGGAGGGTTACTAACCCGACGCCCAAACCCAAGTTTTTAACGTTCTTATGGGTGAACGCGCGGCACATGTTAGCTCACTACCTTTAACGGCTGTTAAAGGCAGTTCCCCAGGTGACACCACGGGGAGGTCAGTGTCCACTTGAGATGAAAGAGGGACCAAGATAAATCCTGGGCTTTGCCATGTTAAAACCGGTCAGGACCGTTGCTTGGTATCTTCCATCCCCTACGTCACCGTCACAGCTAAAATCCTCAGTATACCTAAAATTGGAAGGAACCATTGACAATTTTTGATGTAGAATTTTTGTGACCACTGGTAACCTTAAATGCCATCAAAATACGTTAAACCCGCAGGTACATTTATATGGGGGATCATACCAAAAAATTTACCGTTATAGCATATATTTCGAACTTGACCTGCTCCGATTGCACATGCAGGGCATGTGTTGTTTAATCTGCCATCAATTCGGACCCAATGTAAATTGAGGCAGCTCAATCGTTCAGATCTTAACTCGGCTCAAACCACATTTGTTTGCTTTGGCAGCTGACGCTCTTCTGGTCCTATGGACGGGGAGTGCTTCCCAGGACGATATTCAAACTATGTCTTTGTACTGCCTGCGCAACTACATCAGTGTGAATCCTATCCAAGCCTGCTTGATAAGCTTGTTGATCAAGAGGTTCTCGTTTGTACCTTTGGAATTCTCTCTCTAGATCATGACGTGCCTGGGTGAGGGAAGCCTGTCCAGTATATTGTATGGCGATAACATCAAAGCAGGTACTACATCAAGAAAGTCTTGTGGTACTGATGCACCAGTAAATCTTCGTCTCCTCACAAAAATGGTCCACTGGTGTCATGCAATTTCCAATGCGTAATTCTGGCGGGTTTTAAAATTCTTCGATAGAGTAACCCCAACATTTGGATACCACTAGCAAAGCTTACCACAGACCAGCCTATAGCTTTATAAGTTGTCAACAAAGTTTCTTTGTCAGCATATCAAGTGCTACTGTGGCTTGCGCGGACGACTTTATCATGCTATCAAACGTTATACTAAATATCTTGGGGTAGTTAGTGGTTGGAATCAGGACACCATCGACAAATGTGTTTAAGGGGAGCCTTATTTCAGCCGTCCAAGACCTAAGATCATACAATCATCCATACATTACATACATTACTATATACATATATGCACCTGGAGGAAATTTTGAGAAAGATGGAACTTCCAGTAATATCACCCAGCATTGGGGTACTTCCTGTTTAGCTGTACGGGCCTTAGACTTCTTTTTTTCTGAATTCCACAAACGACTGATGTAGTTGATTATCCAACGTTTCAAACACGGCTGGAGGGAAGTCTTCTCTGTGTCCTCGAACATATAGGCATGGTTGAAGGTGTGATTATTCGGTAGCACGGATTGTTTTGGTTCAGTCCTCGGCTGAAATGTGTGGATAAGCGTGTAATGTTGTTGCTGGTACTTTGGATTTTCCGGAAATCATGCAAGATGTTGGGCAAATGGGAAATGCTTCTCATCTTGGGGGAGGAGTAGTGCCTCTAGGATCTCCGATCGTGGCGATAAAAAAAAACGGCCTGTGCGATTCGCCTCTACTGGTCTCCTTGGCTGGCTTAAGTAGCGGGAACATCCTACCAACTTTTCAGACTTCTGGTACAAAATGGATGACTAACGATAGATTGAGGACACTTGTCAAATACTCAACTACGAGTGCATCCAGTAGTGAGTCCAGCATTTTGGGTGATATCGCATTTCGGGATACATCTGCAACATCGATCATCGTAAATTGTGGTGGTACTTCCTCGGTTAAAAGCGATCTTATATGTCGTAGCACGCTCCTCTTCGCCCTATGTCTCCCGGGGTGCGCTATAAACTGCCGCTTAAAATATCACGCACACCTCTTCATGCATATTTCACTCTCACGCCTTTGGAAGTAACTGCCGCTTTATGATCCTTCTTTTTCGGATTCGAGAGTGATTTAACGGTTGCCCACCATTTACTTAATACTGTCCCAATATTACTGTGTTTCAGTTGACCTAGCAACTTTTCTCGCTTTACCTAACTTCAGGGTTCGTACAACCAAGCTCATCACGCTCATTTGCTAATTCTGGTGGGGAATTTGATCTAATTTCCTGTATTCGGTAGCGAGCGGCTGCAGCTGTGATTATGTCCCGAACAATTTTTCCAGCTACCCGACAATCAGAGGGAATAGGAAGCTCGCTAAAGCGGTGATTTTAAATTGTCTAACCCCTTGCATATCAGTTTTCCAGGGTTGAGAAAAGTATGGCGGTGAGAGGTTATGAAGACGGGTGTTTTGTTAATGGAGGCGATCATAGGGATGTGTGATGCCAGAACACTTCATTTATCAGTGCGGGTGCCAAAATGGTTATGCCTGACGAGCTACGGCAATATATTTTTATTCACGTAAGAGCTTCTTCGTTCACCGTGCAAAATGTGCAGTTCATAGCCTAGGACGGAATGTCAGATCTCATGATGAGCGTTGAAATCTTCAAGTACCAGATATATTGCACGACGTTGTAAATGAATTGTAGAAGTGTAGGTGACTGCTTCACTCGTAGACCGTTGGACCATTGTTTTCATTTTGTATACATTTGAAGTAGATGAGGTGATAATGAGACAGTTTGTTTGGTTATTGCTTTTTGGACTGAAGATAGAGGAGATTAAGTTTACGGAGTATTACCCTGTGGTTGATCGATGGCTTGTGCTCTAAATATGTATAAAGAAAGAACTAAGTTGAGTATGTGGTTATGTACTTTAGCCAAGCCATGATAGGTGGTTGACAAAATAAAAAAGGATTATGGGATCTGGGAGGATGGTTAGAGTATCTACCTCATATCTGCCGCCTGACTATCCACATATGTATATATTCAGGGGTCCTGTAAGGTTTTCTGATAGCAAGAATCTCTGTCTGAGGAATACTTTTGTTTTAACCGGTGATCAGAATGGACGCAGTTTTTGCAACAATTTCTACAAAATCTATCATCCCAAACATCCTCTTAACAGATTAGCTTCTAATGAATTTACTACACATTGTTGCTATTGTTTTATTGTCATTGTTGCTGGCCGTTTTTTTTCTGTTTTATTCTTCTTTTTGGATTAGGATCGTAAAATGTACAACGAGAACACTTTTGCGTTATGTTTACCATTTTAATTGTTTCAGTAGCACCAGTTTGTTCGTTCGGAGGAGGAATATGGAGGAGATAAAAATGCACATCCCCTTTTAAGGAAGGTGCAAGGTTAAATGATTTTTATTTAGTTATTTATTTTTTCTTGTTGTTGTTGTAGATTTGTTTGTTATTTTTATTATCTTCGCATTGTTTATCGACAATCATTATTATACGCTATGTTTCGATGCATAATTGGTCATTGGTTTATCTAAACAGTTGGCAGAGTGATGTTGGTGGTGATTCAATTACAATGGCACTTGAATGACTAACCCTAGAACAAAATAATACAAAATGAGGGTTATTTTTATGTACTTCCAAGTTAGATTTAATTGAAAGGCATTGGGGTAATATTTGAACAATAGACTGGACCGTTATTAGATATTTTGTGGTTAACGTTAAATTCATTCGATTAGCTCGAAAGGTACTTGAAATATATTCTTACAAAATCCCTTCAGGACGTCTATAAAGTATACCCATGGGTCGCCTCTAAACACTTCATTTTCGTCGTATGTAAAAACTCCATTTAGGTTGTCTACTAAGATCCCCTGCGGGTAGTCTATAAACTCTCTTTGTTGTAGTCTATAAAGGCTCTTTTTTCCGGACATCTATAAAGACTCCCTTCTGGGCGTCTATATTGCAAAGACTTTTTCTGGCCTATAAAGAATTGTTCTGTTCGTCTATAGATGCTTCTTCTGGTCATCTAAAAGTCTCCCTTCAGCACGTCTATAAAGACCTCCTTCAGATCGTCTATAACAACTCCCTTCTGGTCGTCTCTAAAGACTCCCTTCTGGTCGTCTATAAAGACTCCCTTTTGGTCGTCTATAAAGACTCCCTTTTGGTCGTCTCTAAAGACTCCCTTCTGGTCGTCACTAAAGACTCCCATTTGGTCGTCTCTAAAGACTCCCATCTGGTCGTATATAAAGACTCCCTGCTGGTCCGCTACAAAGACTTCCTTCAGCTCGTCTATAAAGACTCCCTTCTGGTCATCTCTAAAGACTCCCTTCTGGTCGTCTATAAAGACTCCCTTCTGGTCGACTATAAAGCTTCCCTTCCGGTCGTCTGTAAAGACTCCCTTCCGGTCGTCTGTAAAGACTCCCTTCTGGTCGTCTATAAAGACTCCCTTCTGGTCGTCTATAAAGACTCCCTTCTGGTCGTCTATAAAGACTCCCTTCTGGACGTCTATAAAGATTCCCTTCTGGTCGTCTGTAAAGACTCCCTTCTGGTCGCCTATAAAGACTTCCTTCTGGTCGTCTATAAAGACTCCCTTCTGGTCGTCTATAAAGACTCCCTTCTGGTCGTCTCTAAAGACTCCCTCCTGGTCGTCTATAAAGAGTCCCTACTGGTCATCTGTAAAGACTCCCTTCTGGTCCGCTACAAAGACTTCCTTCAGCTCGTCTATAAAGACTCCCTTCTGGTCATCTCTAAACACTCCCTTCTTGTCGTCTCTAAAGTCTCCCTTCTGGTCATCTCTAAAGACTCCCTTCTGGTCGTCTATAAAGTCTCCCTTCTGCTCATCTGTAGACTCCTTTCTGGTCGTCTATAAAGATTCCCTTCTGGTCGTCTATAAAGAGTCCCTTCTGGTCGTCTGCAAAGACTCCTTTCAGCACCTACATAAAGACTCCCTTCAGTTATCTTATAGAATCCCTTCAGCTCGCCTATAAAGACTCCTTCCAGCTCCACTCTAAAGACTCCCTTAAGCTCGTCTATAAAGGTTCAATTCCGTTGGTCTATAAAGACCCAATTTCGCTCGTCTATAAAGACTCCCTTAAGCTCGTCTATAAAGTCTCAATTCCATTGGTCTATAAAGACTCAATTCCGTTGGTATATAAAGACTCAATTCCGCTCGTCTGTAAAGATTACCTTCTGGCCGTCTATTAATACTCCCTTCTGGTCGTCTAAAAAGACTCTCTTCTGGTTATCTAAAAGGACTCCCTTCCGGTGGTGTCCATTCTGGTCGTCTATAAAGAATCCCTTTGGTCGTCTATAAAGTCTTCCTTCAGCTCGTCTATAAACACTCCCTTCAGCTCGTTTATAAAGACTCCCTTCTTTTCTCCTATAAAAACTCCCTTCAGCTCCTCCTTAAAGACTCAATTCCGTTGGTCTAAAAAGACTCAATTCCGCTCGTCTATAAAGACTCCCTACGGGTCCGCTACAAAGACTCTCTTCAGCGCGTCTATAAAGACCCCCTTCTGCTCGTCTATAAAGACTTGCTTCAGCTCGTCTCTAAAGACTCCCGCTCGTCTATAAAGACAGCCTTCAGTTCATCTATAAAGACTATCTTCAGTTCATCTATAAAAACTCCCTTCCGCTCGTCAATACAGGCTCCCTTCAACTCGTCAATAAACACTCCCTTCAGCTCATCAATGAAGACTTCCTCCAGCTCCTCTGTGAGGACTCCCTTCAGCTCGTCTATAATGGAGTCTTTATAGTCCCTCTTTATAGTCTTCTCTTCCACAAAAAACGCAACACATTGATTCTCCTCCAGTGAAAATCGCTGGGTGCAGCAGCGAACGTTTTACACACTTTTGAAAAACGCTTAAAGGCCTCAATAAAAAAAACGCCGACTAGCTAAGTTTTATTGTTGATTGTTTGCAATCAGTGCTTAAATGTTTAGACAAACAACATACCGACATAACTATTAAACAAAATAATAACACAAAACAAAAGACTTTTAAGAATGCTTCCTGCTGTTGGTTGCTCTGTTGTTGTTAATACAGATATCAAAAGTCAGGTAGACGGTTTGCAGCAGCCAGACAAACATCGGCAGCTACAATAGAAAACAATCACAGCCATTATAATTTGTTTGAAAGATATTCTCCACTTACACTGAATAGGCCACAGATGATAGTTTGCCAGAAGCTGCTGAAGCAGCAGCCTTACAGCAACAACAATAACGGGAGTAATAACAACAGCGACATTACAATTGAATTGTTCATCTGTTCGATATGGTTTCGACCATAATCCCCGCATATACTGAGAATAGACAAATACGGACTTAATGCTTAACAACAACAAAATTCAATTGCAAATGTGTGTGTTTGAGTATGTTTTCGTAGCAAGAAGCAAGTTAATACTTATTATTAACAATAATCCTAGTAACGGTTTTGTTTTTGGAATTTACGATTGTTCACTGATTTGATTATGGTTGGGTTTTTGTTGTTGTTGTTGTTGTATGGCTGTGTTTTTTTGCATCATTTAAGGTGCGCTTCTGCGAAAGGCGCACAGTGTTTCAAAACTATAGGCAAAAATAAAAGTCACCTACAAAGGTTTTCTTCTATAGAGGTCTCATGCAGAGGTTTTCTATGCTATAGAAGTCTCCTGAAATTCTGTAGGAGCCTCCTACGGAGGTCTTCTATTCTATAGAAGCCTCCTAAGGAGGCCTTCTATTCTATAGAAGCCTCCTAAGGAGGCCTTCTATTCTATAGAAGCCTCCTATCTCTCTCAAGATCATGGAGATCTCTCCTGATGTGCTTGGTTGCTCATGGCGATAACACCCAAATATGCACTGCATCGACAACATCTTGTTGTGCTGATGTATAAATAAAATCATCCTCATGAAGATGGTCCTCTGGTGTCATGAGGAGACAACTTATTACAGTCCACTGGTGTTATAAGGATTCATCCTATTGCAGTACTCAGTGTGGGCGCTATTCTGGCAGGGTTGAATATTCTTCCACTGCGTAAGGCTATCATTTACATAACGCACGGATACCGCATAGCTTATCATAGAGCTGTTTATTGGTCAGCACGCCATCTGCAGCCGGTCATGAGGACATTTTCCATACTTCAGATCTTGTCGCAAATAGAAATGCATTAAGCGGACGACTTAAGCATGGTATCGGACGTTACACCCCGCATTTAAGGGTAAATAGTGGTCGGCATCAGGACACCATAGATTAATACCTTCTGGGGGAGCCTCATTCCGTTCCTGTGCTGACCTGTGTGGCAGTGGATTTAGTAGCGGATATCTTCATATTCTTCATATGGAAGGACTGCACTAATTCAGCTAGGTATATATTCATCTCATCAGCTATGTATGTATGTCATCGGCGATAGGACCCTACGCCAATATCGTAAAATCATCCGCATACATTACGATGCCGTCTGGAGGGTATGAAATTTCAGAAAGTAGAAGTTAAACAGTTCCGTAGATATCATCACGCCTTGCGGCACTCCCTGTATCTCTCTGTGGGTTTTCACATGTAATTGACAATGTTAACAGGAAGTGTTCTATATGTCCTTGACATGTCGAAGGCTTGCAATAGGTAAAGTGCCACTAGAACTGTTTGGTCTCTCGGCTTGTTCAGGTTCAGTACTTGACTGAACCTGAGTGTATATGACTTGTAATGCTGTTGTGGCGCTGTGCGTTTTCCGGAATCCATGCTGAGATTGGTCAATTGGGAAACAGTTTCTTGTCAATAGGAGATGAAGTGCCTCTAGAATTTTCGCTACTGCCGACAGGAGGGAGACCGACGCGTACGATTCGCCTCTGCTGGCACCCTTGCCTGGCTTAGTGCGGAAACACAATGACAACAATATGTGTGGCCAACGACGACAAATTGAAGTCACTTGTCAAATACCCAACTCCGGGTTCATCCAATTGCTTTAGCATTACCAATTAGATTCCTGTGAACCTAACATTTTGAATGATTTCACGTTTCGGATGACATCCGCAACATCGCTCATCGTCAATTGTGGTTGTAATTCTAGGGCTCTTATATGGGGTAGCACACTATTCTTCACCCTATCATTCTCGGGGTGCTCTATAAACTGCCGGTTAAAATAACACGAAAAATCTTCGGATCTGTCACTGCCACGCCATTGAAAATAACAGCCCTTCTATCATCCTTCTTTCCCGGATTCGAGAGTGATTCAACCGGTGCCCACAATTTACCTAGAATTGTACCAATTTTGTTTTGTTTCAGGTAGTCTAGGCACTTTTTCCGCTTTTGCTCGCATACTAGCCAATTGATTTTAAGGGTAAGTTCCGGCTTCACAATCACATGTGTGTGTGCGCGTGTGTCATTGACCATAACGCACAGCAAACGTTTGCCAAACATTCTTTTTGCTTGGGTGGTGAATGAAACAACTCGGCAAAGCATAGCCGAAGTACATTTCAGCAATCGTACAGTTTTCATCTTTTTACATTGAAAAGTTTGTGGTTTTTTTTTTTGGTTGTGAGAATGAAACGATTCAGAGAAGCTGAAAAGTTTGTGGCTTTGTGTGATTGGTACGGGAATCGTGTTGTTTGTTTCCGTTCATTGTTAGCTAGTCCAACAACTATGAAGCAATGCAATGTGTATACTTGTTGAGTAATGATGACTCACTGACTGACTTATAATCAATGCTTAGGTTAAACGGCTGAAGATAGAATCTTGACATTTTGGATGAAAGTCACTCTTGGTCCGAGTGTGTCAAGGCTGTGATAAGTCTGGGTTTTTGGAAATTCGTGCCAGAAACTCACTGACGGAATGAAGGATACATGTACTAAACGGGTTTTAGAAACTCGACTTTTAAGTGTACGATAAGTACTAAATTGTACTAAATTTGTTACCGTTTGGTATTATGTGAACGGATAGAGCTAAACAGTTAAAATTTGGAATGAAAATCAAGATTTAGAGGTAGGGTCGATGTAAGGAGTTGGTTTTGGAAATGTATGCGAAAAGTACTAAATGGTGCTAAATTTGGTACCATTTGGATTTGGGTGAACGGTTGAAGCTGAAATCTTGAAATTAAGATTATTGTTAGATATTTGGATTGAGGTAGTTTTGGAAATCTGCAATTTGAAATAAAGATTACTGCTGAAGTGAAGGATTGAGATATAGAAGTACTTTTGGTACTAAATTTTGTACATTTTATAGTTTGGTAAACGGATAGATCTGGAATCCAAACATTTGGAACTACGTTTAGGGTTGTTTTGGAAATTGGTACTTATGTGTACGAAAATTACTTACTTACTCAGCTGGCCCATTACAGAACATTTGTTCTATAAGCCGAACTAAGGAAAGATCTCAAATTCTCTCTGTTTACTGCTTCGCTTTCTGGAATACCGCTCCTTTTCATCTCTTCATCCACTGGTTTGCTCCATCTAAGCTTAGGCCTGCCAATTCTGTGTGCACCGCCATGTGACACGTATTTATACGCCTTTTTAGCGGGTTCATCATCGCTCATTCTTATGATATGGCCTAGCCAACGCAATCGTTGCATCTCGATACGTTTAACTATATTCATGTCTTTGTATAGCTTATATAGCTCGTGGTTCATACGACGTCGATATTCACCGTCAACGTAAATCGGCCCGTAGCTCTTTCGAAGAATATTCCTCTCAAACACACCAAGCACTGCCTTGTCTGCTTGCGCAAGTACCCATCAGCACCGGTAGTATCAGTGTTTGTAAAGTGTTGTTTTTGTTTGACGAGATGTGTCTTTATTCCTAAACTGCTTATTTCGTAATTTCTAGCCCTAGGTAACCGGGTAGGTAGCTACCTTTTAGTTATTTTTACTTATGCGTTTGGTAATTTCTACGTGTCATTTACCGAGGAGTGTAAATTTTGAAAACATGTGGTAACATTGGTGATTTTCATTCATGATTTCGTAAAAACATTGCCACATTGCCATTGTTTTACAATTTTTAACACATTGACAACGATCAACCAGGCAAAATCCTTGGTGTAAGTAACACGGCCGTTTTCGACCCGGTAACGTTACCTATGGATTGAAATTATGAAATTTTGTTTTGCACGGGGGATATCTATGAACTCATAGATAACTACGCGTATAAATTACGGGCATTACTCAGACCGAAGTAGCATCTGTTGGCCAACATTATTCTTCTTCGTATTTCTGATGTTGCTGGTTGTGTTTACGGAGTGCCGAGGTAGACGAAGTCCTTTACTACCTCAAAATTATAGGAACCAACGTTAACAGTTGGCCCGTACTCTATGGACGTAGGGGATGGAACATACCAAGGAACTGTCCTGACGCCTTTAACATGGCAAAGCCCAGGATTTATCTTGGTACCTCTATCATCTGAAGTGGAAACTGACCTCGCCGAGGTGTCACCTGGGGAGCTGCCTTTAACACTCGCTAAAGGTAGTGAGCTAACATGTGCCGCGCGTTTTTATAGTACTTTTTGGCAGTCGCAACTACTTACAAAGACTCTACTAACACATTATTTTAACAGGGGAATGTCGCACTTAATAACCAGATATTTTATACCCACTAAAATAACTGTTTATTCTATGGTCACTAGTAGTTGAGAAATAAGCTAAAAACCCATATGTTCTATTTTTAGAACAGTTTAGGTGAATTTATTTTTAATTTCAACACACTTCTAATTTTTATTTTAGTTTGCTCTCTGCAGTATTTGATTATGCGAACTTCTGATTTGTAGCGGAACATACTACACACTGTGCTACGCATACGAACATGAAGGGTTGTTTAAACGCTTACATGTGCACCACCAACAGTCTTTTATATTGTTAAAAAAATTCCCGCGTGTCGACGATGAGCGTTGAACACACAACAATAGGATTTGTAGTTGGACACACACGCACTGTGACACCGTACTCAGTTCTTACTAAGTAGTGAAGCAAGTAGTTTACCTTGTTACATAATTTTGTAATGGGCTAAATAATGACTAACGGATCCGAATTTTTGCTTGGTTAAACATCCCATTTTGAGGATTTTTAACAACAAACCGTACCAGCTGTAATTTGACATTTGAGGTTCCCAGTTGTCACGAAACTTCTCCACCAAAACTCGTCAACATAGGTCCACGTTTTGGTATAGGCCCCATATAACTGTACCTCCCGATGTGCGGTAATTTGAAGTTTTTAGCTACATTTTTAACCGAACTAGCTTTCATTTGACATTTGAGGTTCCCAGTTGTCACGAAACTCCATCAAATATCGTCAACATAGGTCCATGTTTTGGTATAGCCCCCATATAACTGTACCTCCCGATGTGCGGTAATTTGAGTTTTTTAGCTACAATTTTAATCCTAACTAGCTGTAATTTGACATTTGAGGTTCTTAGAGGTCAAAGAAATGTCGGCTTCAAAAGCTCTCAACAAAGGTCCATGTTTAGGAACAGCCCCCCCATAACAGTACTTTCCGATTTTCGGTATTTAGGGGGTTTTAGCTTCAATTTAAGCGGTAATTTGACATTTGAGGTTCTTAGGGGTCACAACACTTTTCCACCAAAAGCAATCAACAAAGGTCCATGTTTAGGTATTGCCCTGTTTATGGCGGCTCATTCGGATTTTCGGTATTTTGAGGATTTTAGCTAAAATTTTTAATCGAACTTGCTGCAATTTGATATTTAAGATTCTTAGGCGTCGCAACACTTCTTCAACAAAAAGTGTAAACATAGGTATAGCCCCCCATATAACGGTACCACCCAATTTTTGGTATTTTAAGGATTTTAGCTGAAATTATTAACCGAAGTAGCTGTAATTTGACATACAAAGTTTTTAGGGGTAACTTCACTTCTTCGCCAAATATTTTGTCAACAGCTGTAATGTGATTTTTGAGGTTCCCAGTGGTCCCAAAACTTCTGTACCAAAATTCGTTAACATAGGTCCATATAACGGTAACTCCCCATTTTCTGTATTTTGAGGATTTTAGCAACCAGAGAACTATACACGAATGAACGTGCATATTTGCATTGCTACAACAATATTGAATAAATGTAATGACCACATAATTTCTTATCACTGTGCTAGTTGCAATATTGTAATGTATGTTTGCACTGTTGTTGTTTTATTCTAGCCATTTGTGAGTTTTAAAATTTATGGCTTCAACTAATGCTGAGGAGATGTGATGCTATTTTAATTAAAATAATTTATTATTTTATTTCAAACCAAGCAACAACGTTCGCGACAATTCTCGATTCGATTGTTACTGTGTGCCCCCAAAGCTTGGCCCTGATATTGGAGTCATCTTTTGTTTGTTGGCTCGGTGGCTGGGGTTTTTTTTGCCAGATTTGGAATTAAACAATAAATGTCATTTTCGCACCTGATTTGGTGTGACCAAAAACAAAGGTCAACATGGGTTAGGTTGATTTAGGCATGGTTACAAACAGTTAGACGACGGGCAATTATCTTAAATCATTCAACATCTTTGCAATGCATTACTAGATGACGGGTCAAACAAATGGAGGCAAGAATATCAATGAATGCAATAAACATTGAAATAATATTTCCGATTTGTAATGAAATTCAAAGATTTTCAATAATTCTAGTGAGTTTTGTTCTCCCCTTTCCCCATGCTCGGTGGCAATTGATCGCATTTTAATTTGATGTCATTACAAGTGTTTTAATTAATTCCAATCAACAGTTAGAACAAGCCAAGTTAACAATTGTTGCATTTAATACGAGCATTGATCATTTATGCTAAGCTAATCAATTGTTTGTTTTAATTAATTTATAAAACAACAACAATAATAATAACTACAACAATCACGAATGCAATTACAAGATCTGAACACAAATGGTAGTGGAGGCAAGCAATTCTGTCGGTTACACTGGAAGAAAAACGTCTAACATACGAGGGCAGTTCGGAAACTTCTTAGCCTAACATAAAAAGCGCGGTATAAACAGAAAAAAGTTAAGTGTTTTGGAAACTTCCATCTCTGTTATGAACACATGTTAAATTTTGTTTCGATCTGGCAACTCCTTCATATAGAAACAGGTGTTCAAAAAAGACGCATCCGCAATTTTTTTACAAAGGAAAAATTAGAAATGCGTGCTGTCAATAAATATTTACATAAAAAAGGTTTATCGGGACAAGAAATTCATAATGATATGGTGAATGTGTTAGGTGAAAGTGCTCCTTCATATGCAACAGTAAAAAATTGGGTTGCTGAATTTAAACGTGGTCGTACAAACATTGAAGATGAACCACGTAGTGGACGTCCAAAAACAGCAACAACAACAGAAATTGTAGCCAAAGTGCATGATATGCGCGAATAAAAGTGCGTGAAATTGCTAATATCATGGGCATCTCAAATGATCGAGTCCATTTAATTTTGCATGAAGAACAACAGATGAAAAAGCTTTCTGCAAGATGGGTGCCGCATTTGTTAACAGTCGATCAAAAACGCATAAGAATGAACATTTCTCAAGCTTGTTTGGATCGTTTAAGCGAAATAAAATGAATTTTAAGCGTCGTTTCATAACTGTTGATGAGACATGGATCCACCACTATACTCCAGACAAAAGAACAATCCAAACAATGGACTGAAGCTGGAGGAAGTGCCCCAAAGAAGGCAAAAACAATTCAATCGGCTGGTAAGGTTATGGCAATGGTTTTTTGGGACTTCAAAGGTATTTTATTGATTGACTATCTGCAAAAGGGTAAAACAATAAATTCAGAGTACTATTGCAACCTTTTGGATCAATTAAATGTACAAATTCGAGAAAAACGTCCTGACTTGCAACACAAAAAAATAAATTTTCATCAAGACAACACACCAGCGCACAAGAGTGTTTTAACAATGGCTAAAATCAACGAATTAAAGTACGAGTTGCTTGGCCACCCACCTTATTCTCCTGATTTAGTTCCCAGTGATTTTTACTTGTTCCCAAATCTAAAAAAATTCCTTGCTGGCAAGCGTTTTCCCTCAAATGAAGATGCAATTACAGTTGTAAACCACTATTTTGAAGACCTTGAGGAAAACTATTTTAATCAAGGGATAGAATTGCTAGAAAAGCGTTGGACTAAGTGTATTGAAGTTTCAGGAGATTATTTTTAAAAATTAAAAGTATTTTTGAAAAACTAACTATTCTCTTCATTGATAGGCTAAGAAGTTTCCGAACCGCCCTCGTATAACGTGTTTCGTGCACCAAATATCAAAAATCGGCCAAAAATGTATATATATATAATTTGGCACACTTATTTCTAGACCAAATTCCGTAACACATTCCAAATTTCATTGAGATCGGACATATATAACATCTTTCGTGCACCAAATGTCAAAAATCGGCCGAAAATTTATATGGGAGCTATATCCAAATCTGAACCGATTTTGATATAATTTGGCACATTTATCAATACACCTAATTCCGTAACACATTCCAAATGTCATCAAAATTGGACAGATACAGCGTGTTTGGTGCATCAAACACTTCAAATCGGCCGAAAATATATATGGGAGCTATATCCAAATCTGAACCGATTTTCACCGTTTTCATTAGGCTAAAAAAAATTATCTTCCCCAATTTTCAGCCAAATCGAACAATAAATGCGACCTGTATGTTGCGAACGGACGGACGGACATGCATAAATCGACTCAGAAAGTGATTATATGCATATCCCTTTAAGGAACTATGGGTATATCTCTTTTACTTAGGCATGTTACATACAAATGCACTAACACATAATACCCTTACCACAGGGTAGTGTAGGGTATAAACAGTATGCCCTCCACCATCAAATATTCGGAACTAAAATTGAATAATTAGATTCCTGTTAGGTGCAAAAATTTTTCGACAACGAATTTCCAAATGCCTAAATTTGGTCAAAAAATGTATCTAAAAATTTCTTCAATTTGTTGGTACCTTTATATGGGCGGTATACCAAAACATGAACCGGTCAAAAATTTTAGCTAAAAACTATAGAAAATCGAGGTTGCTGTTTTATGGGTGCTATACCTAAATATGGACCTATGTTGTGGAGAAGTTTCGTGATCACTGAAAATTTCAAGTGTCAAATTAAAGCTAGTTCGGTTAAAAATTCTAGCAAAAATCCTCAAAATACCGAAAATCAGTGGTATCGTTCTATGGGGGCTATACCAAAACATAGAACTATGTTGACTATATTTGGTGGAGATGTTTCGGCTCAAAAAATTTAGCTACAATCCCCAAAATACCTTAAATGGGGAGGTACCGTTATATGGGGGATTTACCAAAACACGGACCTACATAAATTTTTTTTTGTGGAAAAGTGACCCTTAGAACCTCAAATGTTAAATTCCGCTACTTCGTTCGCGGAAGTGACACAATTATAAAGAAAATCTCAACATTAAAACTATTTTTTTAATAGAAATAATTTTGATTTTTCAAAATAGTCTGGCTTAATCCCTTTTGTTGTTTTAATATTTAAAACAACAAGTTTATTAGTGGAGAAGGTTTGGCATTGTTCGCCAAGGGGTAAGGCAAGGAAGACTAGTTTCGATCCACGCCACTGGATCTCATCAGTTCCCTTTGTTTCTTGTTTGTGGATATTCTCCACCGAAGTTATTTTTCAATAACTTCTTCAACAAGGAACTTTTTATACCCAAACATCAATCGTCAGCTCGAAGTATAAACGTAAACAAAGAAAACGCTTCAATGAGAAGTTTTTCTTTGGTAACCTAACACAACTCCGACGAAAGTGTTTACGAAACAAAGCAAACCTTCTTCCACTCGTATGTGTCGTTGATTTTTCAACAAATGCACATACCCAAATGCTGTTTGGTAGCTTATATACCAACAACACACAAAACCGTGCCAGTGTTTCTCAAATAGAACATTGGTGGCGTTTATTTAATTGGGATAGCTGTTACAATTTTGATTTTTCAAAATAGTCTGGCTTAATCCCTTTTGTTGTTTTAATATTTAAAACAACAAGTTTATTAGTGGAGAAGGTTTGGCATTGTTCGCCAAGGGGTAAGGCAAGGAAGACTAGTTTCGATCCACGCCACTGGATCTCATCAGTTCCCTTTGTTTCTTGTTTGTGGATATTCTCCACCGAAGTTATTTTTCAATAACTTCTTCAACAAGGAACTTTTTATACCCAAACATCAATCGTCAGCTCGAAGTATAAACGTAAACAAAGAAAACGCTTCAATGAGAAGTTTTTCTTTGGTAACCTAACACAACTCCGACGAAAGTGTTTACGAAACAAAGCAAACCTTCTTCCACTCGTATGTGTCGTTGATTTTTCAACAAATGCACATACCCAAATGCTGTTTGGTAGCTTATATACCAACAACACACAAAACCGTGCCAGTGTTTCTCAAATAGAACATTGGTGGCGTTTATTTAATTGGGATAGCTGTTACAATTTTGATTTTTCAAAATAGTCTGGCTTAATCCCTTTTGTTGTTTTAATATTTGTTGTGTTAGGTTACCAAAGAAAAACTTCTCATTGAAGCGTTTTCTTTGTTTACGTTTATACTTCGAGCTGACGATTGATGTTTGGGTATAAAAAGTTCCTTGTTGAAGAAGTTATTGAAAAATAACTTCGGTGGAGAATATCCACAAACAAGAAACAAAGGGAACTGATGAGATCCAGTGGCGTGGATCGAAACTAGTCTTCCTTGCCTTACCCCTTGGCAAACAATGCCAAACCTTCTCCACTAATAAACTTGTTGTTTTAAATATTAAAACAACAAAAGGGATTAAGCCAGACTATTTTGAAAAATCAAAATTGTAACAGCTATCCCAATTAAATAAACGCCACCAATGTTCTATTTGAGAAACACTGGCACGGTTTTGTGTGTTGTTGGTATATAAGCTACCAAACAGCATTTGGGTATGTGCATTTGTTGAAAAATCAACGACACATACGAGTGGAAGAAGGTTTGCTTTGTTTCGTAAACACTTTCGTCGGAGTTGTGTTAGGTTACCAAAGAAAAACTTCTCATTGAAGCGTTTTCTTTGTTTACGTTTATACTTCGAGCTGACGATTGATGTTTGGGTATAAAAAGTTCCTTGTTGAAGAAGTTATTGAAAAATAACTTCGGTGGAGAATATCCACAAACAAGAAACAAAGGGAACTGATGAGATCCAGTGGCGTGGATCGAAATTAGTCTTCCTTGCCTTACCCCTTGGCGAACAATGCCAAACCTTCTCCACTAATAAACTTGTTGTTTTAAATATTAAAACAACAAAAGGGATTAAGCCAGACTATTTTGAAAAATCAAAATTGTAACAGCTATCCCAATTAAATAAACGCCACCAATGTTCTAATAGAAATAATTTTTGTTATTTCTGACCGATTTCTGAATTTAATACCATAATTTTGTCTTCAGCAGCATCTCATATGTTCAACAAACCAAACATTATTGAAAGAATTTTTGTTTTAATTTGAAATTGAAAATCAAAATTTTTACAAATTCATCGTTTGTAATCATTTTTTGACTGGATTTTAACGAAAGAAAATCTTTTGAGTGACACCTGTTATGTGAAAACAAAATTATTAAAGACGATTTATGGCTTACTTGAAGTTTATACCATTATCACCAACTGCGCCATCTGTTGGAATGGAAAATAACAACCTTCATTGTCTTTCCAATATATATTGGTTTACGATAAAATAAATGCGCCTAAAAGTAAACTACAACATTTGAAATTGTTTGTGATATTTTACGGTATTAAGAAATTATAGCATTTAATTTGACAACTAAGTACATACGTAATAAGAGTGAATAATAAGAATTTTTGTTATTATTTTTTGTGGTTCCAGGACGAATTTTGCCACACCCGGCCTTATCTCGCACATTTGCACCAACAGTGACCTACTCGTAAAATTTCAAGCTCCTAGCTTTAGCCGTTTTAGCTAGGCGTTGATGATGAGTCAGTCAGTCAGTCACTTATCACCAAACTCAAATATATAATAGATATGGTCGCAAATGATTAGTTCGATGTGTTACAAACAAAAAAAAAATAAACTTAATATACCCTCCACACTATGGTGGAGGGAATAAAAATGATCTCTATACTATTTTGAAGACTATATCGAGGAGTAGCTGACAACCTCTAACCTGATGGTAGAATTTATAGACTGCCTGAAGATTGATGGAATTCCATAGTTTTTTTATCACACTACAATTTATTTCATTTTCTACAGCATTTTTCACAGTGTACTTCACTGTTTTGAATATCTCATGCGAGCACACCACAATCTATAACTATATTTGAAAATCAATTTTGATGAATCTATTCGGTGCGGAGTTAATGAAGAATTTTTACATTGTATCTAACATCGTTGGTATGCAATGTGGCATTGATATCGCATCAGCTGTCATTAACTATTGAGATATTGTTACCATACACAAGCTGGCTTGCTTGACTTTAAAGTGGCATATGGAATATTTGAAAATGTTCTACAGCACAATGTGCGCAAGCTGTTTTCCGATTAAATGGTTTATAATTATGTCGATTAATGTATTCTTAATTTCCGATAGGGGGTAAATTAAATTTAGATTATTTCCGTTTAATGTTTTCTGTTCCTTGATTGATGTAACAATTATTACTATTATTTCTTTTTAATATATCCCTTAAGAAAAATACATTATTATGGGTTTTTCCAGTTACCCTCCTTGGGAGCATAGAGCTTTCTCAAAACATCGCCATCTTATTCGCATATTTGCCGTTGTTTCTGCATCTTCCCAAGTATGTCTATTTTATCTTAGTTCTTACGTTATTTGATGTATCCAAGTTTTTCTTGGAGCGGCATCACACGGTTTGGGAGCAGGACTGATGTTAATCTTCGAGTTGCCGTGACAGACTCCATTTTATGCTTCTGAGAGCAGACTTTATTCATTTTTTCGCGAATTACAGTTGTATAGTTCATGAACGAACTAGTTCAATTGAACGATTCATTGAAAAGAGCGTATGAACTAGATCAGTTGATATAGTTCATTTTAGTTCAATAGTTCGCTGAACTAGAGTCAGTCGTTGACCGTACGATCAACGAACAATTCACAATGTAGTTCAACATGTCCTTCACAAATTCATAAAGTGACGCCGTCGTCTGTGTTAAGTGATGCCTTCGTTATGTGATGAGTTTGTTTATCTTTTGGATCATGGTACATCGAATAGCTGCTCGAAAAAGAACATTTCTTAAAACCATTACATATTCCAATATGTCGAATCCAGTACCCACTCAATATGCCTTTTTTGGATTAAAAAAAATGAAAAGAAACACACAACACAAATTAAATTAATACTAACTTAATCTCTCTTTATGAACGGAATAAAAATATTTAAATGTAATATTTTTTTGTTCTGGAGTAGTTAATTTATATTAGCTGTGTTCCTTTACTTACCTGAGGTTAACATTTTTACCATTTGTTACCATTTTTAACCTGCAAAGCGTTCCTTAACCCCGAAAAGTGGCAAAACTGGAAGCAATTTTTAAGAGAGTGAGAGAGGAGAGAGATCGAAAATGGCTTTCTCTTCTATCACAGAATACCAGCAAAATTTCTGCAGGTAAAATATGGCAGAACAGATTTTTCGACTTTTGTTTCACGATTATTTCACAATGAAGAAGAAAATGGACGAAAAACAGAAGAAAAAGTCGAACGCTGACAAAACTAAATTAAAAACTGTGAAGTAAAAGACGAAAATTGATTTTTTTATGTTTCTTTTTGGCATTGCTGCCAGATCTACAATTTTTCAGTTCCTTTACTTTTCTGGTAAAAATGTTCATGAGAGAACAATTTTGAGCAATTTTGACACTTTTCTCTTTTACCACTCTTACCATTAAAAAAGTAAAGGAACAAAGCTATTGTTTGTTCCTATTTGGTGTATGTATGCGTTTTGGTGAACGATTCCGAATTATTGAACTGGATAGTGAACTAAGAACAAGATTATTGAACTAGTTCAGTTAAAAGAGCTGAACTATTGAACTAGATCTTTTGGATGAACTAGATTGTACAACTCCATTACGAATAGAAGGGGCGACAGAGGGCATCCTGGCTTCACTCCCGTGTTGGTGAGCAACGCTTTGCGTATGTTCCCGTTGTGAAGAACTGAGAGTTCCGTATTCATGCACATCGCTCTTATTATTCGGATTATTTTCTGGGGTACTTTTTTGCTTAATGCTTCCCTTGGCAGCTGTTTGCTTTGGTAGCTGACGATTGATGGGAGTGGTCTCCGAGTACGGCGTTCATATTGTGAAAGCTATCAATGCCTGCCTGATATATGTTTAGGTGGAGACTCATTTCAGGTGTCTATGTGGTGAATAGTGTGAGAGTTGATTTTGCGGCGTATATTTTCATATACTTTAGGTGGAAGAACTACACTAAGTCCTAAGACCCGACTCCAACATAGCACAATCATCACATACACTATGATCTCTATGTCGTCTGGAGGTTGTGGAATTTCTGGGAGGTAGAGGTTAAACGGTAACTGAGACATATAACCCGTCTTGGGGAACTCCCTGTTCCACTATACGGGTCTGAGACTTCTTATTGCTGAATTTCACAAACAACTTGCGGCCATACATATGGTCTTCTTCTATGTCCTCCAACTGCTTGGTATGGTTGACGATGTCGAAGGCCTTCGAAAGCTCAACAACATGATGGTTGTTCAGTCACACGGCCTGTTCTGGTTCAGCCCTCGACTGGCTTGTGTGGATATGGTTGTAGTGCTGTTGTGTACTGTGCATTTTTCGGAATCCAAGCTGATGTCGGACAACTGGGAAACTACTTCCCATCATGGGAATCAGTAGTGTCTCTAGGATGCTCGCTGCTGGCGACAAGAGGGAAATCAGCCTTGTCTGTCTTCAGTAATGGCGCCACGCTGCCAGCTTTCCAGGCTTCTGATACAATACGGTTTGCTATCGATAGATTGAGGACACTTGTCAAATACTCAACTCCACCGGGTTCATACAGCTGCTTGAGCATTACTATAGAGATTCCGTGTGGGCCCAACGCTTTGGATGATTTCGCGTTTGGGATGCCATTTGCAACATCGCTCATCGTAAATTTTGGTGGTACCTCTTCGTCTGAGCACGCTCTTATACGGCGTAGCACACTCCTCTTATTACTCACGAGGTACTCTATAAGTTGGCGGTTAATATAATACGTTCACCTCTACTGCCACGTGGTGGAAGAAACAGCCGTTTTGTCATTCGATTCGAGAGTAATATAACCGTTGCCCACAATTTTCTTAATCCTGCACCAGCGTTTCATTGCCTCAGGTGGTCTAGCCACTTTTCTGCTTATGCTCGCCTACCATCCTGTTGAGCTCTAAAGGGAAATTTTGTCTAATTTCTCAAATTCGACCAGCAGGTTCCCTACATACATACCCTACATACCGGCTGCAGCTGTGATGATGTCCCGGAAAATTCTCTCAGCTACCAGGGGATCTGAGGCAACCCTTCTCTGAACCCTTGTCAATCAGTTTTTCCAGGATTGGGCAAGGGAAACGACAGGTTGCCGGGTCAACCTATTTATTATATGGTGATGTCCCTGCGAGCTGTGGTGATCTCCTCTCACCCTCGTAGGAATGACTTCATTCACGGAATGAAGAAGCTCATCACACTTATTTGCTAGTCTGTCACATCTGTTGCTAAATTTTGTCTGTTTTCGGGTATATGACCAGCAGCTGTAATTATGTCCCGGAAAATTTTTTCATCTACCCGAGGATCTGAGGGAACGGAAAAATTCTCTGAATTCTGGTCAATCAGCTTATCCATAATTGAGCAAAGTACGTCGCTCAGGGGTTAGGAAGTCGGGTGGTCTCTTAATGGTGGTCTGAGTAAAGGGAAACGACAGGTTGTTTAGACACGTCATTTATCAAACCTGGTAACACAGTGGTGATATCTGGCTATCTGCCTTTATTAACACAGTTGTATAAGTCTACAGGAGAATCTGTATGTATGGTAGTCATCAGATTGATGTTTACTTCTTTGGTTACATTTTCAGACTTCATTCTGATCCAGAAGTCCACGTGTACTCTCCATCTACCATGCCGTGATAAATTTGTTTTTTTTATTGATCTTTGTGGTAGCCTTATCCTCAGCTTCATCCTAGTTTGCCTCTAACCAAAAAAAAAAATCAAATAACTATTCCATTCTAAAACCTAAAAAAAACCTGCTCTAATTCTATTGACAGCTAAAACGGATAACTTCTTTATACAATTCATTGGTAGACGACCCTCAAAGTATTGCCGTAATTACAACGGTGAACTCAAAGCTTCATCAATTAATTACCCACTGACTGCTTAACTGCATCACTCAGATAACAATGAAAAAAAAAACTATCCTCATTTAGTCTAAATAAAATTACCCGACAATAAATTTTCCAATCACAAATCCGTCACTTTGCAGCAAAAAATAAAATTTAAACAAAAACAATAAGAACGCCACTCCAGTGACGCCACTTACAAAGATGACCAAAATTAGAGGTGCATTCAGGGAGAAAAAATTTAAAAATCAAGCGCTGCTGTCACCTGACATCACATTGGCGACAATTGAAGGTCATCCCATGCGAATGGCTGGCTGGTAGTGTGCCATCATTGTAATTTGCCTTCTTGCTGTGTGGAGGAGAATGTTAATCATTGGCGCTGCATAAACACAAGAGCATCAGTTAGTCGGTCAATTGATTCTGATCGATAGACAATTGGTTTCACATCTTTGCACTTTTTTGTATGCCATTTTTATTGGATGAACCACTTTTAATGATCTCGACGGACGTCGGTTGGTGGTCAGATGCATTGAAATCGTATTGTACCATTGTTGAGGATTACTTTTCTTGTAAATGATTGCGGCCACAATGTCAGGCCACATGGGGTAGATAGAAACTTATGGTAACATCGACAGCAAACATTTTGAATACGACAATGATGATCAGATGTACGCTTCAGGTGGCATAAAAGACTCTTTATAGAAGACCATAAGGGAATCTTTATGACGAACGGAACAGTCTTTAGAGACGACCGCAAATGGGGTCTTCATATAGACGAAAGGGAGTCTTTATAGACCACCGAAAGGGATTCCTTATAGCGGAAGGGAGTCTTTATAGCCGACCGGAAGGGAATCTTTATAGACGAGCGGAAGGGAGTCTTTATAGACGAGCGGAAGAGAGTCTTTATAGACGAGCGGAAGGGAGTCTTTATAGACGAGCGGAAGGGAGTTTTTATAGGCGAAAGGAAGGTGGTCTTTATAGAAGATCGGAAGGGAGTCTTTATAGATGAGCGAAAGGGAGTCTTTATAGATGAGCGGAAGGGAGTCTTTAGTGACGAGCAGAGGGAGTCTTTATCCATGAGCGGAAGGGAGCCTTTGTACATGAGCGGAAGGGAGACTTTATAGGCGAGCGGAAGTGGGTCTTATAGGCGAGCTGAATGAAGTCTTGATAGACGAGCGGAACGAAATATTTATAAATGAGCGGAAGGGAGTTTTTATAAACGAGCGAAAGGAAGTATTTATAGATGAGCGCAAAGAGTCTTTATGGACGAGCGGAAGGGAGTCTTTATAGTTGAACGGGTGTGGGCCTATATAGACGAACTGAAGGCAGTCTTTATAGACGAACTGAAGGGAGTCTTTATAAACGAACTGTCTTTTGACTACAAGCCAGTTTAAAGGTTGATAGACCGTCAACCGTATAGTCACCCGACTTCTCGCAGCATCCTCCTTGTTCGAACCCAAACTCTTTTTAACCAACGAGCTGGAATTGTTCATTGTCATCGAGTTTGCAAACAACTCTTTGCCAGATTTCTGTACATTTTGAGCTCCAGAACCCTTCCCGCTACTGCCTCTCCCATCAGCTTTAGTAGCATTCACAGGCGAAGCTGTCACACTAGTTGGGGCTTTGAGTGGCTGTTAAGTCTGTGCTTGCCCTTTGCGCTTCTCCGACTTCGGGACGGGAACCAACTTGCTGGAGACAGACCGTGTCGTTGGTGCTTAGATGGTTGGCCCTGCCGCAGACACCTTCCATGTCCACAATGGATCCGGACAACCTGAGACCATCGGTTTTTTATCTTGATTGGAGCCGGTGTAGTCAACACAATCTTTGGACTGGTGACTGCTTCCGGGCCAGGGAATGGAATCCATTCGACAGGCAGCGAACGCTTCTCAACTTAAGGGTACTTCCTATCGAAGCGATTCACGAAGCGAAGCTCCCGGAATTCAGCCTGTGAGATTTCTCCTGTGGATTTATCCACAAATTTGGAGCAGTAATTCTCAGATCTTTTATAGCCGTGCCTGTCCTTTTTTTAAAGGAATTTACTGCTCTTGGTGGTTGGGGATGTGCGAAAATGATCCATCTCTTCGTCCACAGTCTAATCCCCCACGACGCTCTGCCTGGAAAGGACAGGAGGTAATAGCTCCCTAGAGCAAATGAGGAGGACACCTCTCTGTTTGGTTGTGATGGATGACCGTAGTATCCCTCTCATTAGGATCACACTTCTGACAGAAAGGGTCTATAGGATAACCCTTCTTGCAGAAAGGGTCTGTAGGAGAACCCTTATTACAGATTGGGTCTATAGGAGCACATTTTCGCACAGGAAGGGTGTATAGTAGCACCTTTTCGTATAGGAAGGGTGTATAGTACCACCTTTTCGTACAGTTAGGGTGTATAGCAGCACCCATTCATACAGGAAGGGTGTATAGTAGCACCCATTCGTACAGAAATGGTCTATAGAATCATCCTTTCATACAGAAAGGATCTATAGAAGCACCTCTTCTTACAGAAAGGATCTATAGAAGCACCCCTTCTTACAGAAATGATCTATAGAAGCACCCCTTCTTACAGAAAGGGTCTACAGGAGTCGCCTTTCTAACAGAAAGGGTCTATAGGATAACACTTCTTACAGAAAGGGTCTATAGAAGCAAGCGTTCTTACAGAAAGGGTCCACAGAAGCACCCTTTCTTACACAAAGGGTCTATAGGATAACTCTTCTTACAGAAAGGGTCTATAGAAGCAACCCTTCTTACAGAAAGGGTCTATAGAAGCAACCCTTCTTATAGAAAGGGTCTACAAAAGCACCCTTTCTTACAGAAAGGGTCTATAGGAGTCTCCATTCTAACAGAGCGGGTCTATAGGATTACCCTTCTTACAGAAAGGGTCTACAAAAGCGCCATTTCCTTACACAAAGGGTCTATATGAAAACCCTTCTTACAGAGAGGGTCTAGGATAACCCTTTTTACAGAAAGGGTCTGTAGAAGCACCCCTTCTTACAGAAAGAGTCCACAAAAGCACCCTTTCTTACAGAAAGGGACTATAGGAGAACCCTTCTTACAGAAAGATTCTATAGGAACACTTTTCCTTCAGAAAGGGTCTACAGGGACGCCCTTTCTTACAGAAAGGGTCTATAGGAGCACCCCTTCTTACAGAAAGGGTCTATAGGAGCACCCCTTCTTACAGAAAGGGTCTACAAAAGCACCCTTTCTCATAGAAAGGGTCATAGGGACACCCTTTCTTACAGAAAGGGTCTATAGCAGCACCTTTTCTAACAGAAAGGGTCTATAGGTGCACCCCTTCTTACATAAAGGGTCTATAGGTGCACACTTTCTTACAGAAATGGTCCATAGGAGCGCCCTTTCTTACGGAAAGGGTATATAGGAGCACCCTTTCTTGCAGAAAGTGCCTATAGAGATACCCCTTCTTACAGAAAGGGTCTATAGAAGCAAACCTTTTGACAGAAAGGGTCTATAGAAGCACCCTTTATTACAGAAAGGGTTCATAGGTGCACCCTTTCTTACAGCAAGGGTCTATAGGAGCACCCTTCTTACAGAAAGGGTCTATAGGAGCACCCTTTTTACGGAAAGGGTCTATAGGAGCACTCTTCTTACAGAAACGGTCTGTAGGAGCACACTTTCTTAGAGAAAGGGTCTATAGAAGCACCTTGCTTACAGAAGGTGTCTATAGAAACACTCTTTCTTACAGGAAGGGTTTATAGGAACACCCTTACAGAAAGTGTCTATAGAAACACTCTTTCTTACAGGAAGGGTTTATAGGAACACCCTTTCTTACAGAAAGGGTCTATAGAAGCACCCTTTATTACAGAAAGGGTTCATAGGTGCACCCTTTCTTACAGCAAGGGTCTATAGGAGCACCCATTTTTATAGAAAGGGTCTGTAGGATAACCTTTCTTATAGAAAGGGTCTATAGGATAACCATTCTTACAGAAAGGGTCTATTGGATAACCCTTCTTTAAAAAAGGGTCTATATAATAACCCTTCTTACAGAAAGGGTCTATAGGATAATCCTTCTTAAAGAAACGGTCTATAGGATAACCATTCTTACGGAAAGGGTCTACAGGATCATCCTTTCTTACAGAAAGGGTCTCTAGGAGCGCCCTTTTCGTACAGAAAGTGTCTATAGAGGCACCATTTCTTACAGAAAGTATCTGTAGAGGCTGTCTTTCTTACAGAATGGGTCTCTAGGAGCATCCTTTCTTACAGAAAAACTCTCAGTACTCACTCGAAAGCACTCTTTCTTACAGAAAGGGTCTATAGGAGCACCCTTTCTCTCAGAAAGGTCTATAGGAGCACCCATTCTTGCAGGAGTGGTCCATAGGTGCACCCTTTCTTACAGAAAGGGTCTATAAGAGCACCCATTCTTACAGAAATAGTCTATAGGAGAACCCTTTCTTATAGAAAGGGTCTATTTGAGCACCCTTTCTGACAGAAAGTGTTTGTAGAGGTACCCGTTCTTATAGGAGCACCCTTTTTAACAGAAGTGCCATTAGATGCACCCTTTCTTACAGAAGGGGTCTATAGGAGCATCCTTTCTCACAGAAAGGCCCTATAGAAGCTCTCTTTCTTACAGAAAGGGTCCATAGTAGCACCTTTTCTTACAGAAAGTGTCTGCAGAGGTACCCCTTCTTATAGGACCACCCTTTCTTACAGAAAGTGTCTTTAGAGGCAACCTTTCTTAGGAAAAGGGTCTCTAGGAGCATCCTTTCTTACAGAAAGGGTCTCTAGGAGCATCCTTTCTTACAGAAAAGGTCAATAGGAGCATCCTTTCTTACAGAAAGGGTCTATAGGAGCACCCTTTCTTACAGAAAAGGTCTATAGGAGCACCCTTTTTTCATTAAGTGTCTATCTAACCTAATCTATCCTATTTAACTTATGCTTTAAGAACAATGTGTAGAACCATTTAGTATCGTCATCACCGTATCCAATGGCTAATTTTACCTGCTTGACTTTTTTCTGTTGCTTATGGACCATAGTTAACATCATCATCACGATGATAGTTTAATACATTTGATGCTCTAAATAAATTACATTGGATGACTTGTGACATTAATACATCGTAGCAAACTACAAAGTAAGACAGACAGGCAGACAGTTAGTTAGCCAGCTAGTTAGTCCGACCCGTCGCTAAGTAAATGAACAATAAAAACGATTAAATGTTGCAAATTCTAATTGTTAATGCAAAAGGATGTTTGGTTTATGTTTGACGCTTCTTAAATTACAGAACAAGCATAGCACCAACAACAACAACACACACACAAACAAAAACTATAAACAATAAAAACTAAAGTAACAGGTGATTCGTTTCAGAATAAAAGCAATAACAAAAAAATCACAAAGACAAGAGAATCCACGGCAAATTTAAATTTTCATGGAATATCAATTGACAGAATGATTGAGTAGCTGTTACGAACTTTGTTCGTAACAAACATGAAATCGAAAGGAATTCCAGATTGGCTTTAAAATTGTCTAACTGTCTGTCCGTCTGCCTGTGTCTGTGTATGTCAGTCTAGTCAGTCACACATAAACTTTAACCTCTACATCTAGAATAGGATTTGAGTTTGAAGCTGTATAAAGACTTTGGTAATGATCATCACACCGATGATGATGATGATGGTATTCACCCATTTCAGAGTCACTCATCAATTCGGTATCGACACGATACGGCACAGTGGGTGGTTGAGAACATATTATAGCACCACATACAGTGCAATATTCAATATCAATTAGTTGGATATTCAATGATATGTTGTCATTGCTTGACAATGACATTCAATTGCAATGAACCTCTTTTCCCATATTCGGATTTGACTGAAATGGGATTAGATACGATTTCGGGTTTCAGAAGTTTTAAAGTAACATTTTGAGGATCACCGTGATTGAGGGCTAGGCAGCGTGTGCTTATTTTAGAGAAGGAATGGATAGGTCAGTAGTTTCTAAAATAACGTCTATTTAGAACTGCTATAATGGAAACATGGACAATTGTTTCAGTCGGATTGCCCTCAGCCAGTGAGAATTGAGACTTTCTTTACTTAACTATAGAGAATGTTCTGAATAAATACCGACGTTTTGATAAAAAATTATTTAGATTAATGCTAAACATTTTTAACTTTGCGGAGTAGGATGTGCCCATAAAGAATCAGGGGATATGCGAGTGGGTTTAGCTGTGCAGTTAAACAAATGCAAGCGGTTGCAATGTTCGGATCTTGATTAGGCTAAAACCCTTCGTTTGCCATGGCAACTAATGTTCTTCTACTGCAATAGATGAGCCGTGCCGTCTCTGAGTACGAGTACGTCATTCATACTGTATCTTTGTTCTGCCTGAACAACTGAATCATTTATCACAGAACGGCCTATTGCTTGATTAGAGGTCAACAAAGTTTCTTTCTTTCCACCCGAGTGCTGTTGGCCAGCGACTTGAGAACTTTGTTCTTACTTCTGATCTTGTCGAAAATAGCTGTGGCTTGCGCGGACACGCAATATCATGGGTGTAAAGGGGGAGCCTCATTTAGTCGTTCAGGAGGTGAACAGTGTGGTAGTGGATTTAGCGGCGCACATTTTCATATTCCTCAGATATTCCTGGAAGACGTGAAGTAAGTCAGCTAAGTAGACAATTAATCTATCACATATGTCATAGACGACAGGAACTAACGCGAAGACAGTCATCGTACAATCATCGGCATACATTACGATCTCTATGCCGTCTGGGGGTGTGGAATTTCAGAGAGGTTGAAGTTAAACAGTTCCGGAAATACCATCCCGCCTTGGGGAGCTCCCTGTTTCACTCGATGGGTATTGGACTTTTTATTTCTGAATTCTACAAGCGACTGGCGTCCACACCTATGGTTGATTATGCAACGTATGAAACCCGGCTGGAAGGAAGTGTTCTCTACAGCCTCGACGAGCTTGGCATGGTTGAAGGTATCGAGAGCCACCATGACGATAGATTGAGGACACTTGTCCGGGTTCATCCACTTACTTAAGCATTACCATTGAGATTCTATGTGGATCTAACCGTTCGGATGATTTCGCGTTCAGGATGTGAAACAGCGCCAAATGTGAAACCTATTCGGCTGGGATGCCGCTTCTTATGCAGCGTAGCACACTCATCTTCGCCCTATCACTCTTGGGGTGCTCTTAAAACTGTCGGCTTCACCGGCCTTCCTATTAACTTCAAGTGTTAGCTCCCTAACCCTAGGGTCATCAGACCCATTTGCTAGTCCCGTCACCTCTGCTGAAAAAATTGTTCTCACTTCGGCAGTTGGTTATAACCTTCCTAAACCTTCATACAACTATTTATCGGCGGGATGTACACGTTAAGCAACTCTACCTTGGCAGTTCCACACCTGACTGCTATCCTCATATATTCCATGTACCGGTCATTAGAGTCACGCAAAAGCGAGATTGGTCTGCATTGAACAGACAGGTGAACAAGATTCCGGTGATTGGCGAACTCTCTGAAACGAGCTCAGTTATCTTTCTGATGATTGATGAAAGTACGGCGTTTAGAGGTGATGAAGTCGGAAGATCTGATCAGGGAGAGGATTATATAGTATTGCCAGGTGACGTCATTTGTCAGGCAAGGTAACACGATAGTTACGTCTTGCGAACTATGGCCCATGATGAGCATTAAAGTTTGTTATAGCCTTCCAAAAAATGGAGTAATGTTAAGTCTATCACCTGAAGTACAGCTACGATCCCTCACTGGGGATATGTTCTCGCATTATGCAGCAACATAGGTCCTGTCGTAATCATTCACATTGACCATAGCAACCCTTTGAGATACACCAACTCCCGACATCTATTGCATCTCACCGAAGTTTGAGTGTGGTGGTGGCGGATCAATATTGCTCCTGGGTTTTCCACCGTCCCTGCACACATGTGCACTGAGATGACAGCCGCTGGTCGGAACGTTGATGTGGTGTAGTTCCGGTTCAATTTGGTGTCGAAGAAACCGCTGCGATGGGATGTGGGTTCCCTCGTGGAGAGCTTTGGTATTCCGTTGCCACTGCGTCGATATGTTGACGTAATCTAGAGGGCTTGCAACCTTTCGATGTCAAATTCGAAGATGGGCTATGTCGGCCCACGTTTGGGTATAGCCCTCATATAACGATACCCCCTGATTTTAGGTATTGTGAAGATTTTTACTACATTTATTGACCGAACTATCCGTAATATGACATATGAGGTTCCCAGTGGTCACATAACTTATCCACCTAAAATTGAGAACATAGGTCTACACGCAGAAAAATATATGTTAGAAATATGTTTGGATCCAAACAAATTTATGTTTGGGACAGGTTGCAAACAAATATATGTTTGCAACATTTTGTAACATATCTCAATTGTATTTGTTTGGTTACCAACATATTTTTTATGTTAGAACATATATGTTATGGGTGTAGAGAGGATTTTTGTCAAAGACACTAACAACAGGGCTCTCGCGGCTGCGGAATACATTTTATAATTGAAAAGTTTATAATTGAATAAAAAAGGTGAATGGAAATATTTTATTGGACAAGGATGAAATTGCATTTAATATTGGTAATAACACTAAAACATGTTTCATATACATGCATATATTTGAAATATGGATGTACCTATTTATTACATTATATACTCATTTGATTGCCGATTTTCCGTTGATGATTTCAATTTTGAGGAGAATGTGTTTTATTTTACATCTAACGAGAAGCGTTCAACGATGTTTCTTTATTTTATAATTAATTGTTTTTATTTGTTTGTCTTTCACTATTTCTTTTATTTGCAATTTTGTATGTATCTACCCGTCTGTTGTTGCGCTCCCGTGAGCGTAAATTTACTCTCGGTCACCACCATTTAGTGTCTGCGAAAGACAATTTACGCTCACGGGAGACCCATGGCCTTACTCTGTTGTATGTGTATGTATTTTTGTGGATTTTGGGCTTGTACTTATATTTTATCTAAACAAATATTTATTTACACCCAAACATATATTTGTTTGCTGGGCATAAACATATGTTATGCAAAATATGTTTGGGACATATGTTAGAGAGGCTTTTATTTCCTACGTTTATACTTTGATATAGGCCCTATATAAAGGAACCGCCCGATAGAAGTCATGTTAGGTATTTTCTCTGATCTAATTTAGGCATTTGGGATATCCGCGTTCATAAAATATCTCCACCTAAAATTATGGACAGAGAAGAAAACTCCATTTCATTTAGTTGAGAATGCATTATGGTGGAAGGTACAAAAACTTCGAACTGTACAAATTTGTATTTTTTTTCATCTGGTGATAGTCACGTCTGGTCCTGCTAATTACAATACTTTTTTCTATCAGCCTCATTCCGCTGTCAGGTGTCTCTTTGTGGAGACTGAATGTCAGGACTACTGGGCCAAGGATATTTTCCTTCCACTTTTGGCCCAAAATAATTTTAATGTCATGGACAGAACACGGGTCATATTATATTTCTAACCTCTCGTAAAATATATTTTTGTTCTGATCGTCCTTGATCGTCCAGTAATGCATTCGCACAAGCAATCAGCTCTTTTAGTGTTGCTACCCACTTGAAAGCAATATATTGTTATAGGCACCAAAAAGAAGAGAGTGTCAAATGGTGCCACTCTCATGAAGAAGAAACAAAGAAAGCAGTAGCATGAAACCAGAGATGAACACGGATAGAGTACTACTATACTGTTCGTGTATGGTGAGACTTAAAGGCCTATGCATGTCTGCAATAAACAGTCATGTCATAGAGACAACGAAGATGCGTATATACATTAATAGCGAGTGACATTTTGCAAACCTCTGGAAATCCAAAAGATGTGGTATCAAACACCAATGCACAAGAGTATTAATCAAAATGCACAATATATTGTTAACAAGAGTTTTGGTCAGATGTAGCAATATTTATTGTTAGAATTTATAATAGTTTTGGCCAAGTGAACCATAAATATTGTTAGAATTCGGAATAGTTGAGGTAAAAATTAACCACATTTATTGAGGCATTTTAATTAATGGATTTCTGTCCTCAGAAGGTAAAACATTCTTATAAAAAATACACACAAGATGAAATTTAGTACCATTTAGTATTTTTCGTACACATAAGTACGAATTTCCAAAACTACCTACATATTTCAATTCTTGAGGACTCCAGCGCTATCCGTTCACTACAAAACTACATCCATATCTCAATACTACACTCCTAATTCCAAATTGCAGGTTTCCAGCTCTATCCGTACAATTTGCATCAGCGGCAAGTCCATACTTCCTGAGAAAATAGCCTGCAATTGCGAAAAACCCCTATGACACCGTGTGTAGTGGTCGGTGCGCAAGATAGCACTCGAGCGGATCTGCCTATTTGGTCCAAAATTTGGCCTTCGTAATATTTTGTCCAAGCTTAGTATAAGATAAGCCATATCGTCCACTTCTTCATGTAGCTCCCTCATAAAAGTTCAAAAATGGTCGGACAAATTGTGCGCACGATAACTTTTGAAGGGAGTGACCGATTTGGTCCATACTTTATACATCCTAATATATCTACCAGATATAGATCAGGTTCGAATATGGACTATATTTGTCCAGTCTTTCGGGTACCTTCCAAACAAAGTTTCGGATAAGTTCACTTTAAGACCTGCTCTCGAATCACACTGATTTTTGTTGAAGCAACTTGCATTCATTAAGTTTTTTCAGGAGCAAGTCCATACTTCTTGAGCCCGAAAGGTGTAAAAAATCCCATATGGCACAATATATAGTGGCTGGAGGGCACGGTTTGGTGAAAAATTTGGCCTTCGTCATATTTTGTCCAAACTTAGTTTCACTTCGAAGTTGGGTAATACCAGTCCAGAACTTCCGGTACTTCCCCCCCATATTTGAAAAATGTCAATAAAATGGTATGCACGATATCTTTTGAACGAGGCAACATATTTGCTCCAAACTTTGGATCTCCTAATATTTTGTCCAAATTTAGTTTAGCTTCTAAAATGGTCCATAATGGTCCTTTCCTTAGGGTATCTCCTCCACAAAAGTTCAACATTTGTGTCTAAGTACAGTTTAGGGTCTGCTCGAAGATCTTTTGGAAATGTATACCGATGCTGTTCGTTGTGGTCCTGTTTACAGCGATATTATATTTTCCATGCTTCCTGGCATACTGGTCCAAAAGTTATACGATGACCCACAGAAATGACTAGTGGACCCGATATCTATCGAATAGATATGACTACCAAAATAAGATCCACTTCCATAACGGACTATGTCGGCCCATCCCTTTAAGTTTTGGAAATATTATTTCCTTTGCTTTTGCTTCAAAACAAAAAACAAATTTGAAAAATACACTAAAATTTGGTAGTTTTTCTTACGCATTCATTTTCTTATCGACATACATAAACAGGCTCTTAAACTTTTATCCTAATCCACATTTTTGTCGGCAAGTTCAAACGTCCAAAAAGGGTGACAACATTCTGAAAAAAATACATTCGATCTGTCCGTAGATGAAAGTTTCAATTCACATATGGTGAGGGTATATCTGTGTCGGCAAAGTCGACTGATACTTTTTTACTTGTTAAATTTGTCATTCCGTTTGTAACACATCGAAATAATCATCAGAGACCTTATAAATATACATATATATTCTTGATCAGGTAAAATTCTAAGTCGATATAAACATGGTTGTCTGTCCGTCTGTTGAAATCAAGATACACCTCGCAATTTTTAAGACAGGGCTTTGTAATTTTGTATAGAAGTTGCTGTTACTCTTCGGATATAGCCCCCATAGAACGGCAACACCCGATTTGCGGTATTTTGAAGGTTGTGGCCTCAATGATTGACCGAAATGGCTGAAACTTGGTATTTAGTCTTCATTTGGGGTATAAAACTTTCCATATGAAATTTGTCGGTATAGGTCCACACCTGAATAGACCCTATAGAACGGTAATTCCCGATTTTCGGTATTTTGAAGGTTGTGGCTTCAATGGCTGAAATTTGGTATTCAGTCTTCGTTGGTGGTTTAAAACTTTCCCCCAAAAATGTGTCGGTACATGTCCACGCCTTAGTATAGACCCCATAGAACGGTACCTCCCGATTTTCGGTATTTTGAAGGTTATGATCATAATAATCCATCGAAATGTCTGAAATGGTATTTAGACCTTGTTAGGGCTTCGTTGGGGGTGCACCTGAAATTGCAGGTATAGGTCTACACGCCTTCATATTGGCCCCATAGAAGCTTACCTCCCGATTTTCGGTATTTGGAATGTTCTGGCTTTAATATTCACTCCATCGAAATGGCGGAAATGTGGTATTTAATCTTCATAGAAGGGTATATCCCAATTTTCGGTACTTTAAAGGTTTTGGCCTCAATATTCCACCAAAATGTCTGAAATTTGTTATTTAGTCTTCGTTGGAAGTGTAAAACTTTCCACCTGAAATTTGTAGGTGCAGGCTTACGCCTTCATACTGCCCCCATAAAACTGTACATCCCGATTTTCAGTATTTTAAAGGTTGTGACTTCAATATTCCACCGAATTGTACCTCCCGATTTTCGGTATTTTGAAGGTTGTGGCTTCAATATTCCGCCGAAATGACTGAAATTTGGTGTTTAGTCTTTGTTGGTGGTATAAAACTTTCCCCCAGTCACTTACTCACTCATCACTAATTTATGTTATATAGCTTATTATATAAAAGAGCTTAGTCATAAGTGAGTGAGTGGCTGACAGATCATCGCCCAAACGAAACGGCTAAAGCTTGAAATTTTGAGTGTGGATTGCTGTTGGTGTGTAGGGGTGAGATAAGGCAGGGTTTTTGGAGACTCGAACTGGAAGGGTTCGAAAAGTACTAAAAGTAGGTATGGTACCCTTTGTGTTAGGCAAACGGGAAGAGCTAGAATTCTGAAATTTGAAATGAGGGTCACTAATGGACAGTACCAAAGGTTTTTTGGAAAATTCGAACTATACGTGTACTAAAAGTAACTAAATTTGGTACCAGTGGCATATTTTTAACGGATATAGCTAGGATTGAGGGTTGAGGATATTTTGGAAATTACCAAACGTAATTATGGGTACGGAAAGTACTAAATGGTACTAAATTCGGTACAACTTGGGTTTGGGTGAACGGATAGAGCTGGAATCCTGAAATATGAAATTAAGATTGATTGCTATTGGGGTGTGGAATTGAGGTAATTTTAGAAATTCGTAGGACTGTAGGATTGAGGCAGTTTTGGAAATTCGTTCTTATGGGTACGGAAAGTACTAAATTTGGTACAATTTGGATTTGGGTGGACAAGTAGAGCTGGAATCCTGAAATTTGGAATTAAGATTGCTATTGGGGTGTAGGATTGAGGAAGTTTTGGAAATTCGTACTTATGGGTACGAAAAGTACTAAATGGTACTAAAATTTCATTTGGGTGAACGGATAGAGCTGCAATCCTTAAATTAATATTACTGTTGGAGTGTAGGATTGAAGAAGTTATGGATATTCGTACTTATGGGTACGAAAAGTACTAAATTTGGTACCGTTAAATTTGGGAGATCGGATACAGCTGGAATCTTGAAATTTGGAATTATTATTTCGGAGTAAAGGAAGTTTTGAAAATTCGTACTTATGTGTATGAAAGGTACTGTATGGTACTAAATATGGTACAATTTGGATTTGGGTCTACGGATAGAGTTGCAATCCTGAAATTTGGAGTTAATATTACTGTTGGAGTGTATGATTAAAGGAGTTGTGGAAATTCGTACTTATGGGTACGAAAAGTACTAAATGGAACTAAATTTGGTACAATTTAGATTTGGATGAACGCATACAGCTGAAATCCTGAGATTTGGAATTAAGATTACTGTTATTATTTTGTATTTATGTCAGGGTAGGATTGAGATATGTGGTTGTCGAAATACGTATCATATACTTATCATACGTACCATATGTATAAGAAAAAGTGGTAGTCAATTTGCTGTTGGGTGTAGGGACAGAGCTGGAATCTTTATTTTTGGGATTTAGGGTGATTATTAGGGTGTAACGTTGGCATATGGACGTGTTTTAAGAAATACGTACCATAAATTGACGAAAAGTACCTAAGCGGTCTGAAGAGAACTAAATGGTACGGAATTTGATATAACTTGTTACCTTTTTTTTAATGTTATTGTGTAAAAATGTTAGCAGCAAATTTTGAAATTTTAAGAGGAGGTTGCAAGATATGCGAGTCACTGATGGTTGAAGTGGAATTGGAAATACCTACTACAAAGCTACAAAAAACTAAATGGTATTAAATTAGTCAAGGATTTATTTGTTTATAAGAATGTTTTACCTTCTGAGGACAGAAAGCCCTTAATTAAAATGCCTCAAAAATGTGGCTCTTGGTTGATATGTAAGGGTAAGATACGGCAGATTTTTTTTGTTTGAAAATCGAACTAAAATGTTGCGAACAGTATAGTATATACTGGCACCAACGAATACAAAATGTTCAGGGTTCGCCATTTTCATATTAAATATTGTTTATTTGTTTTTTATATCCTTTCCGCATACGAAGTAGCAGGAACTTTGCTAGTTAAGATATATGACACTTTTATTATAAGACTTTTTTCCATTTTTTTGTTTTGGAATGTTGTTTTTATTTAAGTTTATAGTTACTAATGTTCTAACACTTGCTGTCATTTGCATAAAACACTGCCGTCGCATAGCTTATCACAGTCCACCTGTCTATGCTTAATAAAAGGTCAACGACGTTTCTTTGTCAACACTGGCGGACAGCTACATCTAAAAATTGTTCCGCTAATTACTGTCACCCGACGCCAAGATCTGCATACATTAGAGATCATAATCTATGCGCATACTAGCGTCTGGAGGGTGTGGAATTTCAGAAAGATAGAGGTCAAACAGTATCAGTCCTTCGTGGGGATCTCCCTGTTTCACTCTACGGATGGTTTGATCGATCAAATAGGAGTTCTCAGTGCCGTCTGGAAGAGGTGAATACACAAAAGGTATACAGGATAAATAGGAATACAGAAACGTTTATAACTTTTCTTCAAACGTCGTTTAGTGCTTGACAGTATCAAAGGCACCTATCGCACGTCTTGTACTCTGGTCTAGTTTTCGACTAATGTGTGTGGAGATAACGTGCAGCGCTGTTGTAGTGCTACTAATGAAACCCATGCTGATGATCGGCTACTGGGTAGCTATTTATTACGCTGGGGAGACTAAAGCCTTAAGGATCTTTGCTATGGGCGACAAAAGCGAAATCGGTGTGTTCTATTCACCTTTGCTGGTATCCCTGCCCATTTTCCAGACTTCGGTCACGAAATAGGATGCTAGTGACAAGCACAGAACTTTCGTAAGATACTCAACTTCCGGCTCATCCAGCTATTTCAGTATTACCATGGAGATTCCATCAGCGCCCAACGCTTTGTAAGATTTGGAGTTTCTGATGACATCCGCAACATCCATCATCGACAGGAAGAGATTTATTTTGGTTGGTTGACAAATTGTCGATTAAAACAACTAAGAACGGCGTTAAGTTCGGCAAGGAACACATCTTCTGGAAACACAAAATAGGAAATTTGACTAAAATTTTCAAAAAAGCTCCTTTTATGGGGGCTATACCCAAACGTGGACCTTCACTATCTGATTTTTTTGCAATGTATGTTTTGTACCATTACAGTTCTTCCCTAAGTTTTATACCCCCAGCGAAGACTACTTTCCAAATGTCAGCCATTTCGGTGGGTATTGGAGCTAAAACCCTCAAAATACCGAAAATCGGGAGGTACCGTTTCATGGAGGCTATATGAAGGCGTGAACCTCTACGGACAAATTTCAGGTGGAAAGTTTTATACCCACAAATTTCAGCTATTCCGAAAACCTGGAGGTAAACTTCTTTGGGGCTATTTGAAGACGTGGGATGTTGTATACCCCCAATGAAACTAAATACCAAATTTCAGAAATTTCGGTGGGATATTGAACCCACAAACTTCAGAATACCGAAGAGGTACAGTCCTATGGGGGCTATATGAAGACGTGGACCCATACATCCAACGAAGACTATATAACAAATGTGGTTCATTTCGGTGAGATATTGAGGCCACCACCTTTAAAATACCGAAAATCGGGAGGTACCGTTCTATGGGGGATATATAATGGCGCTGGCATATGCCGAGAAATTTCAGGTTGAAAGTTTTTTTTATCCCCAACGAAGACTAAATACAAAATTTTAGGCATTTCGGTGTGATAATGAGGCTAAAACCTTCAAAATACCAAAAATCGGGAGGTACCGTTATATGGGGGCTATATGAAGACGTAGACCTATACCGACAAATTTAAAATGGAAAATTGTATATCCCCAACGAAGACTAAATACTAAATTTCAGACATTTCGGTGGGATATTGATACTACAACCTTTAAAATACCGAAAATCGGGAGGCACCGTTCTATGGGGGCTATATGAAGACGTGGACCTATACCGACAAATTTCATGTGGAAAATTGTATACCTCCGACGAAGACTAAATTCTAAATTTGGGTCATTTAGGTGGGGTATTGAGGCCACTACTTTCAAAATACTGAAGATCGAGAGGTACCGTTCTATGGGGGATATATAAAGGCGCGGACATATACCGAAAATTTTCAGGTGGAAATTTCTATATTTCCCAATGAAAACTAAATACCAAATTTCAGCCATTTCGATGGGATATTGAGGCTACGTCCTTCAAATTATCTAAAATCGGGAGGTAGCGTTCTGTAGGAGCTATATGAAGATGTGGATCTATACCGACAAATTTCAGGGGGAAGCTGTATACCTCCAACGAAGACTAAATACCAAAATTCAGCCATTTCGATGGGATATTGAGGCTACGACTTTCAAAATTGCGAAAATCGGGAGGTACCATTCTATGGGGGCTATATGAAGACGTGGACCTATACCGACAAATATTAGGTGGAAAGTTGTATACCCCCAATGAAAACTAAATACCAAATTTCAGCCATTTCGGTGAGATATTGAGGCTACAACCTTCAAAATACAGAAAATTGGAAGGTACCGTTCTATGGGGGCTATATGAAGGCGTGGATATATACCGAGAAATTTCAGGTGGAAAGCAGTATACCCCCCAATGAAAACTAAATACGAAATATCAGCCATTTCGGTTGGGTATTGAGGCCACATTCTTCAAATTACCGAAAATCGGGAGGTACTCATCTATGGGGGCTATATAAAGACGTGAACCTATACCGACAGATTTCAGGTGGAACATTTTATACCACCAAATACCAAATACGGTGTGATAATGAGGCTAAAACATTCAAAATTCCGAAAATCGGGAATACTATCTATGGCGGCTGTATCAAAACGTGGACCGATATAGCCCATTTTCAATACCAAACATCCTAGGATTAATAGAAACTTCTAAAACAAATTACAAAACTCTACCTTTTAAATGGCGAGCTATGTATATCTTGATTTCAACAGGCAGACGGATATGTTTATATCGATTGTTATACTGATCAAGATTCGTCTCTGACAATTTTAATTATACCCTCCATATTATGGTGGAGGGTATAATAACATGCTAACCTTTTCGGATCAGTCAGAATAATGTTGCCAAAGGTGACTGAGATCCTATCTTTCTTCTTTCCAGGGTTTGAGAATAACTTAAGCATTGCCCAGAATTCACTAATTCCGGCTCCAATGTTGCAATTCTTCCGATGATCTAGCCACTTCTTCCTCTAGTGTTCACCGACAAAGCTATTAACTTCCAGTGTCTGTCCAGGCTCGACGAACCTCATTACTCGTATTTGCCAATCTCGCCACCTTTGCAAATTTTGAAATATTAAGAGGAGGTTGCAAGGTATGCGGGTCGCTGATGGTTGAAGTGGAATTGGAAATACCTACTACAAGGCTACAAAAAATACTAAATGGTACTAAAATTTATTTTTTGTTTATAAGAATGTTTTACCTTCTGAGGACAGAAAGCCCTTAATTAAAATTCCTCAAAAATGTGGCTTGCGGTTGATGTGTAAGGGTAAGATACGGCAGATTTATTTTTGTTTGAAAATCAAACTAAAATGGTGCGAACAGTATAGTATGTACTGGTACGAACGAATACTTAAATAAAGTTTAATATTGATTAAAATTGGTATTAGTGCAAAATGTTCAGTGTTCGCCATTTCCATATTAAATATTAAATATTGTTTATTTGTTTTTTTTATATCCTTTCCGCATAAGAAGTAGCAGGAACTAGTTAAGATATATGACACTTTTATTATTAGACTTTTTTACATTTTTTGTCTTGGAATGTTGTTTTTTTTTAAGTTTATAGTTACTAATGTTCTAACACTTGCTATCATTTGCATAAAACACTGCCGTCGCATAGCTTATCACAGTCCACCTGTCTTGCTTAATAAAATGTCAACGACGTTTCTTTGTCAAAACTGACGGACAGCTACATATAAAAATTGTTCCGCTAATTACAGCCAAGCGACGCCAAGATCTGCATACATTAGAGATCATAATCTATGCGCATACTAGTGTCAAACAGTATCAGTCCTTCGTGGGGATCTCCCTGTTTCACTCCACGGATGGTTTGATCGATCAAATAGGAGTTCAGCCGTTCAAAAATGACATAAGGGAAGGTAGCCGAAACTAAGAGAGTACAATCCTCCACATACGAACGATCTCAATGCCAGTGTTCGAAAATAAACACTATGGTATCGTACCGTACCGTTCTGTACCGTACCAAGGTGGATAGGTACACTACGATAATGTACCGTACCGGTACACAAACACTAAAAAATATTTTAGTGATACTGTACCGGAGCACAACGAAAATCATACTGTACCGGCTGCGGCACACTACGATTTTTAGTGTACCGACTGCGGTACGCTACGATTTTTTAGTGAACCGACTGCGGTACAGTACGATGATCGTAATGTACCGCTGGTCGGTTCACTAAAACTTAACGTACCGGTAATGTACCGTACATGTGTGGTTTGTGAATTGTGATGAAAAATTTTATGTTTGATGTTTTGATAATAAGGGTAAGAATAGTAAAAAAAATCAAGATTATATAAATTAAAAGCACGAATGTGGTAAATTCGGTCGGTTACGAATTTTGCGAAAATTAGTGTGAAATATGAAGATACCTAAAATTGCCAATCAATACATATTTTTAATTAATTCTATAAGAAGTTTAAAGTGAACCACTTCCTATTAGGGCATACAGGTTGAAATCAACATTATTAATGTATGTATTTCTATTTAAATTTTTATTATGGGCTCATTAGGGTCCTTGAAGTCAATGTACATATCAAAACATTATCATACCCTACACAACAATGTGGAAAGGGTATTATAAATTTTTTTTTTCGAAATATTCATGTAACACCGCGAAATATGTAGTATACCAAAATTCATCACTCGGCGAGATAAAACGATTTTGAGACGTGTGTCCGTCTGTCCACTAAAAATTGTAATCAAGCTACAGGCCGCAATTATGAACCAATCGTCACGAAATTGTATATGGAGGTCGGGTTCAGACCAGAATAGATCCCAATAGTTGGCGATGATCGTGAAATATTTATGGGGTGAAATGAACCAAAAACTAAATTTTTATCCATATTTGTAGCGGTTCTGTAGGTCGCAATGGCAGTCTGAGAGACGCGAAATTTTAAGTTAGTTTTGGGTATACGACAGAGAAGTAGCTTGCGATTTTTCGTGATGATCAGATAATATTAAGCGGGTAAAATGAACCAAAACTTCTGTGTGAAATCTGCTACAATTTTTAATTTAATGACTATATCTTTATTGCTGGAAGACATGTTCCTTCCTCGTAAGTTATATTTGAAAGAGGAACTCTCTATACTAATTATGTTGAAGTACGTCGTCAGATAACAGAGTTACAGCATAGTTTATAAATAGATCCCACAGTTTCAATTGTGCATTGTTATCATAATCAACGTAGATGTCGTAGTTATAGTTCAATACTAGAAAAAATTTCACGAGGTTAGGGTTTTGGTAAAAAAAAGTACCAATCATCTTGGATAATAACAGGATAGTATTTAGCGGGTGAAATCGGCCATAATTTTTTTGTGAAAATATTCACATTTAGTTTTTGTTCCATATTTTGAGTTCTGGGGGACATATTCCGACAAAATAGGAACGCGAAACTTGAAAAATAACTCTTGACTTCTCCCACATGTAAATTATAGCAATATAGTGGTTGAATAACAGAACTACTGTAAAACATATAAGTGGGTTCCTTGTCGTTAAGGTTTGTTTGGAAATAATTACATTTACCTCATGCTAGAAAATGTCGCAATCATTATAGAAATGTTTTTAAACCATGATAAAGAAATTTATATCTTTTTAATTGATGCAAATTGCAATGCTGTACGGGGTCTGAAGTTTGTGTATAACCTTTGGTAAAAAGCGATGCAATACCTCGATGTATTGTTTAGTCTTCTTTTATCTCGACCAAATATGTGCCTAATAGAAATGACGGTTTTAGACCAAGTATGTTTGGAGGGGATTCGTTTAGAAAATATGGAGTCGATTTAGCCCTGCCCGTCTGCCTTCGAACAAAATTTTGAACTTTGTAATATTTTTCCCAAACTTCGTTAAAGTTCAAAGATGTGCCATATCGGGTCACTCCTTTTCCACAAAAGTTCAAAAAATTTCCAAAAAATGGTGTGAACGATATCTTTCGAAGAGAGCACTCTATTTGGTTCAAAATCAATACATTATGTTATTCCTCCTACATATACATACATCGGGTTCGAATATAGACTTTATCGTTCCACTCTTTCGTGTTCCTTCAACACTTAATTTGGAAAAAGTGAAGTTTAAGTGCTCCTCTCGGATCGTTTTGAATTTTTTTCGACAGAAGTTTGAAGCAGATGTTTGCTGATTAAAATTGTTGGCATATGCCAGTGATTTAGTATAGTCCCACATTATTCCACTAATTTTGAAGCAAAATTGTGATACAAAATCAATATATTTTATATACGGTATAATTATGGGGTTTGCTTCTTTTTATTTTTTTGTCGGAGGCATAGCTAACTGGTGATTTCTTACTTATTCTTTGGTCAATTCGGTAAAAATTACATTGTTTCTTAATACACATTCTAAAATAACATATAAAGTGTCGCAATAATATAGAAAAATCGTGGTATCGCATGTTCGGCACCATCCGACTATAGCCCTCTCTTACTTGTTTTTATACCCTCCACCATAGTATGGAGGGTATATTAAGTTTGTTTTTCCGTTTGTAACGCATTGAAATACTCATTTGCGACCCTATAAAGTATATATATTTTTGATCAGGGTAAAATTCTGAGTCGATCTGTGCACGTCCGTCCGTCCGTCCGTCTGTGGTAATCACTCTAGCATCCACAAAAATGGAGATAGGACGCTGAAATTTTGGGAAAGTGCGTCTTTTGTGTGCAGGCAGGTCAAGTTCGATGATGGGCTATATCGATCCACGTTTTGGTATAGCCCCCATATAACGGTACCCCCCGATTTACGGTATTTTGACGTTTTTAGCTACATTTTCAGACCGATGTAGCTATAATTTGACAGTTAGGGTTCTTAAGGGTCAATAAACTTATATAACAAAACTTGTGGACATAGGTCCACGTTTTGGTATAGCCCCCATATAACGGTACCCCCCGATTTACGGTATTTTGACGTTTTAGCTACATTTTCAGACCGATGTAGCTATAATTTGACAGTTAGGGTTCTTAAGGGTGAATAAACTTATATAACAAAACTTGTGGACATAGGTCCACGTTTTGGTATAGCCCCCATATAACGGTACCCCCCGATTTACGGTATTTTGCCGTTTTTAGCTACATTTTCAGACCGATTTAGCTATAATTTGACAGTTAGGGTTCTTAAGTGTCATTAAACTTATACAATAAAAGTTGTGGACATAGGTTCACGTTTTGGTATAACCCCCATATAACGGTACCCCCCGATTTACGGTATTTTGCCGTTTTTAGCTACATTTTCAGACCGATTTAGCTATAATTTGACAGTTAGGGTTCTTAAGTGTCATTAAACTTATACAATAAAAGTTGTGGACATAGGTTCACGTTTTGGTATAGCCCCCATATAACGGTACCCCCCGATTTACGGTATTTTGCCGTTTTTAGCTACATTTTCAGACCGATTTAGCTATAATTTGACAGTTAGGGTTCTTAAGTGTCAATAAACTTATACAACAAAAGTTGTGGACATAGGTCCACGTTTTGGTATAGCTCCCATATAACGGTACCCCCGGTTTACGGTATTTTGCCGTTTTTAGCTACATTTTCAGACCGATTTTGCTATAATTTGACAGTTAGGGTTCTTAAGTGTCAATAAACTTATATAACCAAAGTTGTGGACATAGGTCCGGTATCCCCATATAACGGATTTTCGGTATTTTGAGAATTTTACCTACAAGTTTTAACCGAATTATCTGTAATTTGAACATTTGACATTTGAAATTCTTAGTGGTCACCACACCTCTCCACCAAAAATTGTCAAGAAAGGTCGATGTATTGATAAAGCTCCCATATAAAAGTACCTCCCGATTTTCAGTAATTTGATGATTTTAACTACAATATTAAACCGAACTAGCAGTAATTTGGCATTTGAAGTTCTTAGTGGTCACAACACCTCTCCATCAAAAATTGTCAACATAGATCCATGTTCTGATGTAGCTCCTATATAACGGTACCTCGCAATTTTCAATAATTGGCAATTTTAGCTAAAATTTTTAACCGAACTAACTGTAATTTGACATTTGAAGGTTGCAGTGGTCATCACACATTTGCATCAACAATTTTCAACATAGCCCCAATATAACGATACTTCCCGATTTTCGGTACTTTGAGGATTTTACTTAAAATGTTTAACCGAACGTAGGTCCATGTTTTGGTATAGCCCCAAAACAAACTTAGCTTTATTTTTTGGACGAACTTTCTGTAATTTGAAATTTAAAAGCCAACAAAAATTGTTCATTTATGTTCATATTTTCGTATAGCCCACATACCTCCGAACTAGCTGTTAATGACATTTGAAGTTCCCAAGTTATGTACCGATTTTCGGTATTTTGAGGATTCTAGCTAAATTTTTTAACCGAATTAGGAGTTATTTGACATTAAAGGCTACCATCAAAAACTGTCAACATAGGTCCATGTTTTATTATAACCCCTATATAACGGTACCTCCCAATTTCTAGCCCACCAAAAATTGTCAACATACATAGTTAGGCACCATAAAAAGGGCTTACCGAATGAAACATTTTATGTACATTATCTGACATTTTAACGTACCCACTTAAAGTTGGGGACAGGAATGAAAACTAATTATTCCATTTTAGTTCAGAATATTTTATGGTGGAGGGTATGAAAAGTTCGGCCCGGCCGAACTTAACGCTTTTTTACTTGTTAAAATATTGTTTGTTCCTTAGTTAAATAATTAGACAATTTTTACAAGTAACAAGTTAGAACGTCGTTAAGTTCGGCCAGGCCGAACTTGTTATTCCCTCCACCACAAGTTGTATTGAAGCAAAATGGAACAATTAGTTTCTTTTCGTTTATGCAGAAGACTGAATACAAAATTTCAGCAAGTTCGATAAAACAACGTGGCCGTTCCTTGGGCCTATATCAAAAAGTCGATCTATAACTACAAATTTCAGGCGGAATGTTGTTAGTCTCAAAGAAGTCTAAATACCAAATTTCCAATAATCCGGTAAAACCTTCAAAATATTCTTTTCAGGAATATTAAATAACCCCACGGAAGACTAAATAACGAAATTCACTCTTTCGGTGGAATAATGACGTCACAACCTTCAGAATTACGAAAATGGGGAGGAACCGTTCTATGGACCTATATCGAAATGTGGACCTATACCGACGAATTTCAGTCAGAAAGGCCGTTTCCTCTAACAAAGACTAAATACCAAATTTCAGCCATTTCGGTGGTTTGCTGCGGCCACAACCTTAAAAATACAGAAAATCGGAGGTAGCGTTCTATGAGGGCTATACTAAGGCGTGGACCTCTACCGACAAATTTCTAGTAAAACGTTTTATACCCCCAGCGAAGAATAAGTACCAAATTGCAGCCATTTCGTTGAGATAATGATGCTAAATCTTTCAAACTACGGGAAATATGGTGGTACCGTTCTGTGGGGCCATACTAAGGCGTGAACGTACGAGTATACCGAAAAATTTCATATGGAACGTTTTATACCCCAAATGAAGACCAAATGCCAAATTTCAGCCATTTCGGTGTAATACTGAGGCCACAACCTTCAAAATACGGAAAATTGGGAGGTACCGTTCTATGGGGGCTATATGAAGGCGTGGACCTATACCCACAAATTTCTGGGCGAAAGTTTTTTAACCCCAACGAAGACTAAATATAAAATTTCAGCCATTTCGGTGTGTTAATGTTGCTAAAACCTTCAAAATAACGAAAATCGGGCGGTACCGTTCTATGGGGCTATATCAAGACGTGGACCGATATAGCAAATTTGCAATACCAAACATCCTAGAAGTAATAGAAACTTCTATACAAAATTACAACGCTCTATCTTAAAAATTGCGAGCTGTGGTTTGATTTCAACAGACGGACGGACGGACAGACGAAAATGGTTATATCGACTTAGAATTTTACCCTGATCAAGAATATATATACTTTGTGGGGTCTCCGATGAATATTTCGATGTGTTACAAACGGAATGACAAATTTAATTATACCATCCATACCATTGTGGAGGGTATAAAAAGGGGATACTATTCACTACAAACAAAAGACATGGGTATTATTTGTTGGTACAGGTAATATTAATGTGGATTGTATAGCAAATATTAAATTTTTTTGAATAATCTTTTTCGCAAAAAATGCTAATGACACCAAAATACTAACATTCTTCTTTACTTATTCACGTAAATGATTTTATAAACCATGAATTTTCACCCTTTTTTACATATCATAAATGTCTAAGTGCCTAACTTGGTAAACAACATTATATTTTCTAGTAATTTTCTCAATATTTATAAACGATTAAAATGTTATTAATTTATATAATATTAAATTTATTTATTACACTTGCATATAGCAATTCATATTTCCTCATAAATAAAAAACACATGTGTGGTACATTACCGGTACGTTATTTTTTTAGTGAACCGACCAGTGGTACACTACGATATTTTAGTGTACCGACTGCGGTACGCTACGATTTTTTAGTGTACCGACTGCGGTTCACTACGATTTTCGTTGTGCTCCGGTACGGTACGCTAAAATATTTTTTAGTGGTTGTGTACCGGTACGGTACACTAAAATATTTTTTAGTGATACCGTACCTGGAGCGGTACGTTATTTTAGTGTACTGTTTCTTTTCGAACACTGCTCAATGCTGTCTGGAGGGAGTGAAAGGCACCTATCGTACGTCTTGCTCTGGTCTAGTTTTCGACTAATGGCGTGCAGCGCTGTTGTAGTGCTGTGCTACTAGCGAAACCCATGCTGATGATCGGCAACTGGATAGCTATTTTTTACTCTTGGAAGGCCCAAGCTATGGACGACGAAAGCGAAATCGGTTTGTACGTGTCACCATTGCTGGTATCCCTCCAATTTTCCAGACTTCGGGCACGATATAGGAGGCTAGCGACAAGCTCAGAACTTTCGTAAGATACTCAACTACCGGCTCATCCAGCTGTTTCAGTATTACCATGAAGATACCATCAGGGCCCAACGCTTTGGGTGATTTAGCGTTCCTGATGACATCCGTCATCAACAGGAAGAGATCTAATTTAGCGCAGTGCGGTTCGTTCGCCTTTTCACCCCCCGGGTTTGTCGACAAATTGTCGATCAAAACAAGTAAGAATGGCGTTTTTTACCCTCCGCCACGAACAGTATTGAAATAAATAGGAACAATTAGTTTACTTTCGTGTATGAAAATATGTACTAAGCTCTTCCTCCTATTCCTTGCTGAATCATAATATCTTGACTCATAATACTCCCTATAAAGAGCAGTATGTTGGGAAACTATGTGAAATGTGTATGTGTTTTCAAAGAAAAAAAAAAACAATCTCAAAACACGTATGTATTTGTGTGCAGAGGCTTGAATTACAGCAATATAGGTTCGAAAATTTGACAAAAACAAAACCCTCGGAATACATAAAATTGGACAACACCGGCTAGAATTAAACCTGGATATACACGGATAGTTTTTTTGCGAGTAAGTTTTTTATCTTTTGGGAACACAAAATTCCAATAGAAAAATGTGACTAGAAAAACTCAAATAGGGCTACTCTTTTATTGGGACTATACCAAAACGTGGATCTACACTATCTGATTTTTTTTTTGCAATGTATGTTTTGTACCTGTAATAATGTTTTGCATCTGTAGAGTTGTTCCCCAAAGTTGTATACCCCCAGCGACGACTATATTCCAAATTTCAGCCATTTCGTTGGATATTGGCGCCAAAACCCTCAAAATACCGAAAATCGGGAGGTACCGTTCTATGGAGGCTATATGAAGACCTGTACCGATAAAATTTCAGGTGGAATGTTGTATACCCCCAATGAAACTAAATACAAAATTTCAGAAATTTCAGTGGGATATTGAGACCACAGCCTTTTAAATACCGAAAACCTGGAGGTAAACTTCTATGGGGACCTTTACTAAAAAAAATTTCGGGTGGAAACTAAATACTAAATTTCAGAAATTTCGGTGAGATATTGAGCCCACAGCCTTTTAAATAGCGAAAATCGGGGGGAGTGGACATATACCAAGAAATTTCAGGTAGATAGTTGTATACTCCCCAATGAAAACTAAATACGAAATATCAGCCATTTCGGTGGGGTATTGAGGCCACAACCATTAAATTACCGAAAATCGGAAGGTACCGTATAGGTCCACATATGAATATGAATATGTGGACCTATACCGACAAAATTAAAGGGGAAAGTTGAATATCCCCAACGAAAACTAAATACAAATTTGCAGCCATTTTGGTGAGATGTTGAGGCTATAACCTTCAAAATACCGAAAATCGGTAGGTATCGTTCTATGGGGGTTATATGAAGACGTGGACCTATACCGACAAATTTCATGTGGAAAGTTTTATACCTCCAACGAAGCGTAAATACTAAATTTTCTATGGGGGCTATATAATGGCGTGGACATACACCGCCACAACCATCAAATTACCTAAAATCTGGATGTACCGTTATATAGCGGCCATATGAAGATGTGGACCTATACCGACAAATTTCATGTGGAAAGCTTTATACCCCCAATGAAGAGTAAATACCAAATTTGGGCAATTTCGGTGGGATATTGAGGCTACAACCTTTAAAATACCGAAAATCGGGAGGTACCGTTCTATGGGCACTATATGAAGACGTGAACCTATACCGACAACTTTCAAGCGGAAAGTTTTATACCAGATGTGGGCCATTTCGGTGGGGTATTGGAGTCACTACCTTTAAAATACCGAAATACGGGAGGAACCGTTCTGTGAGGGGTCATATGAAGGCGTGGACATATATCGAAAATTTTCAGGCGGAAACTTGGACATGGTTATATCGACTTAAAATTTTATGGGGTCAGCGACGAGTATTTCAATGTGTTACAGACGGAACGACAAATTTAATTGTACCCTCCATATTATGGTGGAAGGTATAATAACTTGCTAATCCCTTCGGATCAGTCGCCAAAGGTGACAGATAACTTAACCATTGCCCACAATTCAATAATTCCGGCTCCAATGTTGCAATTTCTTTAGATGATCTAGCCATTTGTTCCGATAGTGCTCACCGATAAACCTATTAACTTCCAGTATCAGTACAGGCTTGACCTACCTCATTACGCTTATTTGCTAATGCCGCCGCCTTTGCTGGGTCTCACTTTGATTATTCGGCCAGAAGGTATATAGGAAGCGGCATCAGCAGTAATGATTTCCCTATCCGAACATCAGAAAGGCCAAGCAGTTATCTGAAGCCGGGATTGGTGAACTCTCTGAAACTAGGCCAATTGACTTTCCCATGACTGATGAAAGTGCGGCGTTCAGAGGCGATGAAATCGGGCGGTCGGCTCATATTGACTATTATTAGAAGATATGGTCCGACCCAAGTGTAACGACGGGTTGCCAGTTGTCATTTGTCAGACGAAGTAACACAATGTTAATGTTTGGTGAATTATGAAACTCGCCGCTAATTCTGGTAAGGGCTACCTCATTTACTTTGTAAAACGTAGAGCTATTAACCTACTCAGCCAGACCCATGCCCCTCTGGTCATTATCTATTTCTGAATACCACTATTCATGATGACAATGTCGGTGTCCAAAGCGGGCTTATATTGAGCTTATAACCAGAAGTACAGCTATTAATCGGCGGGATGTATACGTTAAGTAACTCGAAATCGGCAGTTTCCTACCTGACTGCTACCCTCATACATTCCATGTGCGGGTTATTAGAGCCAGGTTAAAGCGACTTAGGTCTGTATTGAACAGACTCTTACAAGAGGAAAGCTAGTCCCCAACATCCAATTCTGGTGCCAAACCGACCTTAGTATGTTGCAACCTCCTCAATGCACCGATCCTGCACCGCCGCGACCATGATATTCTACCGACTCATAAAGTCCGATAGTTCCTCGATTTTACCTCGGAGTCCATTGCAAGTCAATTGCAAAAACGACGAATTTCCATAGTCCCTGTCGTAGTCCCTCACATGGTTGGGCCCAAAGCAACCTCTGGGGTTACCGCACCCCGATATTATTTGATTTTTATTTCCCAAGCACATCCGCTAGTGTTTAAAATGCACATTCCTGTTGTTGTTGTTGTAACAGTGTTTTTATTGGCTCTGATGTGACCACAGATCTAATGGAGTTAGTTGAGTAGGCATAGCAGGACAGTTGAAAACGTGCAGTTTGCTGTACGGGCCTGTGCTGGGAATATATTTTGCAGGGTGTCATCGATCCTTGACCTATAGAAATTCAGACGGCTGCACCAACCCGAGCGTAGTTAAGCCAAAACCACCCTGGTTTGTCATGGCAGCTTACGTTCTCAGCTGCTATATGTGGGGGATGTTCTCCGAGGACCGCAAACGCACGACAGTTGTTTATGACATCTGCGACTGCATCCGTGTGAATACTATTTAAACTTGATGGGCTTGTTGATCTTGGGGTTCTCTCTTGTAACGTTGCAGGGTGTCATCGATCCTTGACCTATAGAAATTCAGACGGCTGCACCAACCCGAGCGTAGTTAAGCCAAAACCACCCTGGTTTGTCACGGCAGCTTACGTTCTCAGCTGCCATAGGTGGGAGATGTTCTCCGAGGACCGCAAACGCACGACAGTTGTGTATGACATCTGCGACTGCATCCGTGTGAATACTATTTAAACTTGATGGGCTTGTTGATCTTGGGGTTCTCTCTTGTAACGTTGGACCTTTCTTTCTCGATCATAAAGATCCCTCCTGATAAGCCTGGGTGGGTTTCTCCTACCCACCATATAATAATAGTAATTGTTATAATTAATAATAATTGTTCCACCAACATCCCAGGGGGGGACAAGGGGGACTTCTCTCAATCGAGCAAGTATTGCAACGAAAGCATCTAATTTTGTTGCTGTACTGGAAAAATTTTTGCCTCCTCATGTAGATGGTCCATAGAAGACATGAGGTTGAGTCCTCGACAAATATGTGGTTTAGACCTCAACAAATATGTGTGGAGATGGCGTGTAGCGCTGTTGTCGTGCTGTGCTGCTTACGGAATCCATGTTGATGATCGGCAACTGGATACCTATTTCTGACTCTGGGGAGCGCTATGGCCTCGAGGGTCTTTGCGACGGGCGACAAAAGCAAAATCGACATGTACGATTTACTTTTGCTTGCATTCTTGCCTGTCTTCTGTAACGGGACCACCCTGACCATTTTCCAGACTGCGGGAACAATGAGGGTTGCTAGCGACAAATTGAGAACTTAAGTGAGATATTCCACTCCCGGCTCATCCAGCTGTTTTAGCATTACCATGGAGATTTCATCAGCGCCCAACGGATGATTTAGCGTTCATCATTCGCAACATCATCCCTTGTAAACTGTGGTGGTTCATCTTCGGCAGGAAGAGATCTGATGCGACGTAGTACTCTTCTCTTCGCCCTGTCACTCACGGGGTGTTCGACAAACTGTCGATTGAAATAACTTGCGCACCTCTTCGGATCAGTCAGCGAAACGTCGCAAAACGGGACTGAGGTCCTATCTTCCTTTTTTCGGGGTTCGAGAGTGACTTGACCGTTGCCCACAATTCACTTATTCCGGCTTCAATGTTGCAACTCTTCAGATGATTAACCACTTGTTCCGTTTAAGCTCACCGACCAACCTGTTAACTTCCAGTATCGACAATCGACAAACTGTCGATTGAAATAACTTGCGCACCTCTTCGGATCAGTCAGCGAAACGTCGCCAAACGGGACTGAGGTCCTATCTTCCTTTTTTCGGGGTTCGAGAGTGACTTGACCGTTGCCCACAATTCACTTATTCCGGCTTCAATGTTGCAACTCTTCAGATGATTAACCACTTGTTCCGTTTAAGCTCACCGACCAACCTGTTAACTTCCAGTATCCGTTCATTGACTCTGGGGTTACTGGGGTTGGTACGACGAAGCTTATCACACTCATTTGCTAGTACCGTTGCCTCTGGTTTGGGTACTCGACCAGCAGGTATGTATATGGCGAGCGCCTGCGTAAGAGATGATAACTCGGAACGTCTTTTCCGCTACCCGAACATCAGGAAGATTGGGCAGAATCTCTGAAGCTGTGATTGGTGTTCTCTCTGAAAATCAGCTAATCAGCTTTCCCAAGATTGGCGAAACTGCGGCGTTCAGAGGTGATGAAAATGGGCGGTCTGCTAATGGAGACAATTATGGGGAGATGGTCTGATCCAAGAGAAATTATGGGTCGCCAGGGGATGTCATTTGTCAGACCAGGTGACACGATGGCTATGTCTGGCGAAGTGTGACACTATCCTATAATTCTGATAGGGGCTTCCTCATTGACCGAGCAAAACGTAGAGCTATCACTCTACACAGCCAACGCTGTACGACGACGTAACCTGGCGACGACGATCGACCTGTCCCTGTCGTAGTCCCTCACGTGGATAAGCCCAGAGCAACCCCTTAGATGCGCCCACTCCTGACATCTCACCGAAGGTTGGATATGGATGAAGATGCGGATGTGACAAACCGAGCACAAATATATTGGTCCTGGGTTTTCCTCCGTCCCGGCACGGACCAAAAGAATCCGGAGCAGGCATTCCGGGAGCTGCTCCAAACATAGAAAAACGATACAAATACAAACATATGTACACTGAGGTGGCAGCCGCTGGTCGGAAGTGTCTTCTTCTGATCAAGCAGAGTAGCATTGAGCTTTAAGGCCTGTGTGCTTTTCACAAATGAGACCAGATTCAATATCACGCTTGATTGCCTGATAACTGAATATGTAAGCATATCTCTAGCTTCGTCTAATGTTCATAGTTATAACAAACTTTGAATATATCCTCCTTGTTCTTCAACCAATAATTATCACACCCACTGTAACGTTTTGCCAGCACTGCAATTAAAGCCTTTCAGTTCCAAAAACACTAAATTCAGCTAAGTGACAAAAAGGAATAACAAAAAATCCATTACATAATTCCTTCCTTGAAAATTCCCTCCAAAAATAGAAAATCTGAACATTCTTCGAACATCTAACCAGCCAGCGTATACACGATCAAAGAGGAGAAGAAGTCGACAAACCAACAAATATCATTGAGATGCGGTTGATAGTTGCCTTGGCTTGGCTGTCATGAGAAATAAAACTGTTTAGGAAGAGAAGGAACCAAAAAAAATCAAACTGCAGCGTGTCTAATCACGCCTTTGAATTGTTTAAATGCCTTCTTCTTCTATGTCTCCAAAAAACCACCATCAGTTGGTCTTATTATTGTTGCTGTTGTTATTGGCTTTCGAGGTACTTGCAGCTAAAAAAATTTGCAGTAAGACAAACCTTAAAATCTCAAAATACCTGCCAATATTTTTTTTTGTTTTTGGTGTACACCTCTAAAAATTTCGGTTTTATATGTGAAACCGTTGACGTTTTTTTTGTTTCATTTTATTTTGGCACGGTTCACTTTATTTCAGTTCAATTCAGTTTATTGCGATTGGGTTCGTCCAGGTTGTTTCTATTTACACTAAATCAAACACAGATCATCGCCTTGGAACATTTGCTATGCCGTTCATCATCATCGGAGTCGTCATCATCGTCGCAGCCACCATGAAATGTGATGAGGCTGCAAACGCCAAAAGAACTGGGTATTCCGCCGTCCAAAAACAAAGTTAAATCATTAACTAAACAATTGGGGGCCGCAACCACAAACCCCACCAGCACCACCACCACCACCAGCACCATCATCATCAACATCACTTTTGGGTTCGAAAAGAGAAAAACAATGCAAAGCGCCAAAGAATAACCCCAAAACATACCTGGCGCATAAATGCATGAAAATGACAACGATGACGTTTAGTTTTTGGAGTCACATGCCTTACCGCAGAAAAATGCAATATTAACTGCTAACAACCTGGCCACAAGAAATTGTCAAAATAAAGTCAGAGAAACTCCGAAAGTCTAGCATTTCTATAAAAATTCAGAGGTGTTCAATACGGAGGTTTGTGGAGGAAAATAAAATATATATTTTTGATAATATTTTATGGGTGACATAGGGGATGATAGATACCAAGGAACGGTCCTGACCGGATTTAACATGGCAAAGCACAGGATTTATCTTGGTCCCTCTTTCATAACAAGTGGACACCTCTAGTGGGATTCTGTAACTCATTTTTGCTGTTATCGATAATTGTCGGTAAAATTAAAATGCTTATAGTTTCGATAATTAACTAAACAAACAGTGATGCAAACTTTTCTTTATGTTTTTAGTCATAATTTTGCGATTTAATTTTACCGATTTTTGTCGGTAACAGCAAAAGTGAGTTACAGAATCCCACTACTGGGGTACCTGGGGAGCTGCCTTTAACACCAGTTAAAGGTAGTGACCTAACATGTTCCGCGCGTTCTCCCATAAAAACGTTAAAGAGTTGGGTTTGGGCGTCGGTTTAGTAACCCTTCTCTAGAAGAAGCAGCCTGCTATGAAAAAACGAAAGAAAAGAAAAACAAACCCCTCTAAAGTTGACGAACCCCGCAAACGTTTTAAGGACAATGATCTGCGAATCTGCACCTGGAATGTTCGCACTCTTTATAGAGAAGGTGCAGTTTACGCACTGGCAGATGTATTGAAAAGTACAAGGCCGACATTACTGCCATACAGGAAATACGATGGATTGAGAAAGGCGTCACAACAGCATTTGTAGTTGGTCGGAGGTTAAAACATCTGGTATAAACAGCCGCGAAATCCATACTTGGATACCAAAGACCTCAACCAAGGAATCCATGGTATGATCAGGAGTGTCGTGCTGCTACCGAAGAGAAAAATGCGGCATATAGGGCTACTCTACAATCAGTAGCAACGCGTAGCGCACGAGAAAGGTACCGGGAGAAAAGGAGAGGAGAGAAACGTCTTTACCGCAGGAAAAAGAGAGAAATGGAAAAGCGGGAGTGTAAACAAATCGAGATGTACAGGAGACAGAATGAAGTCCGAAAATTCTAGCAAAGAATGCAACATCAAAGTGATGGCTTTGGCACTGGCACATCCTTCTGTAGAGACCAGCAAGGTAATTTGGTTAACTGATGCAGACAGTGTACTCAGGATATGGAAAGAACATTTTTCCAAACTGTTGGTATCCAATAGTCACGAAGACGGTGAAGATATCACAGATCAAATCCCAGAAGATGGTATTGAACCGCCCAGCCAAGATGAGGTAAAGACAGCAATAAACCGGTTGACGAATAAAAAGGCAGCATGAACCGATGTCTTACCAGCCGAGCTGTTCAAAACCGGAGGCGACATGCTGATAAGGTGTATTCCCGACGATTGGAACCTGAGCATCCTGTGCCCTGTCCACAAGAAAGGAGATAAGACCGTATGATCTACACGCAGAGAAGAGATATTGTAGGAGCAATCATATTCTAAGAACAAAATAGAGTATTGTAAAAATCTGAAAATATATATTGTTATTTTAACCATATATTTTGTGTCAGGAACCATACTGACACAAAATATATTGTTGTGCGTAAATATAGGAGCATAAGTCTTCTCCCTATTGCCTACAAGATAATCCTCTACGTTCAATGGTATTTCAAACAATGTCTGAATTTGCAAAGCTCATTCGGCTTTGTAGAATGACTTTTACTGATATTCGGTCCTCCGTTAAAAAGGAAAGAACCTCTCCGAGAGTTTAGTACCAAAAGAGGTTTAAGATAAGGAGACTGCCTCTTATCTGGCTTTTTAAACATTCTGCTGGAAAGAGAGTTTCCCACTCTCAAATATCTCTACCAAACCACATCAAACCCCACGCGGAGGAGACTACCCAAAAATCCTTTGACAGAGGGCGACAAGGTGAGGGTGGAGAAGGTGGGCGCTACCGCAGAATCTTTTGGAATGACTTGGGATTCAGAACAGAAGCCGCGGAGCCGCCATCTACTTATGTCAAGATAGCCAAGAGACACTACATGGACTAGGGTTGCTATGCTGTGATCGTAGACTACCCAAAGAAAATCAGGAGGCCATCGAAAAAAAAAAACCAATAACAAAATGTTGGAAAACATAGTTCTAGGACGTGGACCAATAAAAAAGTCAGCAGTGAGCTTAAGGGGGACTTCTTAATGTACCACTTAGGCCTGCATGAGAACCCGGCCGTTCTCGTGGAGGTAGTCAGCAGTTAAGCAACTCCTTGGGAAGGTGGCAAATTGAAGCTGGTGAAGAGGGACTTTTACAAACATTATCTCTGAGATAATAGCCCTTTAACACATTATCTCTGAGATAACAGCCCGTTAAACACATTATCTCTGAGATAAAGGCCGTTTAGGTATATTATCCCTGAGATAATGGCCGGTTAGGCAGTCAATGAGTACGCTTCTCCCAGAATTAGCAGAGAGTGCCTATAATCGCCAGATATAAGCATCGTGTCACCTGGTCTAACAAATGACACCACTTGACAATCCGTCGTTTCTGTTGGATTAGGCCATCACCCCATAATTGTCTCCAACAGAAGACCGCCCGATTTCATCATCACTGAACGCCGCAATTTCTTCAATCTTTGGAAAACTAATTGACCGAGTTTCCCGCTTCAGAGATCTTCCGAACCCATCTGATGTTCAGAGATCTTCCGAACCCATCTGATGTTCGGGTAACAGAAAATAAGTCCTGGAACATCATCACTGCTGCAGTCGATCGCCATATACCTGCTGATCGAATACCCGAATAGAGACCAAACTTCACAATTGAGCGTGATGAGCTTCGTCGTGCCAACCTCAGTGACCCCAGAGTCAATGAGCTGATGCTGGAGGTAAAACATCCCAGAAAGGACAAGCGAGACTTCTCTCATATCAATGAGTGCACCCCGGTTCATATTAGCTCAATGATATATGGGACCTACAGTTTATCGCCGAGTCCGAACGGCGTGTCTTAAAGACACCACTTGTAGAGAAGTTTTACATGGAAATTGAAAATTTGATGTTGCTTGGTCTGGGAATCTCACAGACGACCTTCAGAGTGCAAGGCGGGTGTACATACCATTGCACCACGGTGGCACCCGTTGCTAATGTCATCAGGGACGCTAAATAATCCAAAACTTTGAGCCCTGACGGAATCTTCGTGTGAATGCTGGATGTGCCGGGAGTCGAGTATCTCACTAAAGTTTTAAACTTGTCGTTAGCCACCCACATCGTTCCAGAAGTCTGGCAAATGGGCAGGAGTTCCCGCTACGTAGCAAAGACCCTTGAGGCTTTAGTCCAACCCAGAGTCAGAAACAGTTATCCAGTTGCCGATCATCAGCATGGATTCCGTCAGCAGCGCAGTACGACAACAGCTCTGCACGGCATCTCCACACATATTAGTCGAGGACTCAACCGGAGCAAGCCGTGTGATAGAACAGTGATGGGGGGATTTGACTTATCAAAATCTTTTGATACTGATAAGCACTCCACGCTGTTTTACTACATCGAGCAGACAACCCTCCGGCCAAGATTGAAACGTTGGATAATCAATTATATGTGTGGACGCGGGTAGTACGTGAAATTCAGGAACAAGAAGTCCAAGGCCCTTAGAGTGAAGCAGGGAGTTCCCCAAAGTGGGGTGATATCTCCGAAATGGTTTAACCTCTACCTCTCCTGCGTTCCACCCGCTCCAGACGGCATTGAGATCGTTGAGATGCAATTTGTGAAAGGCAGAACTCCTATTTGACTGATCTTACTATTTTCATCGTCTTTCAAATATCCGATATTAAATTCACCACGGCCACTCTTTTCTCCACATCAACGGCAGAGGTGAAAACACAGTTGAATATTATGGTCGGTGGTAGCAAAATTCCGACCACAAACTACACCAAAATTTTAAGGGTCACATTCAACAGTATCTTCACGTCGTCTGCCCATGCCATAGCTATCAGCGACAAACTAGTCCCTAGCCGACAGCACTTGGTGTACAGACAACGAAACCTTGTTGACCACATATAACGCAATAGGTCGGTCGGTGATAAGCTATGCGGCGCCACTTTGGTCAGCGAATATTAATGATAAGCTATGTGGCGCCAGTTTGGTCAGCGAATATTATTCAAACCTATCAGAATGCCGCCCCGAGAACTACAACAGGGTGCCTCCTCTTGTCTTCAGTGGCCGATTTACACGAGGAGATAACGATTCTTCTGGTACAGCAACACAATTGCATGCTTTCGTTGCCGTACTGGCTCGTGGGAGCAATCATAATTAGCAGATGGTGGATGGTGTCAGGAGGGATCTTCATGATCTAGAAAGATAGGTCCAGCGTTACAAGAGATAACCCCTGGATCAACAAGCCTATCAAGCAGGTCTAAGCAGCATTCGCACGGATGAAGTCGCAGATGCCATAAACAACTATCGTGTGAATATGGTCCTAGGAACATCAGCTGCCACGACAAGCCAGGGTAGTTTTGGCTTAACTACGCTCGGCATGGTGAAGCCGTCTGAATTCCTATAGGGAAAGGATCGATGTCAACGTGCAAAACATGTGCCCCGCATGAGGCACAGGCCCGCACGACACACTGCACCTTTTCAACTGCCCTGCCAAACTTATTCAACTAACTCCAGTCACATTCCTAGAACTGGAGACAGACCCATACTCAGATTAAGCAGGAAACGAACTTACAAAAATAAAATAAAAACGCTGCTACAACAACAACAAACCAGTGTCTGTACCTGGATTACGGGCCAATCGAACCATCTCCTCTTGTGTTATATATGGCTCTACGCCATTTACATTAAGAGCCATCAAATCAACAATTATTTTGCATAACAATTGCATGGCCCCCACTAAAGAATAATATTGGTCATTTCTACTGACATGCCTCAAAATTTCATATTTTGTGAAAGAAGAAAAAAAAAGATTCCTTCAAAGAAGTCCTAATAAAAGTTAAACATTCAACGACAGCAACTCATTGACTCGATTGTTGTTACATTATTAACTAATAGTGCGGATCAATGACAATATAAATACCACAAAACGACGGACAAAATAAACATCGAAAAAAACAAAAAAAATTTCACTTGATAGACACTCGACTCGAACCAAGCCTGACAAATATTGCATCATCATCGTCATCACCGAAAGAAAAAAATAAAGAAAATCCTTCTACTTCCCGGTTGTTGGACTTTGGTGTTTATTTGAGAAGATGATCGCATGTACCATGTCATACAGCCATTATTTTTTCCCACTTCCAATGGACGAACGAATTCGTTGTCGAAAATTCAAATCTTTTGTTGTTCGTTCATTATCGTAACATCTTGATATTGATAAATGTACAGCCGGATTGTAGCTGTAGCTATGCCATGTTTTCAAATACATTGTTACAATTAAGGAGCGTTCGTTCATCATCATAACAAAGAAGAAGAATGTTGTGGAACAGTGGTTTGGATTGAGGTAGTTGTAGAAAAGAAAGTCGGAAGACATTTTTTGAAATTTTTTGTCCGACTTTTGAACATAAGTTATATAGAGTGGTTAAGGTATTGGTAAAAGAAAAACTCCTTCTCATTACTCGTATAAAACTTAACATTTCCTAAATGGAAAGCACTACAGAAATTAAACAAGTAAGAAAGTATCAGTCAGTTGTGCTGGCGGAGATATACCCGCAGCCACTGACAAAATAAAAAACTATTCCAAACCAAACAAAATAATTATGCCGTATATAAAATATATTGATTTTGTATCACGAGTTTTCTTTTAAATCTGTACGTACCATAATGTGGGGCTATACCAAATCAATGACGTATACCAAACATTTTTAGTTTGGAAGAAAATTTTTAAAAAGATTTTGAGTTATATTTCACAATGGCCATTTTAGTATGTGCCGGCAGGGTTTTGGAGCAATTGGGCCATTATCTCAGGAGGTATTGTCTTGCTCCGGAAAAAAACGATACGAGAGGAGCTCTTAAACTTTACTTTTTCGAATTTTGTGTGGGAGGTACCCGAAAGAATGGACCGATATAGTCCATATTCCAACCTGATACATGACTGGATGAAATAATACGGAGAGCAAAGTCTGCACCAATCAGGAACTCTGTAGTAAACATCGAGTTGGAATGATCAAATTGATACTCAATTAATTTATAAATGATCCTTAAGGCCATGCACGCATAATCCTCCGGCCTTATCACTCGTGGTACTGGGGTGAGGTATTGCCAAAAGTTCATTTAATGGTGTCACTACTGGTTAAGATTTCAAATGCGTGCTACTTGTTTAAAGAAACAGAAGTCAAAGGGGAAAAATATAGAAGGAAACCGAAAGAAGATATTACCCGCAGTCCGAAAAAAGAGGAAAAATAGAAAGGATCCATCATCTTAAAGGATTGGAGGAATCATGCACAGTTGTTGGCTGCATGAAATGCCCACCCAACCTGTTTACCATATCAAACCAAATTAAGAAGCTAAAATAAATCATGGTAAACCCACTCTCACTCACCCAACCACCAACCTTCCGAGCCCTCAGAAATCAAACATTCAAATCGTTCTTAAAACATGATTAATGAATTCATTGATTTATTAAAACAACTCATATTTGTAAATACAAAAATTTAGAATAGCTATAAATACTCAACTATCAGCATAACTGAATATGTTATGAATAATAACTAACACTAAGAAATAATAATAATGCATCAAATAATAGTAAATGTTTGCCCAAAAGATAGTTAAGACCAATGAATTTCAAAAGAAACTGACCTAAGCAAACGTGATAGTTGATTTACCAATATATTACAATAGAAGGAAATCCAAATAACCAAAGAATCTTCTACCAGATGTTGAAATTAAAAAAACTAATAAGAATCAGATATTCGACTTAAATCTTAAATCGTGCTCCAAAATTTTTGGTTTACAAAAAGAATGTCATAAATAGGAATAATAACAAAGAAACAAAAAAAAAAACTGATATTGTAACAGCTAATTATACACTTGAAACGCCGAATTGTAACATGTATGCATGTGCGTGTGACGGTAATGTTTGTAAAATTACTTCCTTCTTTCTTTTCAATAACAGCTGATAGTTCGTTGAACTTTACATCAGTTTTTTTCACATACACACACATACACACAAGTGAGAATCGTAGTTATCAAATCGAAAATTTCAACTTTTAATTGTTTTACGAATCACGTTCAATAAGATTGCATATTATTTTTAGTTAAAACTCATATTCAATATAGATAATGTTAAATTAACTAATTGCTCTGGATATGGTAACAAACATATATAAATTTCATTTAATTTTTCTTCCAAAATGAATAAAAAACCAAAAATTATCAACATACAGAGTCAACAGGTGCTTTTAAAACTGTAGATTTTCTATGGGATGGGTTAACAGAACATCAGAATCGTTAACAGCATGAAGTCTGTTAAACCCAACCATAACGTTACCAACTCTGAGCAACTAGTACATCCACAGGAAATGAAAAGCCAACGAACGAACACGAAAGCAAAGGATATGGATCAAATTTAATTTATTAATTCAGGTATTTTAATATTTGATAAAAACAAATATTTTTAATTGATCTTAAAATATCAAAAAGTTATATTTTGTTTCAATTCACGTTATCCCTATGAGAGGTATAACGGGTTGTCTGTCCGCTCTCTCAATTAATGATCTATCGTGTTCGTTCGATGCAGAAAATAAACAAAAACAAATTGGCACTTACTTGGTGAACGGTGTGGATCCCACGATGAAAGGCCTTTCAGAGAAGTGAGAACTGCCACAGCATCACAGATTTGATTCAGTTTATGATTGAATAACATTTTGTTTAAATATTTAACAATGTCTGTATTATTAAACATGAGTTTTTAGCAATCTTATTCACAATTTCACTTTAATAATGTCCTTGTTTTATGGTAAAAATTAGTATTCGCGGCCAATTAAACGATTTAACAACCGAGATCTTCTCTTTTCCTGATCGTGTTACAATACCAAATTGTTTCCTTGTGAGCACACTATTTTATGGAATGACAAAAATTGTTTTTTCGATAGACTAAGGGCAATTTATAGGCAAACACATTAAATAATCTTTATGAAATTATGATTTTTTAACAGCATTAGGGTGTTTTTTCACTTTTTTTCCGAGCCAAACAAAATCACTTAAAGATTATTCGATATGGTTGAATCGCACTTTCCGACGGATTTTCTGTCACTACTTCTTCCAATCACAGTACCGATCGTTCGTATGGCTGTAGGTAACTGAATTCACCAACTTTTGTGAGTAATTTTCTCCAATGCAACGGCTTATGGACTACGGAGATTAGACATTCGAAGAGGGGAAAAGGGAAGTCTACGAATAAAGAAACAACGAACCAAAGAAATCATCAGCTTTCAGACCACACAGCGATTTTGTTCTTTTTAATGATCTTACCATTAGCAACAAGTCCCAGAGCAAAAGGAAAAAAATATTGCCAGTAGGCAACCATATAGGTTCCAGGCCAGGAAATGAAATGCATCCAAGGGTCACCAGGAAGTATACAGTATGGGATGGTTATTTTGGTTGAGGTCAACTCATGAAGTCGGTATAAAAACACAAATGTATTTAATTGTTTGCACTTCTACTTTACACCAAACTCCACTTGGAGATAAACTTGGATAATTGTTTAACAATTAAGGCAAACTTTAGCTGACCAGAAAAAAAAATAAGATTGCACAAGATAATAGAAGTGAACTCTTTTATGACGAGAATGAAAATGTGAAAGATGGCTTCCTCGCCACACCCATTTGTAACCTTGGCCAAGATGAGGCATCAATAGCTGAATCACCTACACAATTGCACCTTTCTAAGTTGAAAGATGGCTACCTTCATCCTACCATTTTCACTCAAAACCGAATTGACTGAAATGCATAAAGAAAATGATAAATAAAAGTTGCTAACATACACTTATACATGTAAAAAAGAACAACGAGTATTCTATCCACAACTCGACAAGTGCAACGAGTTGCTTCATGGGGTTCACCTTGGAAAAGGAGACTTTACTGACGACGACAGTCATCAGCAATAATTGATCCGATTTTACATAATAATATGGGAATGAAGAGAAACATAGATATGAATAATTTTAATTATTGTAAAAATTCATAAAAGAATTAGAAAATATAAAAAAAAAGAAAATAAATAATGAATCGCCAGTCATGGGATTCGAACCCGAGCCTTGTAACTCTGAATCCAGAACGTTTCCACTAGGCTACAGCCTAGGTAACAAATCAATCAACAATGTGACCAACTAAACTGCATCAGCTGGAACAGATCACCATAGGCAAGTTACACCGTTTAACAGGGGAAGAAAAGCAACAACAACTTAAATAGGTGAATTACATTCTTTAAATAAATCAACATAGCTCAACTTTCGGTAGAATATTAAACTAACAAGAACTGTTAGTTAACATTTGCAATGTGCAAGGTTTGGACCAATTAGATTGCTCCCTTCGAGAGTTATCGTTCACACTGTTTTACAGAAACATTTTGAACTTTTGTAGGGGAGGTACCCGAAGGATTGGACCGATATGGCCCATGAAGGTATAAAAACTAAATATCCACCTTTGAGCTTATTGGGCTGTCGAAAGCTGTCATATAATCGACAAATAAGTGAAGTATGTCCTTTTCTTTTTATAACATCCACCATAGTATGGAGGGTATATTAAATCTGTTTTTCCGTTTTTAAGATATCTTGGCCAGGACAAAATTCTGAGTCGGTCTAGCCCTGTCCGTCTGTTGTAATCACTCTAGCGTTCACAATAATTGAACTAGAACGCTATATTTTGTCTTTTGCCTAGTCCATAGGCTGGTCAAGTTCGAAGATGTGATTTATCAGCCAACGTTTTGATATTAGGCCCCATGTAACGGTACCTCCCGATTTTCGGTATGTTGAGGATATTGAGGTTCACGAAGTGGAAGTGGTTCCATGAGATGCCATGATTTCACTTGATCTTTTGCATTGGTTCAAATGAAGTCGTGAAAGATCCGATCTTTTCATCAGCATTTGAATCCATTCGAAGGAAGTCGTGAAAGATGCGATCGTTTCATCAGCATTTGAACCAATTCAAAGGAAGTCGTGATAGATCCGATCTTTTCCTTAGCATTTGAGCCCATTCCATCGATCCAATAGAGATGAATTTTGTGTTTTTATTTTTACACATGTATATATTCATTTATTTATCTAAATACAGTTTGTCAAGTAATTGTTTTCGAACCAAGAAAACTAACATTTTTCTGTATTAATTAATGAAAAAATTACTGATAATTGTGATAAAAATGTCTTGCATATGTATTTCTAAGCGATATTTGTACTTTTATGTCATATTTTGATTTGTTTTAGAGAATTGTTTCATCCATTAATTCAATTTGAGTTAAATAAACAAATCTTAAGCCCTGGTTATGGATTCAGGTGGTCTCATTTACTGTTTATATAACCTGGTAAATTTCAAGTATTTACCGAAAATATGGGGTATATTGGAACCTCCATTACATTTCGAAAACATTAATTTGACAACTTGCATTACATGTAGTTATTGCTTTTCGTTATATTTTGTTGGACTACGTGGGTTAATTTTTTATTTATACATCCTATCTTGTCTTAAATAAGGGCCCTTGTGGCTTTAGTTCTTCCAGCATCAGAAATAACTTTCCAGTTGCCGATCAATAGCATAGGATCCGTAAGCAGCACAACAACTGCGCTGAAGGACATCTCCATCTCCATATTAGCCGAGGACTCTCTCAGAGCAAGCCGTGCGATAGAACAGTGATAGTGACACTTGATTTAGCAAAGTCCTTTGATATTGTCAAGCACCCTCGTTGTTTGATGCATTGAGCAGACTAGGCACCGTCCAAGTTTGAAACGTTGGATAATAAATTTTAAGTGTGGACGACAGTAGTACGTAGGTAGAATTTAGGATCAAGAAGTCCAAGACCCGTAGAGTGAAGAAAACCTCTTCTGAATTCCAAACGCTGCAGACGGCATTGAGATCGTAACGTATGCGAATGATTGTACTATCTTGGCGTCAGGTGCCACTCTACGGCCACTCTGTTCACTACCTGGGCGGCAGAGTTGGGAATAATAGAGTTAAATGTGGAAATGGTCGATGATAGCAGAATTCAGACCACAGACCCAGGCAGCCAGGGGGTCTTCATAATCTAGAAAGAGAAGTCTAACGTTACAAGAGAGAACCTCTAGTAAACAGTTATCGTGTGAATGCGGTCTTTGGAGAACATCCACCATCTATCGCAGCTGAGAAGCGCCAGCTGTCAGGACAAACCAGTGTAGTTTTGGGTCAATACGCTCGGGATGGTGCAGCCGTCAAAATTCCTATAGGGCAATTACTGATGACACCGTGGAAAACATCTGCCCAGCATACAGCACAGGCCCCCACGACACACTGCTTCTTTTCAATTGCCCTACCAATCCTGCTAAGAAACTTAAGTTTGCAGCTTTGTGGTTACAAACCATATAAATAGCGAAATAGCCACATTCTTACGACTGATAGACCCAGAGTCAGATTAAGCAGAAAAATGAGAATACAAACATATTAACTACTGTTACAACAACGAGAACAACCTGCAATTATAGATGTAAAATTTATGATGATAAATAAATTATAGTTATTTCATTAATTCCTTTGAATTAATAAAATAAAACAAGTGAGCAAGGGCTATAGTCTGGATGGGGCCGACCATGTGATACCCTACACCACTACCCCTGTGCATAAGCTTTGCACTGGTAAACATTTCTTTTAGGGAATATAATCCGACTGCCACAAAAATAATATGCCTCTTTCTCTCTGAGACCCCCATAAGCAACCAAAATTTCGTGACCATCCGATCAAAATTACGACCTGTAGCTTGATTGCAACAAATGGAAGAATTAGGTGCATTACCGACTATTGTGGTATCTCCCTTGTTTGACTACCTTCGCCAACCTGCTTTACACCAATGTAAAGGTAATATTTTCTTCTTCCATTGACAGGCTTTGCCGTTGGAATACCACTACTAGAAGCCGATATATTCACAAAGAATAAAACTTTGAATTTGTCTCCAAATGAGTTTTTCCCCATTCCGAACCCTAAATATTATCCGACTATCACCAATATCAATAGGCTTCTTCTTCTGTGGGGCCCCCATCTACCGCCAAAATTTCATCACTATCCGATCAAAATTCCAACTTGTAGCGTGATTACAAAAAATGGAAAATTGGGTTTATTACTGAATTTTGCAATATCTCGGTTTGCTCACTTACGCCAACATACTTTGCATCAATATAAACCAGATCTTTTCTTCTTCCATTGACGGGTATTCCTTTTGGAATACTCCAACTAGAAGCGGAGATATTCGCATAAGAAAAAAAACGTTGACTTCGCTTATTCCGACTCCTGATTATTATCCGACCATCACCAAACTAAATAGGCTTCTTCCTCTGTGGGACCCGCATCCACTCCCAAAATTTCGTGACGATCCGATCAAAATTGCGACCTGTAGTGTGATTACAAAAAAATCGGAAAATGGGATGCATTATCGACTATTGCCATATCTATGCTATTTGACCATCTACGACAACCTACTTTACATCGTTGTAAAGGTGATAATTTCTACTTTCTTCGCCAGGTTTTGCTTTAGATATACCTCTTAAAGAAACAGAGATATTGGCTTTGAAATAAAACGTTGATCTTTCTCCAAATAAGTGTTTGCCCATTCCGACCCCTGAATATTATCCGCAAATCATCAAAATCAATAGGCTTCTTTCTCTTTGGGACCCCCATTAACCCCCAAATTTTCGTGACGATCCGATCAAAATTGCGACCTGTAGCGTGATTTCCAAAAAAAAAAAATGGGATGTATTACCGACTATTGCGATATCTCCGTCATTTGGTTACCTACGCCGACCTAGTTTGCATCATTGTAAAGACGGGATCTTCTACTTTCATAGTCAGGCTTTGCTTTTGGAAAGTCCCCAACCGAAGCAGTGATAATCTTCATTATAATTAAAATCGCAAAAATGAAAAGTTGGGTTTTATTTGCGACTATTGTGATATCTTCGTTGTTTGATCACCTACGAGAACCAACTTTACATCATTAGAAAGGCGATATTTTCTACTTTCATGGCCAGGTTCTGCTTTTAGTATACCCCGTATAGAAGCTGAGATATTCGTTTTGGAAAAAAACGTTGTCTTTTTATCCACATAAGTCTTTTGCCTATTCCGACCCCTAAATATTATCCGACCATCACCAAAATCAATAGGCTTCTTCCCCTCCGGGACCCCCATCAACATCCAAAATTTCGTGACGATCCGATCAAAATTGCGACCTGTAGCGGGATTACAAGGTTTAGATGGACAGACGGACAGACGGACGGACGGACGGACTGACGGACGGACACACATAGCCAGATCGACTCAGCTCGTCGAGACATTCATTTTGGTATATATAAGTATGGGTCTACGACCATTATTTCGATGCGTTACAAACATTTTGGCCAAAACCAACTTATAATACCCTCCCCACATAGTGGTGTAGGGTATAAAAAAAAGGAAAATCATTTTTCAATACAGCATTTTCCATTTTCCGAACAAGACGTGAAAATTACATGCCAAAGGGTTGGTGAAAATGACATGCCAAAGATTAGCGAAAATGCTATTCTAGGGAATTAATTAAGATGACATGCCAAAGAATTGGTATAGATGCCATGCCAAAGAATTGTTGAAGATGCCATTCCACCGAGTTAGTGGAGATGACATGCTTAGGATCTGAAAATGAATTGCATCTTTTGGGGGTCACGCTCTTGTAAAAAGAATAAGTGAAGATGCTGGAAAAATGACATTCCATTTCACTTGCACCCATTCTTGAATAGCATCTTTGGCATCGAACATTTTGCTGGGGACAAAAAGCATGAGTTTGGTTGTGGATTTGTAGTTGGTCAAAGGTGAAAACATCTGCTCTCCAGCTTCACCTCAGTGAAAGAAAGACTTGCTACCATTCGAATAAAAGCTAAATTTCCCACTGAGGCAAGGACGAACAGACCAAAACTATATTTTACGAGCGCTTAGAAGAAACATGTGACCGTTGTCCTGCCCATGACATTAGAATTATCCTATTTGATTTTAATGCTCAAATTGGGAAAGAGAACATCTTAGGCCAGATTTCGATATAAGTTGGCACATTTATTTCTAGACCTAAATCAGTCACATATTCCAAATTTCATCAAAATCGAACGTTTATAGCGGTTTTGATGCAGCAAATACATGAAATCGGCCGAATATATATGGGAGCTATATCCAATCTGAACCGATTTTCACTAAAAGCAATAGCGTTTTTTTCTAAAAAAAATGATATTCCGCAATTTTCAGCTGAATCGGACAATAAATGCGACCTGTACGTTGCGAACGGATGGACGGACATGCATAAATCGACTTAGAAAATGATTCTATGTACATGCCTAGAAGGAACTATGGGCCTATGCTACCGAAGAGAAAAATGCGGCATATTTTGTCCAGTCAAAATAGACATGAGTATAAGGGGGGAATAGCAAAAATTCTCACAAAACTGAATTTTGGTGGAAAGCTATGGTTTGCCATTAGAAGTAACGTCCTAAAAGTCCCCATTGATGCCATGTGTGCAAACGAAGTTATTCAGGGTCAAGGGTCATTTTTTTTTGTAGGCCTTATATAGTTTTTTTTGAATTTTTTCCCTGAAACGGTAAGACTCTGATACGTCTTACCGTTTCCGGCTGAAGTAAAAGTTTTAGACTTAAAAATTGTCTATAAGAATGATCTTTATGACTTTTCAATAGGGATGACCATTCTTGAGATATCGTGACATAAGTGTAAATTTACACATGTGAAGAAGTAAGCCGCGTAACAATATCATGAAGTGGACCGGTTAAAATAACAACGCCATGTGTTAGGTATTTCCATAAGCCAGTAAACGGTTCAGTAGAACCGGGTCTAACCCGGTTTTAAATCTGGGTCAAAGAACCGGCGAACCGGATCCGCGCCCATGAAAATTATACAACAACAATTTAATCGGTGAGCTTTCGTTGGGGTCTTTCCCGTTGGGCTTTCGATTAGACATGTGCATAAAATGACTCTAACATGAAATAACTCTACTAAACACGCTCCGATTTTGTTGGAATTATTTTAAAAGATATGTAGGTATAATTGAGCCGGTTCACCTGAATATGTGCGTATTTCCCTTATAAGTGCATATAAATGAAGTGGTTTTCAGAACCGCTATATCTCAAGAATGCACAGTGGATCCAGTTGTATGGAGAAAGTGGCCAACATATTTAGAGTGTAAAAGTCAAGCCAATGCGCCGGTTACAGCTTTGTGCTGCTGCGAAGAGTGTTTTAAGAAACCACGAGCGTAACATTCTCGCCCCTTTCCCCTCTGGAGGGGGTATACGGTAAGGATTGTTTTATGCTGTTAATACAAAATGACATGTACAAAGGTCCCGATTATCTTATGATGTAAAAATAGGCTTGGGGAAACAAAACAATCTCCAATTTAGCGGATTAAAAAAATCAACATTTTTGTCTGAAAATTGGTAAAATTTTTAATATAGATCTTATAGCGTTCTTTCTGGAAGGTACGTACCGCCAATGTAAGACAAATTTGGGAGAAGATTTCTTCATCTTGCCACTGATGTCAATTATGTTAATACGTGGTCAGATAACAGAGTTATACGCTAATAGAGTGGCGGACAGCTAATTAGGGACAATAAACTCGGTTTAATAGATTACTCGATTTCATTTAAAAATGTGAAGATTTTGAAGAAATAAGTTTTCTATATAAGGCATTGCTGAAAGCACTATCGAGTAGTGTCAGTACATTCTTAGATTACCCATATGTGGGGGAAGGATATCCCGTTTTTCTAAGGAGCCGAAGTATTAATATTATCCCTTATGATGTGCTTTAAGCCTTATTTTCCGTTAATGTAGCAAAAAATTGAAGAAATTGAAGAATTGAATGAATTGAAGAAAAATTATATTTTTTGTCAGACAACATTCCGAGCCGTACACTACAATTACCGCTCCATACTGGGTGTAGAATTCTCCTTAAATTACTTATTAACCAGTTTGGATGAGTCATTAGCGTGAAAGTCCTATTTGAAGGATGAGTTATGACGCATTTTTAAGTCAAAAAAATATGGTAATCTGATCATTAGCATGCCGAAATAATGCAAAAAAATATTTTGTCTCTACCTATAAAAGTGAGCAAAAATTTAGATGAAGAATCATTTACATGAACAATTTGTATGGGTTTATATACCATATACCATATATACCAAAGTTCAGCCGATTCGATTGGATATTAAGGGCACATCCTTCAAAATACCGAAAATCGGAAAGTACCATTCTATGAAGACTATATGAAGGCGTTGACCTTTACCAACATATGTCATGTGGAAAGCTTTATACTCAAAACAAAGATTAAACAACAATTTGCAACCACTACGGTGGGATATTGACGATAAGAACTTAAAAATACCGAAAATCGGGAGGAACTGTTATATAAATGCTATATGAAAACGTGGACCTATAACGACTAGTTTCCGGTGGAAAATGTAATACCCCCAACAAAGACTAAATACCAAATTTAAGCCATTTTGGCCACAACGTTCAAAACACCGAAAATCAAGAGGTACCGTTCTATGGGAGCCATATGAAGGCGTGGGCCTATACCGACAAATTTCAGGCGGAATGTTTTAGATTAAATACCAAATTTCAGTCATGTTGGTGGGATAGTGAGGCCACGACCTTTAAAATAACGAAAACCTGGAGGTAAACTTCCATGGCAGCTATATGAAGACGTGGACCTATACCGAAAAATTTCAGGCGGAATGTTGTATACCCTAAATGAAACTAAGTACCAAATTTGAGAAATGTCGGTGGGATAATGAGCACACAATCTTTAAAATACCGAAAACCTGGATGTACAGTTCTATGGGGCCTATATGAAGACGTGGATCTATACCGGAAAATTTCAGGTGGAAAGTTTTATACCCTCAACGAAGACTAACTACAAAATGTTAGTCATTTCGGTGTGATAATCAGGATAAAACCCTCAAAATACCGCAAATCGGTAGGTACCGTTCTATGAAGGCGTGGCGAGGATTTTCAAAGGAAAGTTTTTTACCCCAAATGAAGACTATATACCACATTTCAGCCATTTCGGTACATTATTGTGGCCACAACCTTCGAAATAACGAAAACCGGGAGGTGCCGTTCTATGGGGCTATATGAAGGCGTGGACCTATACCAACGAATTTCTGGGGGAAGTTTTATAACCCCAACGAAGACAAGGTACCAAACCATTTCGGAGTGATAGTCAGGCTAAAACCTTCAAAATACCGAAAATCTGGTGGTACCGGCTAAATCAAGACGTGGTCCGATATATACATTTTTCAATACCAAACATCCCAGGAGTAATATAAACTTCTATACCAAATTATCTTTAAAATTTCGAGTTGTATCTTGATTTCAATAGACGTACAGACTGACTGACATGGTTATATGGACTTAAAATTTTGTGCTGACCAAGGGTCTCCCACGAATATTTCGATGTGTTACAAACTGAATGACAAATTTAATAATTATACCCTCCATATTATGGTGGAGGGTATAATAATTTCTATTGAAAACACTGTATTTCAATGTTGCATCTCAAATTGTAATTGTTTTTAGATTATTTCAATATTTTTCACATTTTTATTGAACTTTGATGTTGATGATGTTGAAAATAACATCTTTATTTGTTTTGCAGATAATTTTATTTGGGAAATTCCCAACATTTGAGTTAGTTATGCGTCGCAAAAATTACCAGCAACCAGCCAGCATCTTTGTCCGGATTTTGTTACATTCTGGAGGTAGATATTTTCCCATGCTTGATGATTCAATATTTATTTGAGATGTGTGGGTGAGTCAGAGGCGTAGATGTTCGTGCAATAGTACAAAGAAAATTGTGTTGGAGTTATATAAATGGTTGGTCAATGTAGACTTACAATTTCCTAAATCTAAAATAAGCTATTTTAAAAGAAATGTCTCAAAACAAATATTATTCAGATAGAGATTTCCCACCTGATCCTCTGACGTCGGGGTGTTAAGCAACCACGTGACTTTTGGGTTTTTTAAAGTTGTGCAGAAGAGTACCAGATGCCAACTGTATCTGGGGGCCTCAATGAGTAACAGGCTTAGTTGGCATGTTCCTGATGTGGTAAGGTAAGCTTTGTCATAAGTGACCTCAGTCCTCCCACAAAATCAATTTCTCACGTATACAGAAACTTTAACTAAAAAAACAAAATCCTGAAAATAATCCTTCGACTGATTTTGTTGAAGATCTCTTGGCACCCTGACATCACCTGCCCAGGTCCAAGTTCATGGGCATTCCAGGCATTCAGTGGTTCGTTCGGCACCAACCAACTTTCCCACAGTTCTTTTCTATCATAAGCATTTTGAATATACATAACTTAGCAGTTGTTCTTCATGTATATTAGTATTCACTGCGCTCCTGCTCTCCATTTTGCTCCTCCGAATGACACTTTTTTGCGCTTACTCGCTTTGCATGAGATTACGGAATACGAATAACAAATTGTTTACAAGTTGTTGTAAATTATATTAATTTTCAATAGCTGGTAATAACTTCTGATTAGTATTGTGTGTGTGTAACTAGCTATGAGGTGGCTGTTGATTGACACCAGCTTACACACTTAGTTCTCAGTTGGATTACAAGCGGTTAGCTGTGTTATGACAACTTTTAGCGGATAAATTTTGTTTGCTGCAAACATTTCAGTAGCCACAATTCTTTTATTGATTGCAACAACATCACAAAAGTGTTTGTTTGTTGTCCGTTAACATGAACAATAACAGCAACAAATCAATAAACTGGACATACGACCAGTGTTGCCGAATTTGACGATTTATCGTCATTTTGACGATTTTTTGGCCTAAAATTGAAAAATGACGATTTGACGATTTTATGGTCCAAAATGACGATTTTTAACGTAATCCCGAATTTCATGAAATAAAACATGATAACTATATTTTGACCAGAATTTCACGAAAGTCTTTAAGGAAAGCAATATTCCAAACTCGGTTTCATGAGCTATTTTAATGTTTTTAAACAATTTCGAGACGGAATGGCTTATTTAGGCACATACATATCTGGAATAGAGGTATTTTCATAGTTTTTGCCTCATCTTGGATTTACATCAGCTGAACATTTTCATGTAGGATTGTTAATGAATGAAAATCTTCCTTTAAAATTTTTCGAGATATAATACTTCCGACCCATGTCCTCTTCAATGAGAGTTTTTGTCGATTTTCTGCCCATCAACCAAATGTACGTGTACCGACAAACATGGACGGTCACACTGTCAAGAAAGCGAAGTTTGAGGGAACAATTTCTAGATACTGTGAACGCGTTTTTTTCGAAATGGCATTTTTGAAGTCGGTGCCAACTATAGCTCGAAACCGAATTGACCGATCTTCACATGGTTTGGTGAGCTTATTAAATAAATAAAAGGCTGCCCTTAAGCGAGACAGTTTAAAAAAAATTGCCAGATTTTTTGACAAAAAAAAAACAGTCAATTTTTTTTGTTAAAATCAAAATTTTGACTTTGACAGTTAAATTTTTTTTTATAAAAAAGTTTGTTTAAAATTCTGTTTCGCCTTAATGTCTTGTTCATACTAAGGCTAATTCGCTCTCTATTCGTTGTTCGAACACAAATTACGATATAATTACTTCATTTCCCATACAAAATTTTGAGAACGAACAACAATTTGTGTACATTGTTCAATTTAAATTACTCTCAGAGCGACGATAAAACATGTCCCATCTGTAACAAATGAGAGAATTTATCGAAATAAATTAATTATGACAGGAAAAATACAAAATTTAAAAATTTATTAAAAACCCAAACATTTTTAGAAAAACTACAAAATATGAATGAAAAGTAAACCGTTTAACGACTAGTTTACATTCAAATCATAGCAAATTTTGTCTTCTCTCCCATTGCAGTTGCATTTCTTGTCCATCGTTTCAAATTCGCGTACAAATTTTGAAACAAAAATTAAACGCCTGCCGGAATGTCTGTATACCAAAAGTTATTGTGGCAGGTCTCTCTCTCTCTCGTTAATTTTTAAAATAGAAAAATTTTAAAATATACTGAAAACACCAAATTGTGAGAAAAAAATAGAAAACATGAATGAAAATAATAAAATTTAATATTAAATAGATATCTGAAGGAAGGATAAATATTTTTTCAGTTCATATCAATTAATTTTACTCGTCTTTTGGCTGAAACTTTCTTTAAATCAGTAAACAAAAATCATGAAAATATGAATCATGTTGCTATGAATTGTGTACCATGTCGTATGAACGGCTTAATTCATGTACGTAATTATGAGAACGAACGACGTGATTCAAATGCTGGTATGAACATGGAATAAGGTAAGATTAATAGGTTCTTAAAATGCTTACACACATGTGCGATAATCGACCCATTCGTTTTCGAGTCATCGTTGGCATCGAAAAACGCTTTTATAAAAAAGGGTTTCGCAGATAGTCATTTACCACAAGACTTTGCAATATTTTTCAACAACAAAAGTACCAAAAGTAGTATAAGATGTGCAACTTCTTTCTTGATGAACGAACTTAAAAGAAAAATTGTAGTTTCCTTGAAAACAATTCAAGAAAATGAGTTTTTGTGGTCTGGCCAACTAGGGACAACCCTTTAAGTGAGATTGGGTTATATTTATTTATTGCTGTGGGTTGTATATTTTATATCGTCGGTCTCATTGACAAACCTATCGGTTAAAAAATTGCATTAAACGGTAACCAAACCTAGTTTTGGATCATGATGACGATTTTTTGACGATTTTCCAAATTTTGTTGACGATTTGACGATTTTTTTGACGATTTCCGACCAAAAACTGTCGGCAACGCTGCATACGACCCATGCAGCCGGATTGAGTAACACAAAATTTGATTGCAAATTGATATTCGTGAGATAAAGATTAGTTGAGAAATTAGTCATTCATTTGGGGGGTTTCATGATTGATAAATGGCTTTGAACTTTTATCTCATTCTCATGAGAGGATATTGTGAACTTGAAAACTAGAGCTTTTCCGGTTATAAAGGTTAAGATATGGAATACATAATCCGCTTCAATTTGATACAACTTGTACAGGATGTTTACGTGGAGGGCCAATAAGCAACATTGATCTCTATAACATTAGAGACGGATGGCGTTTGTAGAGACCATTCTATTTCTACAGAATTTGCAGAATGCTTCCTTTGGGTGTAGTAGGGGATGAAAGATAACAAGGAAAGGCCCCGATTGGTTTTAACTGGTTTAATTTGACTTATATTGGACCCTCTGAAAAAACGAAGGAAATGAAAAACAAACCCCTCTAAAGTTGACGACCCCCGCAAACGTTTTAAGCACTATGATCTGCAAATCATTATAGATAAAGTGCAGCTTACGCACCGAGAGATGTACTTGCAAAGTACAAGGCCATCAGCGGGAATCTTACATCCATATTTGACGGAAGTCTGTCATCTAGAAATTCTAACGAACAGTTCAATCCCACGTCGGCGTGTTCTTCAATGCCGGTGTTCCGGCCAGCGGCTGCCACTTCAACGTATATATGTATGTATTTGTATCGTTTTCCTGTGTTGGGAGCAGCATATTCCGGAATGTCTTCTCCATATTCTTGTAGTCTGTGTCGAGACGGAGGAAAACACAGGACCAATACGGATCAGTTCGGTTTGTCACATCCGCATCCACCACACTCAAACAACTTCGGTGCGATGCAATCGATGGCGGGAGTGGGTGCATCTCAGGGTTTGCTCTGGACTCGTCCATGTGACTTAACACCAGTCGTTCAATCCCTGAAAATGCATTCCTTTTGCAATTTAATTGCAATGGGCTCCAAGGTAAGATCTAGGAAATGGAAGATTTAATGAGTCCGAAGAAGGAAACAAAGCTTAACAACAATTGCAGCTTACAGCGTTGTGATTGTTACAGGATACTAAGGAAGGTTCACACCAGACAAATGTCCCATACATACAACAACGCCTGTTGGCAACCCTACTATCACAGTAGAAGTGAATCAGCATGCACGCAACGGCGCCTTCATCTACCCCAGCCATGCATTGAAGTCATTCGCTTGCTGTAATCAATGCAGAATAATTCTCATACACTTCATACCAGCTAAACCTTAAGTATTTCAGTTTTCGTAGTTGAAGTTAGCTTGCCACTGCTGGGCCTTGCTATCCACAAAGGCAATATCTGGGTGGCTTGTTGCGTTTGCAAATTTTGAAAGGGACTACCCATTGTGGCTGTCCCACTAATACATTGCACACAGTGAATTCTTGTTTACTGTCGCACACAGAGGCTTCGGTTTCCTGTTCCACACAGAGACTTCGGTTTCCTGTCCCACACTGAAGCTTCGGCTTTCCGTCCCACACAGAGCTGCGGCTTTCCGTCCCACACAGAAACTTCGGCTTTCTGCCCCACACGGAATCTTCGGCTTTCCGTCCCACACAGAGACTTCGGCTTTCTGTTTCACACGGAAGCTTCGGCATTCAGTCCCACACAGGTACTTCAGTAGTCTGTCCCCCACCGGAACGTCGTTCCCTGTTTACAGAGATACGTAGTAGTTTGTACAAGATCGTAGGAGTAACTACTGTAGCGTTAGCTAGTTATCATATCGTCGTACTCAATCGACATCAGCCGAGCTCCCGAAATCATTAATCAACACGTTCCCGATCATCACCAAATCGTAGAATTAACCAACTTCTGCGTTCCTGTTCATCGACAGCAGTCATCGATCATCGACGTTCATCAGCCGAGTTCACTATCATCGTCAGCCGAGTTTCCGAATTCCATCATATCGTCGTCAGCCGAATGATCAGCAATCAACATGTTCGCCGTTAAATCGTAGAACCTGAACGCACACCAGCTTCGTCTCCACAACAAGCGCAGAACCTGATTATCAATCCCGATCATCAAAGCAGTACGTCATTAACGAACATCGTCGATACTAAAACATCAATCAACATCATCGTTCCCGATCATTCCTGGGAGTTAGTCACCCTTATTACCGGCCTTACTACAAGCCTTTTCAAGCCTATCGATATCGCATTTCATTGTATTAGAACATACTAGTATTTAGATCAATAAACATCCGATTGAACATCCCCTGGAAGGGATAAAACTAGTCTTCAATTTCATAAGGTTTAGTGGGTCCTTATGGAGACCCTGAACGCGACTGGACTTACCCCAGAAAACCACGTTACAGCCTGGCACTAATGACCCTTACATCGAATGTGTGTGTAGAGTTGCTTAGCTTATACATGTCCTAATAAATAGCTCTACTTCAGGTTATAGGCCCAACACTAGCCCTCTTTTGGAAGGTAATAACCGTCTGGTCTTGGGTTGTGGCTCATCTTGAGTTGTGGCATTTGGTTCTCGGCAATGACCCGAGGTGTATAGTGCTGGCTAAGCAGTTTGGTAGCTCTAGATTTTGCAAAGTCACTGAGGACTCCCCTACTAGAATTAGCGGGGAGTGTTACAGTTTGCCAGATATAACACGTCATTTCTCTTGGGTCAGATCATCTCCCCATAACTGTCTCCTCCAGACGTCATTGAGATCGTAACGTATTAATCCAGTACGGCAACAAAGTGGCATGCTTTAGTTGCAGTACTTGCTCGAGTATTACCGTGATATCCATCCTAATCATATGTCTGGGGGGCGACATGTTAGGAGGGATCTTCATGATCTAGAAAGATAGATCCAACGTTACAAGAAAAATCGGCTAGATCACCAAGACTATCAATCAGTTTTAAATAGATAATTGTCGTAGATGTCATAAGCTACTATAGTTCAAATACAGACTTTGTAGAATAACCCCCATCTATCGCAGCTGAGGAGCGTCAGCTGCCACGACAAACCAGATCAATTTTTTTGCAATTCAGTAGCTTTTTTGTTTCCACAAATCGAAGCAGCCACATTCCTGGAACTGGAGATAGACCCAGAGTCAAATTAAACAGATATACCTTAGACTATGTGAGTTGAAACTTTCATCTATGGACAGATCGAATACCGGCTACAAAACCAAAATCCTTTTCCCCAAAAATTAGATATTAAGGGTTTTAGTGTTTTGGGGTCTTTTTTGGACCTTGCCGACAAAAGTGTGGAATAGGATTGATGCCCAAAAGTGTTGCGGAGGACGTACTTGAATCAATAGATTGACATAGTCCATTTAGGAAGTGCATTTTGTTTTGGGAGTAATTTCTTTTCGATATATATCGCATCCACGAGTCATTTCAGTAGGACAGCGTATAACTTATAGCTTTTGGACAACTAGGTCAGGAACCATGGACTTGTCCACTACAAACATAATATTGCTGAAAACAGGACCACAACGAGTAGCATCGGTATAAATTTCCAAAAGATCTTCTAACACACCCTAAACTGCCTTAAATAAAAATGTTGAACTTTTATGGGGGAGGTACTGTAAGAAGGAGACCGATATGGACCATTTTCGAAGTTAAACTAAATTTGGAGAAAATATTATGAAGTCCTTTCAACGAATGTAGAGTGTGATATTTTTTTATTGATATTTTTTTATTTTTGGCGAACTTAAATTAAATTTGGGCAAAATGATGTGAAGACCAAATTTTGGACCAAATCTGTTGATCAGTTCGAGTGTTATAGGGTACTGCAGCAACTAAACATGGTGCCATAGGGTTTTTTTTTTAACTTTCGGCTATTTTCTCAGGAAGTATGGACTTGCTCCTAACAAACTTGTTTCGTCGTAATGGGGCAGCGAATACAAGCAGTTACAACAAAAATCAAAGTGATTTGAGTGCAGGCCCCTATTCCACGAAACAACTTATCAACTTTTTATTTTGCACTTAGCAATATTTTTGACAATTCGCAAATTTTTGCGTTCCACAAAACCCTTAGTTGTGATAAGTGATAAGTAGACAGCGGAATCCTATGAAAATGCATATGTATGTATATGGTTAGGATGGTCGTAGAGAAAATCTGATTAGACAGAAACTCGTTTTATCACAAAATAAAACGAATTAGGCCCAGACATTTTTGCATATTTTGCATATCGCGCATTTTTTGACATATTTTTACATATTTGCATAAAATGAGCATATGCAAAACCATATGCAAAAATATATATAAGGATTTGTGGTCTAAAAATCCCACCGAAATGGCTGAAATGTCTTCGTTAGGGGTATGAACCTTTACACCTGAAATTTGTCCGCATGGGTCCACGTCTTCATATAGCCCCCATAGAACGGTACCTCCCGATTTCCGATATTTTGAAGGTTGTGGCCTCAACATCACACTTAAATGTATAGTGTCTTCGTTAGGAGTATAAAACGTTCCACCAGAAATTTGTCTGTATAGGTCCAAGTCTTTATATAGCCCCATAGAACGGTACCTCCCGATTTTCGGTATTTTGAAAGTTATAGCCTCAATATCCCACCGACTGACTGAAATTTGGTTTTTAGTTTTCGTTGGGGTATAAAACTTTCCACCTGAATTTTCTCGGTATAGGTTCACGTCTTCATATAGCCCCCATAGAACGGTACCTCCGGATTTTTGGTATTTTGAAGGTTGTGGCCTAAATATCCCTCCGAAATGGGTGAAATATGGTATTAAGTCTTCCTTGGGTGTAAACAATTTTCCACCTAAAATTTGTCGGTTTAGGTACAGTCCTTCATATAGCCCCTATAGAACGATACCTCCCGATTTGCGGTATTTTGAAGGTTGAGGCTGTGGTTATACATTTCTCTATTTTATTTTACATACAAACATTTTTATTTTATTTTACATACAAACATTTTTATACCTTTTATTGAAACATTTGTTGCATAAGAAAATATGTAAAATGCATACATTTTGGATATGTGATATGTTTCGATTGCAATTTAATCAGAAGCCAAAAATATGCCCAAACCCAAAGTGATAAGTTGCTAAAGATAATTTGAGTTTGCTAAGCTTTCAAAAAATGATTGCTCTCTGTTTGATTTCTATTCCACAAACTTCCTTTTCTGATAAGTGAAAAGTTGTAACTACAAACTATATTATGCTAAGATTTTGCAAAAAATTTGCATTTTGTTTCTGCAGACCAAATTTTGATAAGTATAAGTTTGCCTCAAATTTGCGGGGTAAACTTCCTCTTTGCCAATAACATTGTTAAAACAATTTAAAAACGTTACAACGGGAGATTTTGTTCGGGAATATTGAAAGCACGGCAATGACAAGCAATTATAAGAATCGAATTAATTTTTCCGAACTTCCACCCACCGAACCACCTCCTCTTAACTTCCCCTCTCCGAACTTCCATCCTAAGAAGAATCGCCCATAGAACTTCCACCCTGAGAACCACACACTTCTGAACCCCATTCCGAACTTCGACCCTGCGAACCAACCCATTTCGAACTTCCGACCTCCGAACTTCCAGCCGCCGAACAACCCCCTCCGAACCAGCTCCACAAATCGATGTTTCTCGGTTTTGCACTAAGACTAAACCCTCTTTCAGAGTTTTTATTTTATTTTTATTTAATTTTTTATTTTATTTTATTTTATTTTATTTTATTTTATTTTATTTTATTTTATTTTATTTTATTTTTTTATTTTATTTTAATTTATTTTATTTTATTTTATTTTTATTTTGTTTATTTTACTTTATTTTATATTATTTTTTTTACTTTTATTTTATATTATTTTTATTTAATTTTTATATTATTTTAATTCATTTTATTTTATTTTATTTTATTTATTTTTTTATTTTATTTTTATTTTATTTTTATATTATTTTAATTCATTTGATTTTATGTTGTTTTATTTTATTTTATTTTATTTTATTTTATTTTATTTTATTTTATTTTATTTTATTTTATTTTATTTTATTTTATTTTATTTTATTTTATTTTATTTTATTTTATTTTATTTTATTTTATTTTATTTTATTTTATTTTATTTTATTTTATTTAATTTTATTTTCTTTTATTTTATTTCATTTTATTTTGTTTCGTTTTATTTAATTTTTTTTTCGTTACTTATTTTTAATAACACCAGTTTCTTTTCATTTTTGTTCTCGTATCCCATTTTATTTATTTTATTTATTATTGCCAAGTAGAAAATAATGCAAAGAACAAATATATTTGACGCACGGTTTTCATACAGCCACATCCTCCTATAGAGACGAGCCAGATAATTTGGTAAAATATGCCGATAGTGGACTCAGGTTATGTAAAGAACAATTTTGAGGCAGTTAGTAACCAATACTACCAAAGGCTACAAAGATATTTGAGATCCAGAACATCCCAGAAGGACCGCCCGGAAATAATGAGGTGAAGACATCAATCAACCGGGCGAATAATAGGTCGCACGAGCCGATGGCTAACCAGCGGAGCTCTTTAAAAAAGGCGACACGCTGATAAGGTGAATACACAGCTAGTCACAGCCATCTGGTAGGTACATCGCGCATCCGACTACTGGAACTCCTGTGTCCCGTTCACAAGAAAGGGAAGGAGGAAATGAAGTATAACTGGGTGCTTTATGGATTGCATAGAATATAGTGTCTAGGATACTATGTGAGCGACTAAGTCAATAAAATAATTGAGTCATATTAGCGCGGCTTTAGAACTCACAAATTTCATGCGAAGAATCATGGGTTATGCCCTAAGAACGAGCAATAATCTTTATCCCCATACTAAAAGTGTACATAACATTTATGTAATGTGGGAGGGTATACACAAAGAAGAGAACGTATTGATGATGTAGCCTACTGCTACATCACATTGTCTAGTTATGATCTTGATGCTACTCTAACTATGCTAATAATTTCATAGATTTTCACGCCTTGATGTCGTGTGCATGATTTCCCATAAAATCTGATTAGTTTTCAATTAATATTACTTGTTTTGTGTTTATTATTGACTTGGCTTTATTCGATGATGTTGGTCGGTCGGTTGATCATCAACGAAATACATGAAATGACCATTTTGCATAGGCAGGCAATAGCAGGCATTATTTGCGAAGCGAAGTCAGCAACTATGCGCAGATACCTATTTAAGCGAGAATGTTGACTATCTTTTAATTGAATTGCTAATACGTGTCATTAAAATAAAATTATTGTGCAATTAACAAGAAAGAGTCACGCAATAATGTAATTTATATTGAAATGGCTTGCTCGATGGCTGGTTGGCCAGGTCTGCCTGAGACAAGAATCTTGGAAATTGTGGCTATTTGTTTACACAGAATCAATGCTCATGTTGAATCTGTAAAGGAAGAAGAATTTGATCATATGATACGATATTGGTAGATCAAATGGCAGGGTTCAATTACAACCGCTAGAATGATGTGTGGCATCACAGTTTTAGGAGGGTGAAAGGCAAATTTCTTTTATTTACATATTAATTTTTAGGCCACTGGTTGAAAAATATTCTTAAAAATCCACGCTTATTGGCCTGATGATGGTTGAAAAAATATTCTTAAAAATCCACGCTTATTGGCCTGATGATGGTTGAAAAAATATTCTTAAAAATCCACGTTTATTGGCCTGATGATGGTTGAAAAAATATTCTTAAAAATCCACGCTTATTGGCCTGATGATGGTTGAAAAAATATTCTTAAAAATCCACGTTTATTGGCCTGATGATGGTTGAAAAAATATTCTTAAAAATCCACGCTTATTGGCCTGATGATGGTTGAAAAAATATTCTTAAAAATCCACGTTTATTGGCCTGATGATGGTTGAAAAAATATTCTTAAAAATCCACGCTTATTGGCCTGATGATGGTTGAAAAAATATTCTTAAAAATCCACGCTTATTGGCCTGATGATGGTTGAAAAAATATTCTTAAAAATCCACGTTTATTGGCCTGATGATGGTTGAAAAAATATTCTTAAAAATCCACGCTTATTGGCCTGATGATGGTTGAAAAAATATTCTTAAAAATCCACGCTTATTGGCCTGATGATGGTGGAAAAAATATTCTTAAAAATCCACGCTTATTGGCCTGATGATGGTTGAAAAAATATTCTTAAAAATCCACGCTTATTGGCCTGATGATGGTTGAAAAAATATTCTTAAAAATCCACGCTTATTGGCCTGATGATGGTTGAAAAAATATTCTTAAAAATCCACGTTTATTGGCCTGATGATGGTTGAAAAAATATTCTTAAAAATCCACGCTTATTGGCCTGATGATGGTTGAAAAAATATTCTTAAAAATCCACGTTTATTGGCCTGATGATGGTTGAAAAAATATTCTTAAAAATCCACGCTTATTGGCCTGATGATGGTTGAAAAAATATTCTTAAAAATCCACGCTTATTGGCCTGATGATGGTTGAAAAAATATTCTTAAAAATCCACGCTTATTGGCCTGATGATGGTTGAAAAAATATTCTTAAAAATCCACGTTTATTGGCCTGATGATGTTTAAAAAAATATTCTTAAAAATCCACGTTTATTGGCCTGATGATGGTTGAAAAAATATTCTTAAAAATCCACGCTTATTGGCCTGATGATGGTTGAAAAAATATTCTTAAAAATCCACGCTTATTGGCCTGATGATGGTTGAAAAAATATTCTTAAAAATCCACGCTTATTGGCTTGATGATGGTTGAAAAAATATTCTTAAAAATCCACGCTTATTGGCCTGATGATGGTTGAAAAAATATTCTTAAAAATCCACGCTTATTGGCCTGATGGTGGTTGAAAAAATATTTTTAAAAATCCACGCTTATTGGCCTGATGATGGTTGAAAAAATATTCTTAAAAATCCACGCTTATTGGCCTGATGATGGTTGAAAAAATATTCTTAAAAATCCACGCTTATTGGCCTGATGATGGTTGAAAAAATATTCTTAAAAATCCACGCTTATTGGCTTGATGATGGTTGAAAAAATATTCTTAAAAATCCACGCTTATTGGCCTGATGATGGTTGAAAAAATATTCTTAAAAATCCACGCTTATTGGCCTGATGGTGGTTGAAAAAATATTTTTAAAAATTCACGCTTATTGGCCTGATGATGGTTGAAAAAATATTCTTAAAAATCCACGCTTATTGGCCTGATGATGGTTGAAAAAATATTCTTAAAAATCCACGCTTATTGGCCTGATGATGGTTGAAAAAATATTCTTAAAAATCCACGCTTATTGGCCTGATGATGGTGGAAAAAATATTCTTAAAAATCCACGCTTATTGGCCTGATGATGGTTGAAAAAATATTCTTAAAAATCCACGCTTATTGGCCTGATGATGGTTGAAAAAATATTTTTTAAAAATCCAGGCTTATTGGCCTGATGATGGTTGAAAAAATATTCTTAAAAATCCACGCTTATTGGCCTGATGATGGTTGAAAAAATATTCTTAAAAATCCACGCTTATTGGCCTGATGATGGTTGAAAAAATATTCTTAAAAATCCACGTTTATTGGCCTGATGATGGTTGAAAAAATATTCTTAAAAATCCACGCTTATTGGCCTGATGATGGTTGAAAAAATATTCTTAAAAATCCACGCTTATTGGCCTGATGATGGTTGAAAAAATATTCTTAAAAATCCACGTTTATTGGCCTGATGATGGTTGAAAAAATATTCTTAAAAATTCACGCTTATTGGCCTGATGATGGTTGAAAAAATATTCTTAAAAATCCACGTTTATTGGCCTGATGATGGTTGAAAACATATTCTTAAAAATCCACGTTTATTGGCCTGATGATGGTTGAAAAAATATTCTTAAAAATCCACGCTTATTGGCCTGATGATGGTTGAAAAAATATTCTTAAAAATCCACGTTTATTGGCCTGATGATGGTTGAAAAAATATTCTTAAAAATCCACGCTTATTGGCCTGATGATGGTTGAAAAAATATTCTTAAAAATCCACGCTTATTGGCCTGATGATGGTTGAAAAAATATTCTTAAAAATCCACGTTTATTGGCCTGATGATGGTTGAAAAAATATTCTTAAAAATCCACGCTTATTGGCCTGATGATGGTTGAAAAAATATTCTTAAAAATCCACGCTTATTGGCCTGATGATGGTGGAAAAAATATTCTTAAAAATCCACGCTTATTGGCCTGATGATGGTTGAAAAAATATTCTTAAAAATCCACGCTTATTGGCCTGATGATGGTTGAAAAAATATTTTTTAAAAATCCACGCTTATTGGCCTGATGATGGTTGAAAAAATATTTTTAAAAATCCACGCTTATTGGCCTGATGATGGTTGAAAAAATATTCTTAAAAATCCACGCTTATTGGCCTGATGATGGTTGAAAAAATATTCTTAAAAATCCACGTTTATTGGCCTGATGATGGTTGAAAAAATATTCTTAAAAATCCACGCTTATTGGCCTGATGATGGTTGAAAAAATATTCTTAAAAATCCACGCTTATTGGCCTGATGATGGTTGAAAAAATATTCTTAAAAATCCACGCTTATTGGCCTGATGATGGTTGAAAAAATATTCTTAAAAATCCACGTTTATTGGCCTGATGATGGTTGAAAAAATATTCTTAAAAATCCACGCTTATTGGCCTGATGATGGTTGAAAAAATATTCTTAAAAATCCACGCTTATTGGCCTGATGATGGTGGAAAAAATATTCTTAAAAATCCACGCTTATTGGCCTGATGATGGTTGAAAAAATATTCTTAAAAATCCACGCTTATTGGCCTGATGATGGTTGAAAAAATATTCTTAAAAATCCACGCTTATTGGCCTGATGATGGTGGAAAAAATATTCTTAAAAATCCACGCTTATTGGCCTGATGATGGTGGAAAAAATATTCTTAAAAATCCACGCTTATTGGCCTGATGATGGTTGAAAAAATATTCTTAAAAATCCACGCTTATTGGCCTGATGATGGTTGAAAAAATATTCTTAAAAATCCACGCTTATTGGCCTGATGATGGTTGAAAAAATATTCTTAAAAATCCACGCTTATTGGCCTGATGATGGTTGAAAAAATATTCTTAAAAATCCACGCTTATTGGCCTGATGATGGTTGAAAAAATATTCTTAAAAATCCACGCTTATTGGCCTGATGATGGTTGAAAAAATATTCTTAAAAATCCACGCTTATTGGCCTGATGATGGTTGAAAAAATATTCTTAAAAATCCACGCTTATTGGCCTGATGATGGTTGAAAAAATATTCTTAAAAATCCACGCTTATTGGCCTGATGATGGTTGAAAAAATATTCTTAAAAATCCACGCTTATTGGCCTGATGATGGTTGAAAAAATATTCTTAAAAATCCACGCTTATTGGCCTGATGATGGTTGAAAAAATATTCTTAAAAATCCACGCTTATTGGCCTGATGATGGTTGAAAAAATATTCTTAAAAATCCACGCTTATTGGCCTGATGATGGTTGAAAAAATATTCTTAAAAATCCACGCTTATTGGCCTGATGATGGTTGAAAAAATATTCTTAAAAATCCACGCTTATTGGCCTGATGATGGTTGAAAAAATATTCTTAAAAATCCACGCTTATTGGCCTGATGATGGTTGAAAAAATATTCTTAAAAATCCACGCTTATTGGCCTGATGATGGTTGAAAAAATATTCTTAAAAATCCACGCTTATTGGCCTGATGATGGATGAAAAAATATTTTTTAAAAATCCACGCTTATTGGCCTGATGATGGTTGAAAAAATTCTTAAAAATCCACGCTTATTGGCCTGATGATGGTTGAAAAAATATTCTTAAAAATCGACGCTTATTGGCCTGATGATGGTTGAAAAAATATTTTTTAAAAATCCACGCTTATTGGCCTGATGATGGTTGAAAAAATATTCTTAAAAATCCACGCTTATTGGCCTGATGGTGGTTGAAAAAATATTCTTAAAAATCCACGCTTATTGGCCTGATGATGGTTGAAAAAATATTTTTTAAAAATCCACGCTTATTGGCCTGATGATGGTTGAAAAAATATTTTTTAAAAATCCACGCTTATTGGCCTGATGATGGTTGAAAAAAATTCTTAAAAATCCACGCTTATTGGCCTGATGATGGTTGAAAAAATATTCTTAAAAATCCACGCTTATTGGCCTGATGATGGTTGAAAAAATATTCTTAAAAATCCACGCTTATTGGCCTGATGATGGTTGAAAAAATATTCTTAAAAATCCACGCTTATTGGCCTGATGATGGTTGAAAAAATATTCTTAAAAATCCACGCTGATTGGCCTGATAATGGTTGAAAAAATATTTTTTAAAAATCCACGCTTATTGGCCTGATGATGGTTGAAAAAAATTCTTAAAAATCCACGCTTATTGGCCTGATGATGGTTGAAAAAATATTCTTAAAAATCCACGCTTATTGGCCTGATGATGGTTGAAAAAATATTCTTAAAAATCCACGCTTATTGGCCTGATGACGGTTGAAAAAATATTCTTAAAAATCCACGCTTATTGGCCTGATGATGGTTGAAAAAATATTCTTAAAAATCCACGCTTATTGGCCTGATGATGGTTGAAAAAATATTCTTAAAAATCCACGCTTATTGGCCTGATGATGGTTGAAAAAATATTCTTAAAAATCCACGCTTATTGGCCTGATGATGGTTGAAAAAATATTCTTAAAAATCCACGCTTATTGGCCTGATGATGGTTAAAAAAATATTCTTAAAAATCCACGCTTATTGGCCTGATGATGGTTGAAAAAATATTCTTAAAAATCCACGCTTATTGGCCTGATGATGGTTGAAAAAATATTCTTAAAAATCCACGCTTATTGGCCTGATGATGGTTGAAAAAATATTCTTAAAAATCCACGCTTATTGGCCTGATGATGGTTGAAAAAATATTCTTAAAAATCCACGCTTATTGGCCTGATGATGGTTGAAAAAATATTCTTAAAAATCCACGCTTATTGGCCTGATGATGGTTGAAAAAATATTCTTAAAAATCCACGCTTATTGGCCTGATGATGGTTGAAAAAATATTCTTAAAAATCCACGCTTATTGGCCTGATGATGGTTGAAAAAATATTCTTAAAAATCCACGCTTATTGGCCTGATGATGGTTGAAAAAATATTCTTAAAAATCCACGCTTATTGGCCTGATGATGGTTGAAAAAATATTCTTAAAAATCCACGCTTATTGGCCTGATGATGGTTAAAAAAATATTCTTAAAAATCCACGCTTATTGGCCTGATGATGGTTGAAAAAATATTCTTAAAAATCCACGCTTATTGGCCTGATGATGGTTGAAAAAATATTCTTAAAAATCCACGCTTATTGGCCTGATGATGGTTGAAAAAATATTCTTAAAAATCCACGCTTATTGGCCTGATGATGGTTGAAAAAATATTCTTAAAAATCCACGCTTATTGGCCTGATGATGGTTGAAAAAATATTCTTAAAAATCCACGCTTATTGGCCTGATGATGGTTGAAAAAATATTCTTAAAAATCCACGCTTATTGGCCTGATGATGGTTGAAAAAATATTCTTAAAAATCCACGCTTATTGGCCTGATGATGGTTGAAAAAATATTCTTAAAAATCCACGCTTATTGGCCTGATGATGGTTGAAAAAATATTCTTAAAAATCCACGCTTATTGGCCTGATGGTGGTTGAAAAAATATTTTTAAAAATCCACGCTTATTGGCCTGATGATGGTTGAAAAAATATTCTTAAAAATCCACGCTTATTGGCCTGATGATGGTTGAAAAAATATTCTTAAAAATCCACGCTTATTGGCCTGATGATGGTTGAAAAAATATTCTTAAAAATCCACGCTTATTGGCCTGATGATGGTTGAAAAAATATTCTTAAAAATCCACGCTTATTGGCCTGATGGTGGTTGAAAAAATATTTTTAAAAATCCACGCTTATTGGCCTGATGATGGTTGAAAAAATATTCTTAAAAATCCACGCTTATTGGCCTGATGATGGTTGAAAAAATATTCTTAAAAATCCACGCTTATTGGCCTGATGATGGTTGAAAAAATATTCTTAAAAATCCACGCTTATTGGCTTGATGATGGTTGAAAAAATATTCTTAAAAATCCACGCTTATTGGCCTGATGATGGTTGAAAAAATATTCTTAAAAATCCACGCTTATTGGCCTGATGGTGGTTGAAAAAATATTTTTAAAAATCCACGCTTATTGGCCTGATGATGGTTGAAAAAATATTCTTAAAAATCCACGCTTATTGGCCTGATGATGGTTGAAAAAATATTCTTAAAAATCCACGCTTATTGGCCTGATGATGGTTGAAAAAATATTCTTAAAAATCCACGCTTATTGGCCTGATGATGGTTGAAAAAATATTCTTAAAAATCCACGCTTAATGGTCATGCCTTTTGGTCGGATGGTGGTTATTCAGGAATCATGGCTCTTGTTCAAGCCATGAGCTTTGTAAAGAATCTATCTGTGGCTAAAAACAAAAGTTTGTGTTATCTTTATTTGACAAATAGAAAATAGCGCAAGTATTTGCATTACATTGCAGGGATTACAGCACTGGTTTACCAATACCCTAGGGTATTTTCGATTAACAAGACCTCTACCAACAAACAATGGCTAGACAAAATAATAACAACAACAACAACGAATAACAAAACAAAAGACCATTGACAGACAACGAACGGCATTGTCTGTCTGTCTCGTCACATTTTATGCGATATTGCGATACTTTTGCCACCATTAATCAATCTGAACAGATTTAGATTCACTTTTCGCATGATCATGAATTGCGGCTATGTACGTGTGTATGGATGTACGTATGGACATCGAGCAGACGAGGCGCTTGTTTGGTTGGCTATCTGCTTGGTTTTGGGCATCATCGGACCCATTGTTTTGCTGCTTGAATTTCGGAATGCGTTACAAATGCAAACCAATTGCCTTATTTTGTTTTGTTATTGTTGTTGCTATTGTTGTTGATGTTGGTTAGTTGCTGACTGCTGCTCCCCATTCATTGTGTGCAGTACAAGCAAAATGAGGAGCACATAATTCCATGAATTATTTCACTGTTATAAGGGCATTATTATCTTTATTGTTAAATGATTATTGTATTATTTATTTATCTTTGTTTGCCACCCTCCGCCGTACTCTTGCCGTATGTCCATTTCGCCATTCATCTTGAGGTCTTGTCTAAAAGTTGATATTCAAATCGACTAAAAATTGAAAATGTTTTGTTTCGTTTTTTTACTGTTGTCTTCTGCGCTGACAAACAAGACGAATCGATTTGAAAAATTGAATTTAAAGTTTCAATTTTTTACACAACATTTTGCAGTTCGTATTTGGCCAAGCCACAAAGCTTAACAAAGACGATGATCTAAGGCAAGTCAAAAGTTTTCAGAGCGATTCAGTTCCAAGAATACGCAAAATGTGCAGGAGGAATTTCACAATCTTCAAATGTGTTAGACATTTGCATTTTAATTTCCCACAGTCCAGCAAAGGCAACGAGGGAGTGGATTTAGAGTCAATGTTAAAGTCGAGATTCAAGAAAATTTGTTGTTTCATGGAAATAGGTTAGGTTAGCTATTGTCCGGGCAATAAGATAAAAGAATATGCTTGTAAAAACAAATTCTCAATGCATTAATGATCTCCTGTTGGGAATATTAGGAATGGTGGTATTCCTCAGCCAACAAAATATATTGAAGGAAGGTGCATTTCAGACTGCACAGAGCATGAAGTGATGGGGGAAGGCCGAGGGCAGCAGAAGTAAAAAGTGGTTAAGTTCGGCCGGGCAGAATTTTTATACCCTCCACCATAAAATATTCTTAACTAAAATGGAATAATTAGTTTCCATTCCTGCCCACAATTTTAGGCCCAACAATTTTTCGACCACTGATACCCCAAATGCCTGATTTAAACTAACTATCTTTATATGGGGGCTATATCAAAGTGTGCACCTATCTTGACAATTTTTGGTGGAAAAGTTTTGTAACTGCAAATATCAAATTAGGTGCAGTTCCGGAAATAATGTAGCTAAGACGGCGGCTATACCAAAACATGGTCATATGTTGACGATTTTTAGTGAAACAGTTTTGTGGCCACTGAGAACTTCAAATGACAAATTACAGCTAGCTGGGTTCAAAATTTTAGCTAAACTCCGCAAAATACGGAAAATCGGGAGGTACAGTAGTATGGGGGCTAGGTTGACGAATTTTAGTGAAGAAGTTTTGTGACCATTGATATCCTCAAATGACAAATTACAGCTTGTTCGGTTTAAAATTTTAGTTAAAATCCTCAAAATACCGAAAATCGGGTGGTACCGTTATATTGGGCCCATACCAAAACATGGACCTATGTTGACGATTTTTGGTAAAGAAGTTTCGTGACCACTGAGAGCCTCAAATGTCAAATTACAGCTAGTTCGGTTAAACATTTTAGCTAAAATCCTAATAACACCGGAAATCGGGAAGTACCATTATGTGGGGCCTATACCAAAACATGGACCTATGTTGACGAATTTTAGTGAAGAAATTTCGTGACCACTGAGAACCTCAAATGACAAATTACAGCTAGTTCTGTTTAACATGTTAGCTAAAATCCTAAAAATACTGAAAATCGGGAGGGTAAACATTTTAGCTAAAATCCTAATAACACCGGAAATCGGGAAGTACCATTATGTGGGGCCTATACCAAACCATGGACCTATGTTGGGGGTTTTTTGTGAAGAATTTTTGTGACCACTGAGAATCTCAAATGTCAAATGACAGCTAGTTCGGTTAATTAATAATTGTAGCTAAAATCCTCATAATACCGAAAATCGGGAGGTACCGTAGTATGGGGCTATATCAAACCATGGACCTATATTGACGAATTTTAGTGAAGAAGTTTCATGGCCACTGAGAACCACAAATGGCAAATTATAGCTAGTTCGTAGTATGGGGGCTGTACCAAAACATGAATTTTAGTGAAGTAGTTTCGTGACCACTGAGATCCTCAAATGATAAATTACAGCTAATGCGGTTTAAAATTTTAGCTAAAATCCTCATAACAACGAAAATCGTGCGGTACCTTTATATTGGACCTATACGAAAACATGGACCTTTGGTCATAATTTTTATACCCTAAACCACTATGTGGGGAGGGTATTATAAGTTGATTTTGGCCAAAAAGTTTGTAACGCATCGAAAAAATGGTCGTAGACTCCTACTTATATACCAACATGAATGTCTCGACGAGTTGAGTCGATCTGGTTATGTGTGTCCGTCCGTATGTCCATCTAAACCTTGTAATCACGCTACAGGTTGCAATTTTGATCGGATCGTCACCAAGAAGGGGAAGAAGCCTATTTATTTTGGTGATAGTCGGATAATATTCAGGGTCGGAATGGGCAAAAAACTTATTTGGGGAAAAAAGTCAACGTTTTATTTCAAAGCGAATTTCTCCGCAGGGGTATCTCTGTAAGGGGTATGTCAAAAGCAAACCCTGATAATGAAAGTAGAAAATATCACCTTTATAACGATGTATAGTAGGTTGTCGTAGGTGGTCAAATAACGAAGACATCGCAATAGTCGCTAGTACAACCCAACTTTTCAATTTTGCGAATTTAATTATAATAACGAATATCACAGCTTTGGTTGGGGAACATCCAAAAGCCAAGCCAGGCTATGAAAGTAGAATATCTCACCTTTACAATGATGCAAAGTAGGTTGACGTAGGTGGCCAAATAACGGAGATATAGCAATAGTCGATAATACATCCCATTTTTAAATTTTTTCGAAGTCCCGCTACAGGTCGCAATTTTGAGGGTTAATGGTTGTCCCACAGAGGAAGAAGCCTATTGATTTTGATGATGGTCGGATAATATTCTGGGGTTGGAATGGGCAAAAACTTATTTGGAGAAAAGGGAACGTTTTATTTCAAAGCCATTATCTCTGTTTTTTAAGAGTTATATCAGAAGCATAACCTTGCAAGGAAAGTAGAAAATATCACCTTTACAACGATGTAAAGTAGGCTGTCGTAGGTGGACAAACAACAGAGATATCGCAATAGTTGGTAATGCATCCCATTTTCCGATTTTTTTGTAATCACGCTACAGGTCGCAATTTGATCGGATCGTCACGAATGTTTTGGGAGTTGATGCGGGTCCCACAGAGGAAGAAGCCTGTTAAATTTGGTGATGGTCGGATAATATTCAGGTGTCGGAACGTTTTTTTTTCTTATGCGAATTATGCTCCGCTTCTGGTAGGAGTATTCCAAAAGGAAATCCCGTCAATGGAAGAAGAAAAGATCTCCTTTATATTGATGTAAAGTAGTGGGCAAACAACCGAGATATCGCAAAAGTCAGTAATATATCCAATTTTTACGTTTTTTGTAATCACGCCACAAGTTGGCATTTTGATCGGATTGTCACGAAATTTTGGAGGTTGATGGGGGCCCAGAGTCGAAGAAGCCTATTGATTTTGGTGATAGTCGGATAATATTTGGGGTCGGAATGGGGAAAAAACTCATGTGGAGACAAATTCAAAGTTTTATTCTTTGTCAATATATCCGCTTTTAGTAGGGGTATTCCTACGGCAAAGCCTGCCAGTGGAAGAAGAAAAAATACCTTTACATTGGTGTAAAGTAGGTTGGCGAAGGAGGTCAAACAAGGGAGATACCACAATAGTTGGTAATGCATCTAATTCTTCCATTTTTTGCAATCACGCTACAGGTCGCAATTTTAATTGAATGGTTACGAAATTTTGTTGCTTATGGGGGTCCCAGGGAGAAGGATACATATTATGTTTGTTGGTAGTCGGATTATATTCCCTAAAAGAAATGTTTACCAGTGAAAAGCTTATGCACAAGGGTAGTGGTGTAGGGTATCACATGGTCGGCCCCGTCCCGACTATAACCTTTGCTCACTTGTTCCTTTATAAATTTGTCAAAAATTCAATAATAGTAGATACTTTCAGGTTCTGGAACACGATATCGCCTTCGAATGTTTCTCGAGAGTTTTGCTGATATTTTGTTCGAGTACGACGAATTGAAAACGATTCATTCGTCGCAAATAATATTATTAGCGAATGAATTTACGAAAGTTTTTATGATAGTGGCGAGAATCATTTTTGGTGGAGTTTCTTGATGTTTCTGTTATGTATGTACCTTTTTTCGTCTTTATTTCTTTGTTATGTTTCCGATACTGTTGATTAACATTGTTATTTGGTAACCTACAACATATGGGTCTTTATCAACCCTGTTCTTTATATTACACTGTGCAAAATTTTCAAGGCAATTTTGTGCAAACAATTTCTAATTCGGTTTTTATGAAAGTGCAAACCGAATAGACAAAACCCCATATCTGGCCCTATCTAAACATGGTTAAATATTGAATTTTTAAAGCAAATCGGGGCTATATCTTTAAAACCAATACGAATCTTTCCATGACATGCACAGCAAAATTGTAGACAAGAACAAGAAGAAAGTATTTGGAAAAAATAGTGAACACGAATAACCTAACCTAACCTAAAAATACCGTAATTTGTATATATTTCGCAGGGTATCTCCAAAACGGTTACATTTTTCTTAATGTTATCTTTGGGAAAATATTCGCTGGAATGTAATACGCATCTTTTCAGAGCATATCATTGTTGTAAAATGCCTCTATCGCGTTGCTTCTAGCATATTTTTCAAAGACAATATGATAAATATATCCCTTGAAATTTCAAATATGAGAATAAACAGGCTATGTGAACGTTGTTTGAAATGTGTTTTGTAGAAAGTATGGTATGAAATACCGCCTAAACAAGATGAAATAAGTGTTTTACAGTTTTAGAATGTTCTGAAGAATTGCTGAGCACATTATTTGTAATTTTTTGTGTGAAAGGTTATGTGGTTCAGCACTCAATAGTTTGGCTGTTCATGATAATAATACCAGAAATTATGTAAACTTTCCTACATTTTATCAATTTTGATGCGCTAGGTGCGGTTTTTCCTAGTTCGTCTATTTGACACTTAAGTTTTACTACTTTAGGACTACAATATTGCTGAAGACCGCAAAGCAAAATTCTTATTAGTTTCTGAGATAAAGCCCGGATCAATGGAGAAAAGGGTCGTTTTAGCCCGATAAAGATGAGGCCATAAAATCCAAACCCGATCTAAAAACACAAAATCCAACCAGGAGTTTTGTAGTCTCAATATGTACCCAGCAACATTTGAAGGAAGGGGTTCCATGCGATGACGTGATTTCATGGCATCTTTTGCATTGGTTCAAACGAAGTCGTGAAAGATCCGATCTTTTCATTAGCCATTGAACCAATGCAAAGGAAGTCGTGAAAGATCGGATCTTTTCATCAGCATTTGAACCTATGCAAAGGAAGTCGCGAAAGATCCGATCTTTTCATCAGCATTTGAATCCATTCCCTCGATCCAATAGAGACGAATTTTGTGTTTTTATTTATACACGTTTTTCTAAATACATAAGATTTATTATTTACAATAGGTTTGATGTTGTCGGAGACTCGAAATCGCAAACAACTTTGTTAAAACTCTCGTCGTAATGATAATGTCATTGCAAAGGGTTGGTGAAAATGACATGCCAAAGCATTGGTGGAAATGGCATGCCAAGGCATTGGTGAAAATGACATGTCAAAGCATTGGTGTAAATGACACGCTTTGGGTCCAAAAATGAATAGCATCTTTTGGGGTCCACGCTCATATAAAATTCATCGATGAAGATGCTAAAAAGATGACATGCCAGATCACTTGCACCCATGATTGAATGGCATCGAACATTTTGCTGGGTATTTGTGCCCACTAGAAGTTGTTTGCATTTTCAGTGTTGCACAGTGTTATAGGTAGCATTTATATCGAAATTATACAAAAAAAAAAAATAAAATAATTTTTTTAAACAAAAAAAAAAAAAAAAAAAAACCAAAGTAACAAGTTGTTCTCGAAACAATTTTTCTAGTGAAGAAAAAACATTCACCAATTATTGGAAAATTATATCTTTTTCGAACTTTTGGCGAACAAAAGAAAAACGAAAGAAAAACATTTGCCAAATGTTCGAAAATGATATCGTTTTCGAAACTTGTGGCAAACATTTGAAAAATATCAGAAACTGGTATTGAATAACAGGTTTAATCGTTCTAAAAACGTCAGGGTGCTCTTGAATCAAATTTAAATGGAAGTTGTTTACACCTGGGAAGTTTTTGCGGATTCTGAAACTACAATGTTCATAGATGAGAAAAACTACAAAACAAAAAAAATCGCCGGAGCGCTTTTTAAATAAATCGCGATTCAAGTTGACATTTTTAGGGGTTGTTTAGGTTTTTGCGATTTTGCTTGGAAACCGCAAGTCCTATCAAAATGGGAATAAAGAAAATGTTGTAGCTATCAATTCTATAAGATTGGCCTTCTCTATTAGATTGGCCTTAACGATATTTTCGTAGGTTTTACTACTTTTGAGATATAGAAGTTGAAATTGGGACACTTCAAATTCAATTCTGCATCGTCTCCTTATAAAATAATGTCATGACTGCAATTTCCAAACTTAAACTTATATACCTAAAAAAATGGTACAACCTAGGAAAAATTACATAAGCCAGTCTTGTAGAGAATTTTCACAGCTATAAGATTTGCTCAGGTCCCATGCCGATAAGACTTGCCGTATTCAAGCAAAATCGCGAAACCATAACAAAAAAACCTAAAAATGTAAACTGAGCTTCTTTATTTTAAAAATGGTACTGCCTGAGTACAAATCATAAACTTCAATCTTGTAGAGAATTTTCATACCTACAACATTGTCTTTATTTCCATTTTGATAGGACTTGCGGTTTCCAAGCAAAATCGCAAAAACCTAAACAACCCCTAAAAATGTCAACTTGAATCGCGATTTATTTAAAAAGCGCTCCGGCGATTTTTTTGTTTTTTGATTTTTCTCATCTATGAACATTGTAGTTTCAGAATCCGCAAAAACTTCCCAGGTGTAAGCACCTTCCATTTAAATTTGATTCAAGAGCAACGTGATATTCTTAGGAAAAATATAAAAACATTACGAAAGTCCGTTAAATATAAAAGATTTGAGTCAAAGTGTAACAATAATGTACTAACAAAATAGTTTTTTGAAACGTTGTTATTTATGGAAGCGAATTTCGAAATTTTATTAGTAGACGCTTTTAACTTTTATGTTACACGTTGAAACTTTCATTCTAAACTTGTTTTAATTTAATGGGTAAGAAGGGAGAAAATAACTACCTTTCCTTCCGTTCCATCCCAAAGGCTAAAAAATATTAAATTTACAAACAAAGTACAAATGCACGTGATTGTACCTCGTCGTAGCACGTCGTAGTACCTCGTCGTTTTTGAAAACAGCACAGCACACCACAGCAATAGCATTCCTTTTTGTTTTGGATGATATGGCTATGTGCTATGCTGCGACACTTTCACAGCACCAGCATAGACCCTGTACTATGGTGTGAAAAACTAGTAGAAAATTCAAACACTGTTCACGACATCCGTTGCATCTCACCGACTCCGACCTATGATGCATGAGACGGTGAAAACGGGACAAAACCATGGTCCGGGGTTACTATCTATCCTGACATGGACCCGAAGTATCCGGAGCAGGCATTTCGAAACATACCGCTCCCAAAATGAAAATAAGGACGAACATGAACATGTTGTTGCTGGGATGACCCTGGGTCCCTGGACGAGATGATATTTCCTCAAGTCAATCAGGAACATACCACTGGCTGTCTCGGGATTGAGAAACGTCTTGCCGTCTCTGCAGCCCCTGTTTTCTGCTTTCCATTGAGCATAATCGGCCATCTAATCCTGCACAAATAAGTACTCGATGCTTGGTGATTCAGAGCTTATCGTCCATGACAATGCAAATAATTTATTTAAATTTGTTCTTGACTATGACGGCCTGATATTCAAAGCTCTCATGTGTTTTCTGTCAAAATGAATGCTCTATTACTCCAAGTAAAGCGTGATTATCAAGTACTCATTTACCGGAGAAGCTTCCTTGTAGATAGCCTTCTGGATTTGCCGATGGTCTTTGCTTTCAATTTGCAGTTTTCAGAGGTTAATTTCCTCTATGCATACTCATTTACCGTGGTGATGACTTTGTGTAGCTCGTACCCATTGAGATGTTTTATTAGTTGTACACAAATTGGTTGATAAGATTTATGCGGCAAGTTCAAAATATTGTTCCATAGGGTTTTAAGGTTTAAATAGGGTGTTAAATAATGACCGCTCATAAATGTAGTTTCTGTAACAAATCTTGCGTAACAAGTATCTAACCCAAAACACATACATCAATAAAAAATCAATGCCTTAAAATAAATTGTAAATAACTATTCAAAATGTCATCACCCTAGCGAACATACGCCACAGCCTCCTGCCTAGTCGCGTCAAAAAGTCTGCTTCTCTTTGCCAAGGGTCTGATTCCTGCACCACAATACACGACAAATACTTTCGCTCCATAATGCTTGCATTGTCGAATTTGTTCACATATTGGACACACGAGGATACATTGATATAGGTCATATTTCTTAATGCATTCAAAGTCCTTGATATACACACTGTATCGTTCTACAGAAAGACCTAAACTTAATAACTGGTATTCAATTTCTAAAAAACATTCGAAATGATTTAGTTTTGTTTTGGGAATTCTTTGATGACCATATTAATGACAAAACATAACCAACAAATGTCCACACAAAGAAATCGATTTTCTGTTTTTCTGAATCACGGTTTGTTACAGTTTTCATACTTGTAGTGGTGATGATGATGCTGGCTGGCATCTTGGCCAGCCGCAAGACCTTGTTCCATTATGATCGAATTATTGATATGACCAAATCGATGATATTGTTCTCTAGTGGCAAAACGTTATTGGTCAAGCGTATCAAACGAAGTACCAGTATTTGTGTATGAATCTTTTTAACGTTCTTTTTTTTGGTGAATGTCTTTGGATGTCAACGAACACTAACAGCTGAATAATTGTGCGACTATTGTTTCGATGTTTGCAAGCCAGCTTTGCATGTTTTCGAATAAAATTTTTGAATTAACTGTTATTGACAAATTTGGTAATCGAGAACAATGAAAGGCCATCCATAGGATATTCTATTTATTGTGCGATCATATGGTTAGATGGTTTAAAAAAAAATCTGATTTCAATGGAAAGATGTGAAATAAATATACTATATACTGAGTGAGAGATAGGCTACAATGGGCCAAGTACACACTTGTACCTAAACATATAATCAACATATAACAAATTCAACAGACTTATGTGTACCCCATTGTAATTCCCCCTACATACATGAATGATTTTTTAGTTGAATTTAGCCCTTTCATTGTTATAACATTGTAGTAGCACATCGGTGACCTAAAATATATATATATATATATATATATATATATATATATACATATATATATATATTTTTTTTTTTTTATAGTTATAGCTCATTTGAGACTTGTTTGAAGTCCTCTTACCGACTCTGCTGCTTCCCAGAAGTTAATTCAAACCTGAAAGAGCCCCACCCAAATATCTCTGCTTATAATAGTTACTATTAATTAAGTCTAAGATCATTGCATATACAAACTGTGAAACTATTCCTGATTCTCGATGTCTAAAATCCGTCCCCCAGCTTTAAACTGGATATCCAAATGCTGGAGCAGTCTTAGGGGTGCTATTGCATGTATCTAGCTTTTAAAGAAAGGACTAATGCAACTCCATCCAAAATCCGTCTTCCCTCTTCGCTGGGTTCATTCCGAGACCATTGCCATGGACCCAGAATTACCGTTGTACCAAAGCGCATTGGTAAAATTTTACCACTTATCAGTACTACAACTTCATCAAGATATGCCACCACCTAACTTATCTGCTGATCGAAGCGCACAATAATTCCATTTATTATTGGAAGCGTGATTGGGAGCCTCCGCAACATCAACATTTTCGGGGGTGAAAAACCCCTGGTGAAATGTTGGCTTACATTTCCTGTGTATTTCAGCTTCTACAGAATAGAAGGCCTCCTAAGGAGGCTTCTATAGAATAGAAGGCCTCCTAAGGAGGCTTCTATAGAATAGAAGGCCTCCTAAGGATGCTTCTATAGAATAGAAGGCCTCCTAAGTAGGCTACTAGTCGGTGTCGCCATCACAATCACCGAACTCCTTTCTAATGGGGAATTTACACCTCCCGTGTTTTCTACTCGTAGACCCGAGCATCTTCCCAGTGAGGTTTCTTCAACCTCTATATTTGTTCTCATCAAGAAACAAGGAGAACAAATATAGAGGTTGAAGAAACCCCACTGGGAAGATGCTCGGGTCTACGAGTCGAAAACACGGGAGGTGTAAATTCCCCATTAGAAAGGAGTTCGGTGATTGTGATGGCGACACCGGCTAATAATTCAGGCGAAGAAGCGCCTAAAAACAAAAGTCCTGGAAGTGAAAATCTAAGGAGGCTCGGAAAGAAAATAGCTCAGCTGGATGAATTTGTCAAATCGAAAAATAACATCCACAAAGATATCCAATCCATGATGATAGAGATACAGGCAATATATTTAAAAGTAGCCGATGATATGAATAAGGAAGCTGAAATACGTCAAATGGGCCAGTTAGACAATAAGCAGACCCAAACCGAAGCATGGATTAAGCCTAAACAACCAGGAACCCCAACAACACCTGCGTTGAAAAGAGGCCCCAAGACCCAAAGCCCGAAGGAGAATAGGACAAAAAAGAAAAAAGAAGTCGTACCTAAAATTCAAGAGCCAGATTCTGTAAAGACAATAGAAGAGACAATCAACGAAAATGTGGAAAAATCCGATAACGTACAAAATGCGGCAGCATGGAATAAAGTTCAAACAAGATCTAGAAGGAAAAGGAGACCAAGTAAACCAGATGCTTTAATAATTAAAACATGTGGAGATTCCTCATATTCAGACATTCTGAAGCAAAGCTGGCTGCGTTAGGCAAAAATGTGAAGACAATTCGGAAGACAGAGAAGGGTGAGCTATTGTTAGAACTAAATAAACCAGCACACCAGAACACAAATGACTTTAGAGAAGCCATTGAAGAAGTCTTAGGCCCAACCGTTGAAGTTCGTGCCTTAACCCAGGAAGTACAACTGGAAATTAAAGATATAGATGGGGTGTCTAATAGAGATGATATTCTCCAGGCTATCAGCGACGTTTCGGACGATTTTAAAGCATTGCAAGCATCTGCAATAAAATCACTACGAAAAGCATATAGAGGCACACAAACTGCTACAGTTTCCGTAAGCTCGTTGCTAGCGAATATTCTTTTAAAGAAAAGAATACTACGTATTGGATGGGCGGATTGTCGAATACGTGAAAAATTGACACCAATGAGGTGTTATAAATGTCTGGACTTTGGTCATACAGCAGTTAGATGTAAAAACCCGAGCGACAACTCAGGTCGTTGCATTTGCTGTGGAGAAGCGGGTCACAAGGTTGCTAATTGTAAAAACCCCCCCAAGTGTATGCTATGCAATGAACCATCAACAAATCGTAGCCACATCACTGGGTCGACTGTGTGTCCGAAATACAAGGAAGCTCTACGCCAACTTAGAGAATCTTAATGAAATTTATAAAATTAAATTTAAATCATTGTGAAGCTGCCAAAGATTTGTTAAAACAGACAGTACGGGAACTAGAGGTCGATCTAGCAATTATCAGCGAGCCCTACAAGAACATAAGCTCAGCAAATTGGTTATGTGATAAGTCCGGCACAACCTCGATCTGGTCCTTAAACAAACCAATACAAAATGCTTTGAATTCTGCAACTGGTTTTGTCCGCGCTACTTTCGCCGGATTAACAGTCTACAGTTGCTACATACCACCAAGATATGATATTGAAGATTACAGAAGAATTATAACTGACTTAACAAATGATGCCGCATCCAGAGGGTCCATTTTGATAGCGGGCGATTTTAATGCCTGGGCCACAGAGTGGCGTTGCCCTAGAACAAATGAAAGGGGCCGAATATTGTTAGAATCCTTTGCCTAATTAGATGTGGAAATTTTGAATTCGGGGAGTAATCCAACATTCAGTCGAAATTGTGGGAGTTCCATAATCGACATTGCGTTTGTCAGTACTAACATCTTCAATCAGTTTAAATGGCAAATCAGTGATATGCTCACTTATAGTGATCATCAGGCTATAATCATTAATCGTAATGACGCGACAACAGTAAGAAGATCGGTTCGAACGCCTGAAATATCTGGTTGGAAAAAGGCTCATTTGATAAAGACATATTTGCGCTATGTATGGAAGACACAGAACTGCAGGGAACCCCCGAAAATATGGCGGAAGAGCTTATACTTCGAGCAACACAAGCATGCAACGCATCGATGCAAAAAAGGAAGAGGGGTGTCAACAAAGCCCCAGTATATTGGTGGAACGCTGAAATAGCTGAACTACGTAAAGAGTGTCTTCGTGCGATAGAGAAGACAATGAAGCGTATAGACAGGTTCTCAAGATGAAGAAGAAAGCCCTCCAAAAAGCCATTCATGCAAGCAAAAGATCGTGTTTCTCGCTATTTGCGATGATGTAGAATCCCAGCCGTTTGGACTCGCGTACAAGATTGTGACTAAGAAACTGAAATGCTTCGGCTCAAGTACACCTACGGATGCTAAAACATTAGATAACATTGTGAATCACCTTTTTCCTCACCAAGCTGTAACATCATGGGCAACTTTTGACCTTGGGGGACATTTTGCTTACCAACCGGTTACACCAGCAGAGATAAATATTGCCGTCTCTAAATTCGATGACTCTAAAGCGCCTGGTCTCGATGGAATTCCCAACTACGTTCTAAAAGAGATTATAAGTTGTTGTGGAGAACAAATGCTTAAATTACTGAACTCCTGCTTAGAATATGGATCCTTTCCATCGTTATGGAAAAAGCAAAGACTAGTCCTATTGCCCAAAAACGGCAAGCCCTTGGAAAATCCTTCATCATACCGCCCGCTATGTATGATAGATACATGCGGAAAACTCCTTGAGAGCATTATCCGCGACAGACTTGAAGAGTACATAGAACGTGCAAAGGGCTTATCTGAAAGTCAATTTGACTTCAGAAAAAAAAGATCTACGATAGATGCAATAAAAATGGTAACAGATATCGCAAGGGAAGCAATGAATGGCCAAAGCTGGAAAAAAGAGTATTGTGTTGTCATAACACTAGATGTTAAAAATGCCTTTAACACAGCTAACTGGGAGAATATTATAATCGCTCTGAGACGGTTAAACGTCCCGGCATATCTTGTGGCTATACTCCAGGACTACTTCCGCAACAGAATACTAATATACCAAACTGAGGAGGGTTTAAAAGAATACCGAATATCAGGAGGAGTACCACAAGGATCTGTTCTTGGACCTCTTCTGTGGAACGTAATGTATGATGGTGTCTTAAAGCTAAAACTCCCAGAGAGAGCAAATATTATTGGATTTGCAGATGATATTGCGCTAGTTATAGTTGCAAAAACAACCGAAGAAGCAAAAAATGTCTCAGAAGTCAGCATACAGTTGGTTAAATCGTGGCTGTGTTCACAAGGCCTAGCCATAGCCGATCAAAAAATGGAAGCTGTATTAATTACAAGCCGCAGAACTGTAGAAAGGATAAATATTCAAATCGGAGAATGTACAATCACAACAGCGGAAAGCCTGAAATACCTAGGCGTTATTATAGACAATCGTTTATCTTTCAAGGAGCATTTGAATTACGTAAAGGCGAAAGCCGGAAACACTTGTAAAGCGCTGTGCCGTATAATGCCAAACACAAGAGGTCCGAGATACTTAAAGAGAAAAATTCTGGCAGGAGTTACCAAAAATATTATTCTTTATGCAGCACCAATATGGGCGAAATCCTTGAGGTATGCCACTTATTACGAAAAGATTGGTACAGTATACAGACTGGCAGCACTACGTGTATGCTGTGCATATAGGACTGTTTCTGACGATGCAGCCTATGTTATCGCAGCTATGATTCCCATAGATATTCTTGCAAGAGAATCAGAATACGTATACAACTCAAGAAGCTCACAGAGTCTTTCGATGATTTTTTCACCGACCAAAAAAAAAAAAAAAAAAAAAAAAAAAGTAGGCTCTATAGAATAAAAGGCCTCCTAAGGAGGCTTCTACAGAATAGAAGGCCTCCTAAGGAGGCTTCTACAAAATAGAAGGCCTCCTAAGGAGGCTTCTATAGAATAGAAGGCCTCCTAAAGAGGCTTCTATAGAATAGAATAAAAGGCTTCCTAAGGAGGCTTCTATAGAATAGAAGGCCTCCTAAGGAGGCTTCTATAGAATAGAAGGCCTCCTAAGGAGGCTTCTATAGAATAGAAGGCCTCCTAAGGAGGCTTCTATAGAATAGAAGGCCTCCTAAGGAGGCTTCTATAGAATAGAAGGCCTCCTAAGGAGGCTTCTATAGAATAGAAGGCCTCCTGAGGAGGCTTCTATAGAATAGAAGGCCTCCTAAGGAGGCTTCTATAGAATAGAAGGCCTCCTAAGGAGGCTTCTATAGAATAGAAGGCCTCCTAAGGAGGCTTCTATAGAATAGAAGGCCTCCTAAGGAGGCTTCTATAGAATAGAAGGCCTCCTGAGGAGGCTTCTATAGAATAGAAGGCCTCCTAAGGAGGCTTCTATAGAATAGAAGGCCTCCTAAGGAGGCTTCTATAGAATAGAAGGCCTCCTAAGTAGGCTACTACAGAAGAGAAGGCCTTCTATAGAATAAAAGGCCTCTTAAGGAGGCTTCTACAAAATAGAAGGCCTCCTAAGGAGGCTTCTACAAAATAGAAGGCCTCCTAAGGAGGCTTCTATAGAATAGAAGGCCTCCTAACGAGGCTTCTATAGAATAGAAGGCATCCTAAGGAGGCTTCTATAGAATAGAAGGCATCCTAAGGAGGCTTCTATAGAATAGAAGGCCTCCTAAGGAGGCTTCTCTAGAATAGAAGGCCTCCTATAGAATAAAAGGCCTCCTATAGAATAAAAGGCCTCCTAAGGAGGCTTCTATAGAATAGAATGCCTCCTAAGGAGGCTTCTATAGAATAGAAGGCCTCCCAAGGAGGCTTCTATAGAATAGAAGGCCTCCTAAGGAGGCTTCTATAGAATAGAAGGCCTCCTAAGGATGCTTCTATAGAATAGAAGGCCTCGTAAGGAGGCCTCCTAAGGAGGCTTCTATAGAATAGAAGGCCTCCTAAGGAGGCTTCTATAGAATAGAAGGCCTCCTAAGTAGGCTACTACAGAAGAGAAGGCCTTCTATAGAATAAAAGGCCTCCTAAGGAGGCTTCTACAGAATAGAAGGCGTCCTAAGGAGGCTTCTATAGAATAGAAGGCCTCCTAACGAGGCTTCTATAGAATAGAAGGCCTTCTAACGAGGCTTCTATAGAATAGAAGGCATCCTAAGGCGGCTTCTATAGAACAAAAGGCCTCCTTAGGAGGCTTCTACAGAATAGAAGGCCTCAGGCTTCTACAGAATAGAAGGCCTCCTAAAGAGGCTTCTATAGAATAGAAGGCCTCCTAAGTAGGCTACTACAGAAGAGAAGGCCTTCTATAGAATAAAAGGCCTCCTAAGGAGGCTTCTACAGAATAGAAGGCCTCCTAAGGAGACTTCTATAGAATAGAAGGCCTCCTAACGAGGCTTCTATAGAATAGAAGACATCCTAAGGAGGCTTCTATAGAACAGAAGGCCTCCTAAGGAGGATTCTATGGAATAAAAGGCCTCCTTAGGAGGCTTCTATGGAATAAAAGGCCTCCTAAGGAGGCTTCTACAGAATAGAAGGCATCCTAAGGAGGCTTCTATAGAATAGAAGGCCTCCTAAGGAGGCTTCTATAGAATAGAAGGCCTCCTAAGGAGGCTTCTATAGAATAGAAGGCCTCCTAAGGAGGCTTCTATAGAATAGAAGTCCTCCTAAGGAGGCTTCTATAGAATAGAAGGCCTCCTAAGGAGGCTTCTATAGAATAAAAGGCCTCCTCCAAAATCCCTCTTCCATCTTCGCTGGGTTCATTCCGAGACCATTGCCATGGACCCAGAATTACCGTTGTACCAAAGCTCATTGGTAAAATTTTACCACTTATCAGTACTACAACTTCATCAAGATATGCCACCACCTAACTTATCTGCTGATCGAAGCGCACAATAATTCCATTTATTATTGGAAGCGTGATTGGGAGCCTCCGCAACATCAACATTTTCGGGGGTGAAAAACCCCTGGTGTAATGTTGGCTTACATTTCCTGTGTATTTCAGCTTCTATAGAATAGAAAGTCTCCTAAGGAGGCTTCTATAGAATAGAAGGCCTCCTAAGGAGGCTTCTATAAAATAGAAGGCCTCCTAAGGAAGCTTCTATAGAATAGAAGGCCTCCTAAGGAGGCTTCTATAAAATAGAAGGCCTCCTAAGGAGGCTTCTATAGAATAGAAGGCTTCCTAAGGAGGCTTCTATAGAATAGAAGGCTTCCTAAGGAGGCTTCTATAGAATAGAAGGCCTCCTAAGGAGGCTTCTATAGAATAGAAGGCCTCCTAAGGAGGCTTCTATAGAATAGAAGGCCTCCTAACGAGGCTTCTATAGAATAGAAGGCCTCCTAAGGAGGCTTCTATGGAATAAAAGGCCTCCTAAGGAGGCTTCTACAGAATAGAAAGTATCCTAAGGAGGCTTCTATAGAATAGAAGGCCTCCTAAGGAGGCTTCTATAGAATAGAAGGCCTCCTAAGGAGGCTTCTATAGAATAAAAGGCCTCCTAAGGAGGCTTCTATAGAATAGAAGGCCTCCTAAGGAGGCTTCTACAGAATAGAAGGCCTCCTAAGGAGGCTTCTATAGAATAGAAGGCCTCCTAAGGAGGCTTCTATAGAATAGAAGGCCTCCTAAGGAGGCTTCTATAGAATAGAAGGCCTCCTAAGGAGGCTTCTATAGAATAGAAGGCCTCCTAAGGAGGCTTCTATAGAATAGAAGGCCGATACCGAACACAAGACGAAGGTTTGGAACAAGGTTCCACCAAGGGCTAGAAGGAGAAGGAAACCCAATAAACCAGATGCTTTAATAATCAAAACATGTGGTGACTCCTCATATACAGATATCCTGAGAAAAGTGAAAGGTGAAGCAAATCTGGCTGTCCTAGGTAAAAATGTAAAAACAATTAGGAAGACAGAAAAGGGTGAGTTATTGTTGGAGCTAAATAAACCGGCACACGAGAACACAAGTGAATTTAGGAAGGAAATTGAAAACGTGCTAGGTCCATCCGCCGAAGTACGTGCTTTAACCCAGGAAATACAACTGGAAATTAAAGATATAGATGGCGTGTCTACTAAAGAAGATATAATCCAAGCTATTATCGACATTTCGGACGAGTTTAAAGAATTGCAACCAAGTGCAATAAAATCTTTAAGAAAAGCCTACAGAGGTACGCAAACGGCTACTGTTTTCCTAAGCTCGCCGTTTGCTAATATACTTTTGCAGAAAAGAATAGTACGGATTGGATGGGCGGACTGTCGAGTTCGTGAAAAGTTAATACCAACAAGGTGCTATAAATGTCTAGACTTTGGACATACGGCAGCTAGATGTAAAAACCCAAATGACAATTCAGGACGCTGCATTTGCTGTGGAGAAGCGGGTCACAGGGTTGCTGCTTGTAAAAATCCTCCCATGTGTATGCTGTGCAAAGATCCATTGGTAAACCGTAGCCACGTCACTGGGTCGACTGTGTGTCCGAGATATAAGGAAGCTCTACGCCAACTTAGAGGATCAATATGAAAGTGATACAATTAAATCTAAATCATTGCGAGGCTGCTCAAGATCTGTTAAAACAGACAGTTCGAGAACTAGAGGTGGATCTAGCAATTATCAGCGAGCCCTATCGGAACATTAGTTCATCAAACTGGTATTGTGATACATCTGGCACATCCACGTTGTGGTCCATAAACAAACCAATGCAGAATGTCTTGAATTCTGAACTCGGATTTGTTCGAGCTACTGTCGCTGGTTTAACAGTTTACAGCTGTTACCTACCGCCAAGATATGATATTGAGGAGTATAAACACATTATTACCAAGCTAGTAAATGATGCTTCGTCCAAAAGTCCAATTTTGATAGCGGGCGACTTCAATGCTTGGGCGACAGAATGGGGCAGCCCAAGAACAAACGAAAGGGGTCGAATATTATTAGAATCATTTGCACAACTAGACGTGGAACTTTTAAACTCGGGCAGCACTCCAACATTCAATCGAAATGGTGGAAGTTCTATAATCGATATCACCTTTGCCAGTACAAGCATCTATGACCGGTTTAACTGGCAAATCAGTGACATGTTCACTTATAGTGATCATAGCGCCATAATCATTAAGTATAACGATGCTGCAACAATAACATCAACGGTTCGAACGCCAGAAGTAATTGGCTGGAAAAGAGACTCACTAGATAAAGAAATATTCGCCCTATGTATGGAAGGCACAGAACTGCAGGGAACTCCGGAAAACATGGCTAAAAAGCTAATACTACAGACAACACAGGCATGCAACGCATCCATGAAAAAGAGAAAACGAGGAGTAGGTAAAGCCCCAGTATATTGGTGGAACGCTGAAATCGCTGAATTACGCAAGGAGTGTCTTCGTGCTAGAAGACGCTTTGTAAGAACACGAGATAGAGACGATAACGAAACTTATAGACAGATTCTCAAGATGAAAAAGAAAGCTCTCAAAAAAGCCATACAAAGAAGCAAAAGAGCATGTTTCCTAACAATTTGTGATGATGTAGAAAACCAGCCGTTTGGATTAGCCTACAAGATTGTGACTAAAAAACTGAAGTGCTTTAGCTCAAATACACCTACAGATGCTAAAACGCTAAGAAATATTGTGAATCACCTCTTTCCTCATCAAAAGGTAGCAACATGGGCAACATACGACCCCGGTGGACAGTTTGTTTACCCCCCTGTCACATCAGCGGAGATAAATCTTGCCGTCTCGAAATTCGATGACTCTAAAGTGCCAGGCCTAGATGGAATTCCCAATTATGTCCTAAAAGAGATTGTGAAGTGCTGTGGTGGACAGTTGCTTAAATTATTTAACACATGCTTGGAATTTGGATCCTTTCCATCAATATGGAAAAGGCAAAGGCTAGTGCTACTGCCTAAAAATGGCAAGCCTCTGGGAAACCCCTCGTCATATCGCCCACTATGTATGATAGATACATGCGGAAAACTCCTTGAGAGCATTATCCGCGATAGACTGGAGGAGTGCATCGAACGTGCAGAAGGCTTATCCGAATGTCAATTTGGCTTTAGGAAAAGGAGATCTACGATTGATGCAACAAAAATGGTAATCGACATCGCAAAGGCAGCAATTCATGGTCAAAGCTGGAAAAAAGGGACAAAAGAATACTGTGTGGTCGTAACACTAGACGTTAAAAACGCATTCAACTCAGCCAATTGGGAGAATATCTTAAAGGCTCTGCGACGGTTAAATGTCCCGGCATATCTTGTTGCCATAATCCAGGACTACTTCCGCAACAGAATCCTGATATATGAAACTGAAGAAGGTACAAAGGAATACCAAATAACAGGAGGAGTACCACAAGGATCCGTTCTTGGACCGCTTCTATGGAACGTGATGTATGATGGCGTTTTACGGCTCAAACTTCCACAGAAAGCTAATATCATTGGGTTTGCGGATGATATCGCGCTGGTTATTGTTGCAAAAACAACCGAAGAAGCAAGAACAGTAACAGAGGCCAGCATACAGTTGGTCAGATCATGGTTGTTCTCCCAAGGCCTGGCATTAGCCGATCAAAAAACGGAAGCAGTCTTAATTACAAGTCGTAGGGTGGTGGAAAGAATAAATATTCAAATTGGAGAATGCACAATAACAACAGCGGAAAGTCTGAAATACCTCGGCGTTATCATAGACAATCGCCTGTCTTTTAAAGACCACTTAGACTACATAAAGGCAAAAGCCGGAAACGCTTGTAAAGCGCTGTGCCGTATTATGCCAAACACAAGGGGACCAAGATACTTAAGTAGAAAAATTCTTGCAGGAGTAGTCAAAAATATAATTCTCTACGCAGCACCAATATGGGCACAATCCACGAGGTACGCCACGTACTATGCAAAGATTGGCTCGGTATATAGACTTACAGCACTACGTGTATGCTGTGCATATAGGACTGTGTCTGACGATGCAGCCTATGTTATCGCCGCTATGATACCTATTGATATCCTAACGAGAGAATCTGAATTCGTATTCAATTCCCGAAGATCGCGGGAAACCGACATAGATCCCGACATAGCAAGAAGACGGAGCATTATCGAGTGGCAAAACAGGTGGACAGTATCTACAAAAGGTAGATGGACGTATTCACTAATACGGAATGTGGATAGTTGGTTAAACAGGCGGCATGGTTATTTAAATTTTTATCTAACCCAATTTCTTTCCGGACATGGATGCTTTAGGTCCTATTTATATCGTTTTGGCCTGGACCACTCCCCTAATTGTCCATGTTGTGTGGAGCAAGTAGAAGACCCTTATCATGTTTTCTTTTTGTGTCCGCGCTTTATTGTAGCGAGGGCAAACTTAGAGCGGCAAGTTAACAGTGAAGTACATGTTGAAAATATAATTGAAATAATGATGGTGTCTCTTGACAATTGGGAATATGTCTCTGAATATGTGAAGACAATCATATTGGAACTACGCCGACAAGATGAGATTCGAAGGCGAATAATACATAGCAGCGTTCTTTAGAACATTCCCCCCTGCGACGAAATGCTCATACGGCGGTACCGCAGGGATAGAGGATCAGAGTAAAGGGGTTATTTTAGCGTGTTAAAGTCTCGCACACCTGGCGAAATCAGGTAGCCAGAGTCTTTCGAAGATTTTTTCCCCGACCAAAAAAAAACGAGGCTTCTATAGAATAGAAGGCCTCCTAAGGAAGCTTCTATAGAATAGAAGGCCTCCTAAGGAGGCTTCTATAGAATAGAAGGCCTCCTAAGGAGGCTTCTATAGAATAGAAGGCCTCCTAAGGAGGCTTCTACAGAATAGAAGGCATCCTAAGGAGGCTTCTATAGAATAGAAGGCCTCCTAACGAGGCTTCTATAGAATAGAAGGCCTCCTAAGGAGGCTTCTATAGAATAAAAGGCCTCCTCCAAAATCCCTCTTCCATCTTCGCTGGGTTCATTCCGAGACCATTGCCATGGACCCAGAATTACCGTTGTACCAAAGCTCATTGGTAAAATTTTACCACTTATCAGTACTACAACTTCATCAAGATATGCCACCACCTAACTTATCTGCTGATCGAAGCGCACAATAATTCCATTTATTATTGGAAGCGTGATTGGGAGCCTCCGCAACATCAACATTTTCGGGGGTGAAAAACCCCTGGTGTAATGTTGGCTTACATTTCCTGTGTATTTCAGCTTCTATAGAATAGAAAGTCTCCTAAGGAGGCTTCTATAGAATAGAAGGCCTCCTAAGGAGGCTTCTATAAAATAGAAGGCCTCCTAAGGAAGCTTCTATAGAATAGAAGGCCTCCTAAGGAGGCTTCTATAAAATAGAAGGCCTCTATAGAATAGAAGGCCTCCTAACGAGGCTTCTATAGAATAGAAGGCCTCCTAAGGAGGCTTCTATGGAATAAAAGGCCTCCTAAGGAGGCTTCTACAGAATAGAAAGTATCCTAAGGAGGCTTCTATAGAATAGAAGGCCTCCTAAGGAGGCTTCTATAGAATAGAAGGCCTCCTAAGGAGGCTTCTATAGAATAGAAGGCCTCCTAAGGAGGCTTCTATAGAATAAAAGGCCTCCTAAGGAGGCTTCTATAGAATAGAAGGCCTCCTAAGGAGGCTTCTACAGAATAGAAGGCCTTCTATAGAATAGAAGGCCTCCTAAGGAGGCTTCTATAGAATAGAAGGCCTCCTAAGGAGGCTTCTATAGAATAGAAGGCCTCCTAAGGAGGCTTCTATAGAATAGAAGGCCTCCTAAGGAGGCTTCTATAGAATAGAAGGCCTCCTAAGGAGGCATCTATAGAATAGAAGGCCTCCTAAGGAGGCTTCTACAGAATAGAAGGCCTCCTAAGGAGGACAGGAGGACGTGTGGACAGTAAACTAGTATTTAATTAATAGAACCCCGATTTAATTTTTATTCGACGGAACTTTCCGATTGTGTGTGTGGACACTTTCATACAACTTTGATTCTATATCCGGTATGAATTCAGTATCGGAGCGGTTCCAAATATGAAAAATATGGTTACTCTTAACTTTATTCGATATATCATCCACTACTGAGTACTCTAACTTAATCAAATTCCTAAGCCTTAGAACATCGATTATTCGTTGAGTAGAAACGCAAAAATGCTACTGTTATCCTATGTCACTGCTAAAGCGAATAAGATGAGCGTTAAAAATCACATTAAACCTACTCAGATTCATTCATATGGACCTCTTTTTAGCAATTTAAAATATGATTCGACACAGATATTACATGCCAGCTCAAAATGAAACCGCTCGCTTAAAAGGAAAACAAATGACCATCAAAATCGTGTTCAAGTTTTTTTCTCGTTTTCATTTGGTTTGTTATAGAACTGAAGTCGATTAAATCGCCAAACGTGAATACGAATTGAATGAACTGCAGAAAACCCCACAATATAACCAATGGAGCTAAAAACCGAATAAGAACAAGAAGAAGAAGACAACGAAGAATCTCCATGGGGGAAACCAACATTCTTGAATGCATCAATTGGCTGATGATGTCTTTGTGGCCAAGTTATTACCAGCATAATGTTCTATTCAAGTTCAAATGACTGGTGATTTCTGCTGTGTTTCTAATATTCACAAATTCAAGCTTCATCTGCTGCACAACAACGTCGCGCATTGATCGTCGTCGTCTTCTTCGATTGGTGAAGATGAATTCTGATGCAGACAGATACGACACATGTGTTTTTAAAGTGGCTGTTTACGTTTTGTCAGGTAAACAGATACCAATATATGAAGTTGCAAATAACTGTATGTTTGTCTGTCTGTCCTTTCGTTTGTCTTTCCATTTGTCAGCAAGTGTTTTTAGAATAAAAATACGAGTACAAATAGCGTTTATTACGCGATATTAAGAATGCATTTAAATCAGGCTAAAGACTAAAGATGCTATTCAATATCGTTAGCTGGCTGGCAGGTTGGTTGGCTGTTTTGGTGTTTAGTGTCGATACTGAAGTTTCTACTGCTGCTTTTATGTTTTTGTTAATGAATCTCGTTCAGAGGTTACAGTACCTACGTTAAGCTACTTATAATTGGAAATATGCAATGCTAGAGAACTAGTCATAAATTCAATTTAATGGAGGGCAATATAGTTGGTGAAATCCGATCAACTGATACCATTACATCAAAGCCGTTTTTAAGGCAAGATAATTTTAGAATATGTAGTGTTTCTTATGAAATCGTTGGAAATAGGTTGAAGAATTTTCTGTAAGATAATTCCAATCGGAACCTCAGATGTTGACTTCCATTTAACTGCACAATATAATATGTTCTCATGTAGAAACAGTTTGAATGGGACAAAAATTTCAATGATTTTTCCAAACAGAAATATACACTCAATGTTTCATAACAAAAATAAATCCCGGCCTTAAAACCGTTTTTCTTCGGAATTCACAAATTGCAAATATCTGGCTTTGACTTATGGACAAACCTAGCCCAATGGAGATGTCATTCTTTTCTGGTTGTTGCGGAACGTTGAATTAGAACTGCATGAAATTAACTTTTCGACAGACCTGATCCAACATGGCTCTTCAATCTTGGGGATCCTCTGGATATTCAATATACTGGTGTTAGAGGAGGGGCTTCTAACAGTGGTAACCTATAAAATATGATGCTTATATCTTCTCTCGTGGACCAAAAATGGATCGGGGTTATTCCCCTTAAATAAACAACTACGATAGGTAGGAAAAATAAACGGAATAAAGTTACGGTCAAGGGCCTAAATAAACCAGTACCGGCGGCAAGCATTGCTGAGACCACAGGTCATGTGTCGTCGGTATCAAGTGATTTTGATCCGGTTGTTTTAGGTGTGGATGCATTGACACCTTCAGCTGTTCAAAAAATACTAATGATAAGAATGTTGACGAACCGGCAATCTTTATGGATAACGGTAAAGACAGTCTAGGACAGATATAATTCATTGGGCAGGTATGACACGGAACCCTGAAGACTCTTGAGGATAGCTTAGATACACAAAGTAGGGTACTCCTCGGCCAACTGGACACACTTGATCGAGATATACCCCCGCAGAACATGTTTCTCAATTTGACTCTAACTGAAGATTAGCTGGACAGTGCCGTGATACCTGCAAAGTATACTAGGGAAGAAACAGAGTAAAATGGACGAAGAGAGCATGGACTCTGATGCTCAACTGGATGCAAATCCAGTTTCAGCTGGTCCTATATCGGCACGTGTCGGTAAGAACGTCAAAGGCAGAATCCTTACTTACTTACATAGCTGGCCCATTACAGAACTTTTTTTCCATAAGTCGAACTAAGAAAAGATCTCCAACTTTCTCTGTTTACTGCTTCGATTTCTGGAATACCGCGCCTTTTCATCTCTTCATCCACTTGTTTGCTCCATATAAGCTTAGGCCTGTCAATATTTATACGCCTTTTTAGCGGATTCATCAAAGGAAGAATCCAGTGGGATTTATTTACTGATCATGGGGAATGCAAGGAGGCTTCAACAACAGTTAATGACCCCAATTTCAGAGAAGTTAATGATACACAAATTCGTGGGACGAGACGCTAATTTGCATATTGAAAGGGAAATCGTCTTCTTCAGAAGCAAGCTGAGGTATCCCGACGTGAACTTCAGGTGGACAGGATATTCCTTGCAGCCCTAGCAGTTGCTCAAACTAAATCCCCTTAAATGACTGCGGCAGAAAGCAAAAAAATAGAAGCGACCTACTGCCCCAGGCCAAAAAGGTGAAGTCGACCTCTACTCCAAAGTCGAGCTCAACACAGAAGGGAATGAAGAAGGCTAAAGAGCCTACCCCTAGAAAAATGACTTCCGTTAAGGCGACCATTTGGCGAAGGGGTCTGCAAGGAAGGAAGTAAAGGTGGTTGGACCAACTGAGAAACCATCATCTACTGAGAAGATGGTCTAAGCTTCATAGAATAAAAGTGTGAAACGGGTCCGTTCTTCAGAAGGCCCTTGCCAAAAAAAAAAAAAAAACGATGAGTTCTCGGATGGTCAATGGTTGACCTCCTACGCAGCTGCCACGGAACAAGCCCTAAGCCAGACCGATCCCAATGATGCCAGCAAACGACTTTCGAGTGACAATCATCGATCGAGCTCATTCCGACGGGAGATTCGACGAAGGTCACAGGTTGCTTGTCGAAACAGATCTTCGGAGGTTCATTATTTCTGGCATAGTGGTAAACCAAGGTGGCCGATAGTTTGGCAGCATCACTAATCTTACCCCTTGTAAGGAGAATGAAGGTATGGAAGTTAGAATGGTTGTGGACTCCATAGTGGAGTCAACTTCCAACGCAGCTGCCACGAAAAAAGCCCTACGCCAGACCGATCGCCATGATGCCCGTAAACGACTGTAGAGTTGCAATCATCGATCGAGCTGACTCCGACGGGAGAATCGGCGAAGGACACAGGTGGAAACAGTGTTCGGAATTCTGCTACCATTGACCATGACATTTAACTCTGTTCTCTCCTCTGCGGTCCATGTGGTGAACAGAGTGGCCGTAGATTTAGTGGGAGATATTTGTACATTCCTCACGTGAAGAAAGGTGGTAAGATCATTCAAATAGGAGTTCAGCCTTTCACAAATGACATCAGGGAAGGTAACTGACGCCAAGATCGTACCATCATCTGCATACGTTAATTCCGTCTAGAGGGGGTGGAATCCAGGAGATGTAGAGTTTTAACAATTCGGGAGATATCACCCCAAGTGGGGAATCTTTCTGTATCACTCTACGAAGTTTGGATTTCTTGTCCCTGAATTCAAACTTGGCCGTAGTGTAATTAAACAGCGTAGATTGCTTGAGAGTATCGAAGAGTTTTGATAAGTCAGGCACCACCACCACTGTTCTTTCGCACGACATGTTCTGGTTGAGTTCTCAACTAATAAGTGTAGAGATAGCGTGCAGCGCTATTGTCGTGGTGTGCTGCTTTCGGCACTCTATGTTGCCTCAAGGGTCTTTGCTACAGGCTACAAAAGCGAAATCGATCTGTACCATTCATCTTTGCTGGCGTAATTGCCCTCCTTCAGTAGCGGGACCACCCTGCCCATTTCCCAAACTTCGGGAACGATGTGGGTGGCTAGCGACAGGATGATATCTTTAGTGAGATACTTGACTCCCGGTCATCCTGCTATTTCAGCATTACCATGGAGATTCCATCAGGGCCCATCGCTTTGGATAATTTTCGCGTTCCTGATGACATTTCAACATCATTCGCAACATCATCCTTTGTAAATTGTGGTGATTCAACCTTGGTAGGAAGAGATATAATGCGACGCAGTACTCTTACTCTTCGCCCTGTCACTCCAGGGATGCCCGACAAACTGTCCATTGAAATAACTTGCGCAACTCTTCGGACCAGTCAGCGATACATTGCCAAATGTGACTGAGGTCTTATCTTCCTTCTTTCCAGGGTTCGAGAGTAACTTCATTGTTGCCCACAATTTACTAATTCCAGATTCAATGTTGCAACTCTTCAAATGAATTTGCACGTGCTCCTCTTATGGCCACCAATCAACCTGTTAACTTCCAGTGTCCGCTCATTGACTCTGGGATCATTGATGTTGGCATGACGAAACTGATGACTCTCATTTCCTAGTCCCTTCGCATCTGCTGGGAAATTTTGACTCACGTATTCGACCAGCAGGTATATGGCGAGCGGTTGTAGCAGTGTTGATGTCTTGAGACGTCCTTGTTTCTACCCTAACATCAGAAGCATTGGGCAGATATCTGAGGCGGTGATAAGTGAACTTTCCGAAACTGGGACAATTAGCTTTCCCATGATTGATGAAAGTGCGGCGTTCAAAAGTGATGCAATCGGGCGCCCCACTGATGGAAACAATTATGGGGAGATGGTCTGACCAAAGAGAAACGAGTGATTGCCAGGTGACTTCATTTGTCAGACCAGTTGTCACGATGGTTACATCTGGCTAACTGTGATAATCTTTGTCAATTCGGGTAGGGGCGTCCTCATTGACCGTGCAAAACGTAGAGCTATAAATCTGCTCAGCCAGTATTATGTCCCTCTGTTAATTTCCGAGGACCGAGTGCCACAGGTGAGCAAGTGGACCGGCAGAAGAAAATAATGATGGAAAATGAATTTGTTTGCGTCAAAAACTGCTAAAATCTGCTATATCAGCAATTCCACTAGAATTTTTTCACTATCATCAACGTAGTATAACACTGTCCAACATTTTTAAGGTAGTCGTGTGCAAACACCTTCTACCGACGATTTAATGAAAGTACAGACCCAAACGACAAAAACACTAGTTGGGTATTGTTTTGTCAGATCCAGCTAAGATTTTATGTCCTCATCTTAAAATTGCTAAATATTGAATCGGGGCTATATCGCGGAAACCAATTCGAACTTTTTTAGCAAACTTAAAGGGAACAAAGAAAATATTTTTACAAAAAATCGACTCGAAAAACTGCATAAGCGCTATAAAATGTATGCAATATCTAAAAATACCACATTTTGGATATAGTTTGTACCCTATCTTCCAAACTTTCAAATTGTTCGCTTGAATGTGATACACAATTCATCTGAACACGCCTTTGTTGTCTAATGTCTCTATCACGGTGTACCTAGAATATTTTTCAACTATCATTTAATAAATATATCAATAATTCACCACGAATTGCCAAATTTGAGAATAATCTGTTCGTGCCAACAGTGTTTGATATACATGATGTAAAAAGAGTGACATAAAATACTGCTGAAACAACATGAAGGAAGCATTTTACATCTTCACAATGATCCTAGGAATTGTTAAGCGCAATTTTTGGGAAATTTTCCAAAGATAACACGGTTCAGCTCCCAATGGTTTAGCAGCTATTGACTAGAATTTCAGAAATGGTGTAAAATTTTCTATATTTAATCGATTTTTTGTATGACATATAAGTTTTGCTGCCTAAGGTCGGGCTACAATATTGCTAACGACTGGAAAACAAATATTGCGAAAAAAGTACGTTATAGACTGGTTTAGATGAAGCCATAAAATTCTAATCGGATATGAAAATTCAAAACGAAAAATGTCTATTAGAAGTTGTTTGCATTTTTAGTGTTGGACGGTATAATTATACCCTCAGCCTTTAGGGCATTTAGCACCGACCGTCTGTCTGTATCCCTGTTTGTCTGGCAGGATGGAGCGCATGATAACTGTCGAACGGATGAACTAATTTGGTCAAAGTTGTGGATCTCGTAATATTTTAAGTTTAAGTCATATCGGTAAATCCGCCATAAAAGTTCAAAATTTTTCGTTAAAATGGTGCATACTATATCTCTCGAAGAGAGTAATCGATTCTATTTAAGCTTTGCACATCGCAATATTTCTTGCTTGACATAGGTCGAACCTAATATAGGTTATACCGGTCCACTCCTTCAAATATAGTAAAATTACTTTAATTACATCAAGTTTCAAGAGAATATGTTTTGACAATATCTTCAGTTATATTTTTATTACCAATTTATTTTCGTCCAACTCTCTGAATACATAATTTTTGGGGAAAAATATTTGGGGTTGTGTAGCTCGTATTCGATCTGTTCATTGTCGCAAATTCACACAGGCTGAGGGCACATATCTTTCGGCAAATTTTTCAGAAATCAAAATTGACGATTTTTTTAATTCGTTTCCAACCGATTACAAGTTATGACAAATATAAAACTCTTTTGGACACAATTGATTAATTTGCTTATTATTAGCGAATAATTATGTGGGGTTCTTTAAGGATCGATTGTTATTTGTCAAAACTATTTTACATTGAAGCAATACATTTAATTTAAGAAATATTTAAATTCTAGTTCCAATAAGTTGCAAGAACTGAGTCCAGCAAAGTGTTAAATATCATCGAAAGTAGAGAATACAGCTGGAACAACAATCATGGACTTTTTTCGACTTAAAGTGTTTTGTCACGATTTAGCTAAGAGTTTGCCGATTGATTTCTGATATTGGTTTCGACCATGCATTGGCATAGACCAAACATGAGTTTTGTAGCCTCATACAGTACTGCGAGAAGGATTCGGAGTCTATGAGTCGTAGTCTGTGTCGTCCGATTTTAAATTTCTGAAGTTTTTAATTGTCTTGCACCGACTCTATCACTTCTAGTAAGGAAGCAAATATGGCGTTTTTATGACATAAAATAATATTTCATTCTTAGGTTATCGACACAATATCTGGATATAGAAGTCCAAACTACACTCGCGGACTCGAGTTATTCTTCTTTTTCGATGTAATTAATTCATAGAAGTCTATAAAGGGGTTATGTTCGGGTCGAACTATACCCTCCAACACATTAAACCCGTGTATAACTTAATTCGCCCTACTCGCGAATAGAGTTATATAGGGATTGGATTAAGAGCAATCGCAAAATCTAATCTAAGATCTTCGAAATACTGAAAATCTTGTGATAGCATAAACAATTGCAATTCTCTGCGGTTGTAAAATTCTGGAATATACCATACCGTGGACGTACATGATTAAAAATTTCGATATAGTTTATTTTCAATACTAAATATACGAGGACTTATATTTTATACTCTTTAAACAATTAAAATTGTACCCTAAATACTACTGAATTTATATACTTTTGTGCCAATCGATATACATATATATAAAAGGATGATGTTAGTTACTACGCTTATAACTCAACAACGGCTGAATAGATTTCGACAATTCGCGCCAATTCGGAATGGTCTCATGGCAGAAAAGGATAAAACCTAAAAAAAATCGCGAAACTTTGCGAAAAATTTGAAAAAATATTTTTTCAAGAAAGTCAATTTTTCCACAAATTTCTATCGAGCTTCGCGTTTGGAGTATACCTTGACACCTATTTGGACAGTTTTTATACCCTCAGCCTTTAGGCTAAAGAGGGTATTTACACTTTGATACGACCAAAAATGTGCCTCATCGAAATAATGGTTTTAGACCCCAAGTATGTTTGTACGATATCCGTTTCAGACAATTTTGAGTAGATCTAGCAATGTCCGTCCGTCTGTCTGTCTGTCCGTCTGTCTGTCTGTCTGGCTGGCTGGTGCGCACGATAACTCTCGAACGGATTAATCGAATCGGTTCAAATTTTGGGTATCGAAATATTTTGTCCAGATTCGATTTAAGTTCGAAGGTGGGTCATATAGGTCCACTCCTTCAGGTACCTCCCCCACAAATGTTCACAAATTGTCGCAAAACTTGTGCGCACGATAACTCTTGTAAGGAATAACCGATTTGGTCTATACTTTGCACATCGTGTAATTTCTACCAAACTTAGATGAGGTTCCAATATGGACTCAATCGGTCCACTCCTTCGGGTACCTCCCACACAAAATTTCGGAAAAGTTCAGTTTAGGACCTGGTCTCGAATCGCTTTGATTTTTGTTTACGCAAGTTGTATTCGCTGTCCTCTATACGACGCTGTAAGTTTCATTAGGGGCAAGTCCATACTTCCTGAGAAAATAGCCTGAAAGTTACAAAAAACCCTATGACACCGTGTGTAGTGGTTGGAGCGCAAGATAACTTTCGAACGGATCTGCCGATTCAGTCCAAAATTTGGCTTTCGTAATATTTTGTCCAAACATAGATCAAGTTCAAAGATGGATTATATCGGTCCACTCCTTCCGGTACCTCCCCCACAAAAGTTCGAAAATGTTCGGAAAATTTGTGCGTACGATAACTCTTGAAGGGAGTAATCGATTTGGTCCATCCTTTGCACATTATGAAATTTCTACCAGACTTAGATGAGGTTCCAATATGGACTCAATCGGTAAACTCCTTCGAGTACCTTCCACACAAAATTTCGGAAAAGTTCAGTTTAGGACCTGCTCTCGAATCGACTTGGTTTTTGTTGTAACATCTTGTATTCACAGTTCCCTATACGAAGGTACAAGTTTCATCAGGGGCAAGCCCATACTTCCCGAGAAAATGGCCGGAAAGTTGCAAAAAGCCCTTATGACACCTTGTGTAGTGGTAGGAGCGCAAGATAACTCTCGAACGGATCTGTCGATTCGGTCCAAAATTTGGCCTTCGTAATATTTTACCAAAACATAGTTTAAATTCGAAGATGGGCTATATCGGTCCACTCCTTCAGGTACCTCCCCCACAGAACTTCAGAAATGTTCGGAAAAATTTTGCGCACGATAACTCTTGATGGGAGTGACCGATGTAATCCATACTTTGCACATCCTAATATATCTACCAGATATAGATCAGGTTCGAATATGGACTGAATTTGTCTACTCCTTCTGGTACCTCTCACACAAAATTTCGGATAAGTTCACTTTAAGTCCTGCTATCGAATCACTTGGATTTTTGTTGAAGCTATTTGCATACGCTACCACCATTACGACGGTAAAAGTTTTTTCTAAGTCCATATTTCTTCTCCCCAATATTTAAAATATATCACTTTGGATCTCCTAATATTTTATCAGAATTTAGTTAAACTTATAAAATGGCCAATATAGGTCCTCCCTAAGAGTACATGCCCTACAAAATTTCAACATTTGTGTCTTAGCGCAGTTAATTCCTATTCCACATTATAGTCGGCAAGTTCAAATGTCCAAAAAGGGCCAAATTCTGAAGAGACCTGAAATACATTCGATCTCTCCGGAGGTAAAAGTTTCGCTTCACTTTGGCTGAGGGTATATATCTGTCGGCAAAGCCGACTGACACTTTTTTACTTGTTTTATTTAATTTCAAGCGTCTTTTTAGGAAATTAACAGCGAAAAATGTTTAAAAGGAGAGGACTTAGACCATGTTTATATTATAGCCTTCTCAATGGGGATTTATTTGACGTAGGAATTGACATTTGAAACCCAGTGGGTTTGTTAAGTCCGGTTATATATAAACGTACTATTAGTTTGAGTTTGTAAAAATTAGTGGTGGTTTCAGATTCCGATTCAAACGATGAATATAATAACATCGAAAGTGGTTTCCACAATTTTGAGGAAAAAGGCACAAATCCACAAAATTGGTGGGTTATTTGAAAAATCAAGAGCTCGGAGGTAATTTCATTGGAAGTGAAGTTGTGGCATACATATATGTATACTTTTAAACCGTAAGTAAAAACATCTTCGAAATATAAACTTCCGATTTATGTGGTATAGAATTTTAGCTGTACCAGATATATATTGATCCAGTCATGATACTAAAAAATGATGTCCCCACTGAAAAGGAGTATGAATTCAATCAGTTTAGTTCCCGCAGAGCTGAAAAGTAATTACAAATGGCCAAATACATACATATGTACACTGGTACTGTTGATACACTGTACGTATGTACATCGAAAAAGGATGATATTCAAAATTGGAAAGAAAAAAAAAACAAGAAATCGGAGGTGCTGGAGGGACTTACATATATTCTTTATCGGGCGACATAAGTAGGTAAATACTAATTAAACGTTAATTAGTTTGTGATATTAATTTGACTATGTTATTTACGTCGAGATTAAATATAGGGTGACCAAGTAATCGACAACAGTCACGTGTGTGACAAGACTTCAAGCATCCGAAACATACAAAGAACGACAACTAATAGAATAGCTCTGGTAACAAGGATCAATGAACCAAGTACTGGATTGTACAGTCCCAATTAAATTACCGCATTTGTCCGTGTTACCACAGCCGAATTTGTAATGCAAGTAGAATTCGAGAGATCACGTTAAACAGAGAAGTCAGAAAAAAGTAGACGAAGGTGGTTACCTGATAACGATCGTATCCCTCTGCTCAGAATAGGTTAATTGATTCAAACGCAAATTTAAATAAGCACTAATTCAGTATTAAATTCAAATTCCTACGATCACATCCCTTCCTTCGTATTCAATTGCTTGATTGAAATATCGTGTTCAGTGGTGAAAACAAGAATTGCAGAAAACCATCGATTATGAATCGAATAGGGGCTTTTTAATATTATTTTGCTTCGACTGAGCTACCAAATATTTTTATTTACATCGCAAAACGTGTTATTTGCTTAAAATATATATATTAGTCCCAATTTACAGTAGTGTTCTGTACCTAACAAACTGCGAGACGAAGTTCGCCGGGTCCCCTATTATTTCATATAAAATCAATTAACAAACCCTTTAAAATAGCTGTACGTAACTCTACACAACATTTCAAATTTTCATGATTTTTGATCAAGTTGGGCCCCCCCACCGAAATGAAATCCTGCGTACGTCCCTGATGGGGGCTATACCAAAACATGGACCTATGTTTATGATTTTTGGTGGAGTATTTTTATTTACCTCTGGGAACCCAAAACGTCAAACAACAGGTAGTTCGGTCAAAAAATATAGCTAAAATCTCCAAAATACCGGAAATCGGGAGGTACCGTTATATGGGGGCTATACCAAAACGTGGGCCGATAAAGTCCATCTTCGAACTTGACTTGCCTAAAAATACACTCGGGTGCAAAAATACAGCGCTCTAGCTCAATTATTGTGGACGCTGGAGTGATTGCCATATGAGAAATGGCTATATTGACTCAGAATTTTATCCTGATCAAGAATATATATATTTTATAGGGTCGAAAATATATATTTCAATGCGTTACAAACAAAACAACAAACTTGAAATACCCTCCATACTATGGTGGAGGGTATAAAAACTGCATGCGGTAAAAATTATAAGCAATTAATGAAAAGGTTTTAAAATGCATGTAAGCCAACATTTTAGAATGCTTCGAGAGCCTTAAAACGCCATTTTTCATGAATTTTATCCAAGAAAACTACGAAACTTTTGTTTAGATTTTCTTCAATTGAAAGAACATAACAAAATCTGCTTTCTGAATTTTAATTTGAAAAATACCACGAAGTTTTGTGGCAAATGGCCGTGTACGGAAACCCTCTTTTTATAAAGCCGATCGCAATATATTTTTGTGGGCTTATCAAAGACATCATTCATCGATCGATTTTGTAAAAACATATTAGATTTTACGAAAATGGTGGACAAAAAAGTCAAAATGTTAATGTTTAGCTTAAAAAAATGACGTTTTTGTCATAAAACGGGCCAACAAAATATGACAAATAAAATCGATCGATGAATTTCTAGATTCTGATGTCCTTCTAGATTTTTATAGAATCATCTAATAATTAAGATTTTATCTAAATTTATGTAAAAGCTCTTCAAAATAGAGCTTTGTGAGAAGACCAGAAGGTCTTCTGGCAGAAGACTTGTAGAACTTGTACAGAAGACGTTAAATGCCTAATTATAATTCGAATATCATAGAACTTTACTTTTGCTTGGAAAAAATTAAAGCATTAATTGGACCATAAAAAATTCTCAACATTCATTTTGTAATCAAAATAGAGATGAAAAGATTTGACTCCAGAAGATAGTAGATATCCTGTGGATCACCTTCTAACTTAGTATAATATACCGTTTGCTTAATTGTTATACCCTACACCACTATGTGGGGAGGGTATTATAGGTTGGTTTTGGCCAAAAAGTTTGTAACGCATCGAAATAATGGTCGTAGACCCATACTTGTATATACCAAAATGAATGTCTCGACGAGCTGAGTCGATCTGGCTATGTGTGTCCGTCCGTCAGTCCGTCCGTCCGTCCGTCTGTCCGTCTGTCCATCTAAACCTTGTAATCACGCTACAGGCCGCAATTTTGATCGGATCGTCACGAAATTTTGGATGTTGATGGGGGTCCCAGAGGGGAAGAAGCCTATTGATTTTGGTGATGGTCGGATAATATTTAGGGGTCGGAAAGGGCAAAAAACTTAGGTGGATAAAAAGACAACGTTTTTTTCCAAAGCGAATATCTCAGCTTCTGTATGGGGCATACCAAAAGCAAAACCTGACAATGAAAGCAGAAAATATCACCTTTCTAGTGATGTAAAGTAGGTGCTCGTAGGTGATCAAACAACGAAGATATCACAATAGTAGCAAATATAACTCCAATTTTCATTTTTGCGATTTTAATTATATTGACAAATATCACAGCTTTGGTTGAAAATTTTCCAAAAGCAAAGCCTGACTATGAAAGTAAAAGATCCCGTCTTTACAATGATGCAAACTAGGTCGGCGTAGGTAACTAAATAACGGAGATATCGCAATAGTCGGTAACACATCCCATTTTTCTATTTTTTGGAAATCACGCTACAGGTCGCAATTTTGATCGGATCGCCACGAAAATTTGAGGGTTAATGGGGGTCTCACAGATGAAGAAGCCTTTTGATTTTGGTGATGGTCGGATAATATTTAGGTGTCGGAATGGGCAAACACTTATTTGGAGAAAAGTCAACATTTTATTTCAAAGCCAATATCTATGTTTCTTTAAGAGGTATATCAAAAGTAAAACCTGACCAGGAAAGTAGAAAATATCACCTTTACAACGATGTAAAGTAGGTTGTCGTAGGTGGTCAAATAGCAGAGATATGGCAATAGTCGATAATGCATCCCGTTTTCCGATTTTTTTGTAATCACGCTACAGGTCGCAATTTTGATCGGATCGTCACGAAATTTTTGGGGTTAATGGGGGTCCCAAAGAGAAAGAAGCCTATTGATTTTGATGATCGGATAATATTCAGGGGTCGGAATGGGCAAACACTTATTTGGAGAAAAGGTCAACCTTTTATTTCAAAGCCAATATCTCTGTTTCTTTAAGAGGTATATCAAAAGCAAAACCTGGCAAGGAAAGTAGAAAATATCACCTTTACAACGATGTAAAGTAGGTTGTCGTAGCTGATCAAACAACAGAGATATCGCAATAGTCGGTAATGCATCCCATTTTCCGATTTGTTTGTAATCACGCTACAGGTCGCAATTTTGACGGATCGTCACGAATTTTTTGGGAGTTGATGCGGGTCCCACAGAGGAAGAAGCCTATTGATTTTGGTGATAGTCGGATAATATTTAGGGGTCGGAATGGGGAAAAACTCATTTGGAGACAAATTCAAAGTTTTATTCTTTGAGAATATGTTGGCTTCTAGTAGGGGTATTCCAACGGCAAAACCTGTCAATGGAAGAAGAAAATATTACCTTTACATTGGTGTAAAGCAGGTTGGCTAAGGTGGTCGAACAAGGGAGATAACACAATAGTCGGTAATGCATCCAATTCTTCCATTTTTGCAATCAAGCTACAGGTCGTAATTTTGATCGGATGGTCACGAAAGTTTGATTGATTGCTTATGGGGGTCCCAGAGAGAAAGAGGCATATTATTTTTGGTAGTAGTCGGATTATATTCTCTAAAAGAAATGTTTACTAGCGGAAAGCTTATGCACAGGGGTAGTGGTGTAGGGTATCACATGGTCGGCCCCGTCCCGACTATAGCCTTTGCTCACTTGTTTTCTTATATATTTCTTTTAAAATAATGATTATTGAAAAAAATTTGGTGTCCCGAATTTAATATTATATTTCTACTAGCTGACCCGGTTCCGCGTTGCTGGCCCGTCGTTTTGGATTTCCGTGTAAGGCTTAGTAATCTATCTACAACGTATATATCTAATATTGATACCTCTAGATATTCGAACCGAATTGACGATAAATCGACGTTTTGGTATAACCCTCATGTAATGGTTTCTCCAGATGTAAAATAGAATATTACTTTAATTAATGCCTCCACCATAATATGAAGGGTATAATTTACTTTAGAACCTATAAAGTATATATTCGTGATCAACATAAAAAATAAGTGAACATAACGATGTCCGTCTACCTGGTGAAATCAAGATACAGCTCGCGATATTTAACATAGAGCTTTTCAATTTGGTACAGAAGTTTTTATTTTTTTCTCGTAGCATGTTTGGTATTGAAAATTGGTTATATCGGTTCACATTTTGATATAGCACCGACTGACCGCCCGATTTTCGGAATGTTCAAGGTTTTAGCCGAGTTATCCTACCGAAATGACAATACTTTGGAATTTAGCCTCCCTTAGAGGCATAAAGCATTTTTGCAAAGGATGATCAGCATAGGTCCACGTTTTGATAGAACTACACTAGAACAATACCGCCCGAGTATCTATATTTTGGAGGTTTTAGTCTCATTATCCCACCGAAATGGCTGCAACTTGATATTTAGTATTCAGTGTGGGTATAAAACATAGAATATTCGGTACAGGTCCACGTTTCTAAGTAGTCTTCAATGAACGGTACCTCTCAATCTTCGGTATTTTCTAGTTTATAGCCACATTATTCATACGAAATGGCTATAATTGGTACTTAGTCTTCCTTGGAGGTATCAAATATTTTAGCAAAGAATAAAACCATTTTTTCATTTATAAAACGATACCTACCGATTTTTTGGGGATTTTGAATGTTTTAGCCACATTATTCAACCTGAATGGCTTAAACCTGATTTCAATATAATTTATGGTGGTGTGTTGGGACCTTTCGAACTTAACTTCGTTTTTACTTCTTGATAACAGAGAGATTTTTTTATTGAACACGTTATTATTTTGCATCCCTAAACATGAAAACATCTGTGATTTATAAAAATGACTTCAAAATGCTATTGGGTTTATCTAGACTTTGCTGTATTAAAAAAAAACGTGGTCTTGATCGAGTTATTCCAAGCACTGAAGTCAATGTTCATGCCAAGTTTGCTGTCTTACTTACTAAATTTGTAAATCTAATCAGTAAGAATAAAGCTTTCAAAAATTGGACACAATCGCGGTATTCTGCCATTTGGCTTGGCTTTGAAATGAATAAATAATAATAATAATAATAATGGCAGAGGCCACAATTGCAATTGTATTAAGTACCAATACGTCTAATAATCTCTGATATTTAGCGATTTGTTAAAATCCGTTGTTGGGGTGGTCCCCCACACTCTCCATTTTCGGTATTCTACCACCTTATGAACCTACACACAATTTCATCCAATTCGGTCCAGCCGATTCGGAAGTTTAATTTAGAAAATCATGTCAGTCTTAAAGAACCCTATATGCATTTAGATAGTTTATAGATGCACCGAATTTCTGGGCCATCGCTTTAGTGACCAATGTACATTTTTTAGACGTTCTAGTTATTTAACCATATTTGAAATTATGTTTTGCCTGATTTCTCAATCGATTTTTTGGAATTTCGGTCAAGGGACATTTAACGTTATTTGGGTTGTACTGTATTGCAAAATGTGGCGTTTTTGTAGTCACGCTTACTAAAATTAAGGACATTACCTATAATTATACATTTTTAAAAAAATTGGGCTGACCGCGATCTTCCACTTCCGAGATGACCACTCAGGATCAAGACAGCTCTTACCATAGTATTGCAATTAATTTTTAAACAATACGTTCAAAATTATCAATGATTTCACGTTTTCTTAAACAAATTTTGTGGGGGAGGTACCCTGGCCACTCCACTGACCAGTATAAAAAATTGCTAAAAACCTATTCTCAGACTTAAAACTCCACATACAAAATTTCATAGAATTCGGTCCAGCCGTTTCGGAGGAGTTTAATTTCGAACATCATGACAGTCTCGAAGAATTTTATATATACATATATAGATAATGTAGAAAAAAAATGCCCGGAGTCGGAGTCAGACTCCGACTCCAGTAAAATTGCTCGACTCCGACTCGTAGACTACGACTCCGAAACCGTGGTTTTTACTCCGTCTCACCACGGATCAAAGAATCCGAAACCTGCATTGTACACTAAGGTGGTAGCCGCGGGCCGGAACATGGATGTTGTGTGGTTCCAGGTCCATTCGGTATCGAATAACCCGCCGCAGTGGAATTTTTAGCCTGTTATTGACCTTTTATGCGGCGCCAATGTCCGAGGAAATTTGAAAAATCGTGCAAGAAAAATCACTTAAAGGAGAGATATGTATGACACAGTGTTTCTTGACTTTTAATCCAGCATTGTGGGTATCCCAGGCATAAATGTACTTCAATAACAGTCTATATATTCCTGAATCTAATAGGGTTTCCCTTTCAAATTTTACACATTTTTTTTGACCGATCGTAAAGCACACGATATTATATCGTTGCTGGAATCTCTGCTAATATCGATTAATGCACAGAGCTCACTCTGGTAGTGTTTCCTGTCTGTTTTTGTTTTACCAAGGTTAAGTTCGTTTTCAGGATGTGACATGTCATTTCCTCATTTCCTATTCCACCTCACAAACATTTTCTCATCAATGCACTTGCACGCCGTACATAGGGAGCTTTGTCGATCAATGCAGCTTACACCTCCTTTTTATCGCATTTAAGTGACTTGTATTTTGTGACAATGCGACATGCAACATATTCATGTAAAATGTAAATACAAGCATATGTTGAATTGTTGTTGTTCGATTTAAAACGACGTGGTTTATGTTGCTGCTGATGTTGTTGGTGTTTTAATAGCGGTGTTTTAACTAGTTTGCATGTCTATAAATAATCGGAATCGTTTGTATTTTTAGAGAATCTTCTCAGATTTCAGTTTCGACTTAAATGATATTTATTTAGTCTTTCGACTGTGACCAGTTGTGAGATTGTATGGCTGAGGATAGTGGGACTTAAGTCAGTTACTCATGCATTCAATTCATTCATTCCTCTTTCATTTGGCACATGAGAATGCTACTTTATATTAAGAATTCATGAGCGCGTGTATGAATGAGTTGGTGTGGTGACCACTTCTACACAGATGTCATTCCAAAACATACATACATACATACATATATGTATGTTCGTATTTGTGATGGTGTTGTTGCATGTAGTTATGTGGTGGTGTTAGAGCCATGGTTTGAATCTCAGCAAGCTGCCGGAGTGAAGAATCATCTTGAGACAGGTCGAGGTCATTTGTAACAAGCTTCTATGGTTCTTCATTGCTGCTGTCCATTCCGAGTGTCGTTAACTTGTTTTTATTTTCATGTTGTTGTTTTTTTTTTGCATTAAATCCATAATATTCTTCATTTGTATTCGAGCGTGTATGTTTCATTAGAATTTTACAATGTTGCAGGCGGTCAAAGGGTGTGTAAGATGAGAATGATTTATATTTGCAACGCATTGAAATAATCATTTGCGACACTATAAAGTATATATATTCTTGATCAGGGTAAAATTCGGAGTCGATCTATGCCTTTCCGTCCGTCCGTCTGTGGTAATCAGAAACATGGAGATAGGACGCTGAAATTTTGGGAAGATGCGTCTTTTGTTTGCAGGCAGGTCAAGTTCAATGATGGGACCTAGATGTAATTCTACATTTGAGGTTCTCAGTGGCAACGAACCTTCTCCAATAAAAATCGATATAGGTCCATGTTTTTGTATAGCCCCCATATAACGGTACATCCCGATTATTGGTATTTTGAGGATTTTAATTAGAATTTTTAACTGAACGAGCTGTTATTTGACATTTAAGGTTCTCAGTAGTAACGAAACTTCTCCACCAAAAATCGTTTACATAGGTCCATGTTTTGGTATAGCCCTCATATAACGGTACATCCCCATTTTTGGTATTTTGAGGATTTTAGGTACTATTTTTAACTGAACTAGCTGTTATTTGACATTTAAGGTGCTCTGTGGTCGCGAAACTTCTTCACCAAAAATCGTCAACATAGGTCCATGTTTTTGTATAGCCCCCATATAATGGTATCTCCCGATTTTGAGGATTGTAGCTACAATGTTTAACTGAACTAGCTGTTATTTGACATTTAAGGTTCTCTGTGGTCACGAAACTTCTTCACCAAAAATCGTCAATATAGGACCATGTTTTGGTATAGCCCCCATATAACTGTACCTCCCGATTTTTGGTATTTTGAGGATTTTAGTTATAATTTTTAACTGAACTATCTGTAATTTGACATTTGAGGTTCTCGGTGGTCACGAAACTTCCCCACAAAAATCGTCGACAAAGGCCCATGTTTTTATATAGCCCCCATATAACGGTACCTTCCGATTTTCAGTATTTTGAGGATTTTAGGTACTATTTTTAACTGAACTAGCTGTTTTTTGACATTTAAGGTTCTCTGTGGTCGCGAAACTTCTTCACCAAAAATCGTCAACATAGGTCCATGGTTTTGTATAGCCCCCATATAACGGTACTACCCGATTTTGAGGATTTTAGCTAAAATTTTTAACTGAACTAGCTGTTATTTGACATTTAAGGTTCTCTGTGGTCACGAAACTTCTTCACCAAAAATCGTCAATATAGGTCCATGTTTTGGTATAGCCCCCATGTAACTGTACCTCCCGATTTTTGGTATTTTTAACCGAACTATCTGTAATTTGACATTTGAGGTTTTCGGTGGCCACGAAACTTCCCGACAAAAATCGTCGACAAAGGCCCATGTTTTAATATAGCCTCCATATAACGGTACCTTCCGATTTTCGGTATTTTGAGGATTTTAAGTACAATTTTTAACCTAACTAGCTGTAATTTAACTTTTGCGGTTCTCAGTGGTCCCGAAACTTCTCCACCAAAAATCGTCAACACAGGTCCATGTTTTTGTAAAGCCCCCATATGACGGTACCTTCCGATTTTCGGTGTTTTGAGGACTTTAGCTTCAATTTTTAACTGAACTAGCTGTTATTTGACATTTAAGCTTCTCTGTGGTCACGAAACTTCTACACCAAAAATCGTCAACATAGGTCCATGTTTTGGCATAGCCCTCATATATCGGTACCTCCCGAGTTTCGGTATTTTGTGGATTTTAGTTAGAATTTTAACCGAACTATCTGTAATTTGACATTTGAGGTTCTCGGTGGCCACGAAACTTCGCCACAAAAATCGCCGAAAAATGCTCATGTTTTGGTATAGCCCACATATAACGGTACCTCCCGATTTTCGATATTTTGAGGGTTTTAGCTAAAATTTTTAACCGAACTTGCTGTAATTTGACATTTGAGGTTCCCTGCAGTTACAAACTTTTCTACCAAAAAACCTAAAGATAGGTCGATACTTTGATGTAGCCCCGTTGGTGGTACCTTTCACCTAGCTGAACACATTTTTTAGATTAGATAAGATAATTTAAACATTTGGAGTATCCATGTTCGAAAAATTGTTTCACCTAAAATTGTGAAAAGAAACTAATTATTCCATTTGAATTAAGACTATTTTATGGCGGAGGGTATAAAAAGTTCGGCGCGGCCGAACTTAACAACTTTTTATTACGTCAGAAATGTAGCGGAACAAGAATGCCAGCTAGCGAGGCTTCTTTTGAACCGAGGCCTTTAGTTTTCTTGATTTTAATATCAAGTCTAACATTGCGCACCAGCCTCTCCAGGTCTTCTAATTTTGTCTGAATATCGAATATCTTGTTAGAGGGAAGACATATATCATCCACATAATCTGAGTCTTCGAATTGTCGTGAGAGACTCCATGTTATGCCTCTTCTCTGAGAGCAGACTTCATTCATTATTTTATCCAGTACAATTGTGAACAGAGGGCATCCTTGATTGGTAAGAAACGGTTGGCTTATGTTCCCGCTGTGATCATCTGGGAGTTCGGCATCTTCGTAAATTGATCGCTCTTATTATTCGGAATATTTTCTGGGGTACTCCCTTTTTTGCCGACCACAAACTACCCCAAAATTCTAGGGGTCCCTTTCGTCCGTGCATGCCACATCTATCTGTGACAAGCTAAGATACATATGGTGGCAAGTCCCTAGCCTGCAGCACTTGGGGTACAGATAAAGAAATAGGTGCCATCTATCGCTGCCTAGAAAACAACACCTTCTTGAATTTTTGCAGTGGCTGGGATCCTTGCTTATTTAGTTTTGCCATTTTCCTCTGGGTGGCGTTATATCCTGTCGTACCTACTTGGCATTGATGCTGAGGTTGTTTACAATGAAGTCAGGGGGTTTCGGATGGATTTGACCTGGATGGGGATGTAAGCCTTTTTTTATAAATATTCGAAAACCACTTTGAGCGATTTTTTCCTCCTCCGCCGGGATTCGAACCCGGGACCCCTTAGTTGGTAGTCTGACACACTAGGGTAATTCCAAAACTACCTTCTTAAAAAAGGTCAGCCCCTATTTTCCAAGGTGCTGACAGCAAGAGACTGATAACAGCCGGATGGCAATCTTCATTGACCAACAATTTTAAATATAGCATTTAGTTGAAGAATACCCTTTGTAAAAAAATACCAGTTTAGAAAATAGTCTTTCGCAGCAGGTGAGAATCGTCAACAGCATCATCATCAACAGGCAAAGATGAGCTGCAATGATACTATTCTTCTTCTACTTTTCATTCTGTAGCTTCTTGCATTAGCTAACAGCCACAACAACCACCACTTTACACGTTTTCGCATTCTCGCAATCGTCTATAAGAATAACAATAACAACATTCTATTAACGGTCTCGGTCTGCCATGTCCATCGATTTATCATTTTGATCGCAATAAATTATCAAATCTCCAAGTGTTGCAATTAATTCTGAAATTGTTTAATAGGGTTTTGCTGGTTGGTGCCACTCCATCGTCATCTGTATCACCATGCGGCGACACAACGGAGTTTGATTTTGTTTCATTGCGATATTCCGTGAGCACAAGTCAAGAGAGCTCTTCTTTGCGCCCGTTGTGCCGGAGCATCCCCATACTTGGCAGATCAATTTCGATTTTGCGATGTTGCGAAATGCTAAAGGTCCCCGAAATGGAGGTTTCACTTTTCATTTTCATTGAGGTGATCTTCGTGTTCAGAATCATGATATAACAGCACAACACTTAGAAACGGGGAGATGGGTAAGGTTGTTTAAAATGATGTTCCTTGTGTTGTGCGGCCGAGTACTTTGTGTGCCAATAGATGCAAATTATAACACGGCAGGAATTTTATTGGTTGGTAATAGAAGTGTTTCGTTTATTTTCTTGGTTAGTTATTTGCCGCATTATATAATTGGTCGTACGACGATAAGCTGTTGGAGATTTTTTTCTCCATTGTCCGTATTGTTGTTGTTGTTTGTTGTGTTATTTGAAATGTCTGTCACATTCACTTTCAAAGTGTTTGATGGAAATTTAACATGCAATTTTTATTTTTTGTTATTATTTTTTTGGTCTTTGTTCAGAGGGAGAGAGAGTGCAATGATGCGGATGTATTGCTGCTTTTGTTTAGAAGGCGGTCTTGAGTCCAATCTTGTCATGATGTACACCTCCTTTTGCATGAAATTGTGAACAAAAAAGCGATGATATCAATAACAAGGTGTGTAGTAGCCAGCATAGAACAGAAATCTATGCTGGAGAACTTCAAAATTTAAGGGGCGTTCCACTCGGTATGATTTATCGCAAAATGTGAAATAATTTGTTAATGAATATTAATAAGCTATAATTAAGACGATTAACAAGCTGCTGATAAGTTTTAAGTGAATCCTAGGGATTAGCGACTCACGAACACTTATAATTGGTGCCAATCGTTGTATCCTCTTTTTTGGGAATACATACATATGCACCAACAACATCCCCGAAGCGATAAGCGAGACTTCTCTAACATCAATGAGTGCACACCGATTCATATTGTCTCAATGATATGGGACCTACTTTTAATCGCCGAGTCTGAACGGCGTGTTTTACGACACCACAATGGGATTAAGCCCGACTATTTTGAATAAACAAATTTGTAACAGCTATCCCAATAAAAAACGCCACCAATGCTCTATTTGAAAAATACTGGCACGGTTTGTATGTTTTGTTGTGGCTGTAATAAACAGACCAACAAAAATGTTGTTATGTTGCCTTCGTTGTAATTCAACGACACATAACAGTGGAGACGGTTTGTCTTGTTTTGCAAACACTTTCTTTGGGGTTTTGTGAGGTTGCCAAAGCAAAACTTCTCCTTGAAGTTTTTTCTTTGGTCACCCTTATACTTCGAGCTGACGATTGATGTTTGGGTATAAAAAGTTTTTTTTTGAAGAAGTTATTGAAAAACAAGTAAAAGAGGTTTTCATTTAAAGTTAGTTAGGCCGCACCGTCCATGATATTGTTTTATAAGGAGGTGATACAGTCGGTGCATTTTCCCAATTTAAACTTCTATATTTCAAAAATGGTAAAACTTGCAGAAAATTTTCACAGCTACAACAGTTGCTCTAATCCCATTTCAATAGGACTAGCGGTTTCCAAGCAAAATCGTGAAAACCTAAAAAATGTAAACTTTGACCGCGATTTATTTAAAAATCCCTTCGTCGATTTTTTTGGGTTTTTTGATTCTTCTCATCTAGGAACATCGTAGATTCTTACCAGGTGTAAGCACATTCCATATAAAATTGGTTGTTAGACAGTGATTCCTTTATATAACTGCTATATTGATATAATTTGGATAAAGTGAGAAGTCAAAAGTTGGTTTCAAATTTAGTTTTCATAAGATGTCCGAATATGCCCCATGAATTTACGTTACGGATTAAAAATTAAATTTGACTATTTTTCGCACAAATGTTATGGTCAATTTTACACACTAAATACTATCCGATCATTATCAACAATTTTTGGCACTATCATTGACCAAAACTATTACCTCTCTAGCCTAAAAGCTGGAGATATAACAAGTAAGAAAGTATCAGTCAGCTGTGCCGACTGAGATATACCCTCAGCCTGGACCTAAGGAAAAGAATCAAACACAATACTTCTGACATCTATGGGAGTTTTTTGAGTTTTTGGACCAATTTCTCAAGAAGTATGGTTTTGCTACAGAAAACAAGTAATAAAACGTTAAGTTCGGCCGGACCGAATTTTTTATACCATCCACCAAAATTAAATTGAAAGAAAATGAAATAATTAGTTTCCTTTCATCTACGAAAGTACTTAGCTCCGCCTAATTACCAAATTTTAACCATTTTGGTGGGATAATGAAGCTAAAACCTTCAAAATGCCGAATACAGGGAGGTACTGTTCTATGGGGGCTATATGAAGGCGTGGACCTATACCAACAAATGTCAGGTGGAACGTTTTATATCCTCAACGAAGACTAATTAACAAATTTCAACAATTTTGGTGGTATACAGAAGCTAAAACCTTCAAAATACGGAACATCGGGAGGTACCGTTCTATGGGGGCTATATGGAGGCGTGAATCTATACCAACAAATTTCAGGTGGAACCTTTTATATCCTCAAAGAAGACTAATTACCAAATTTCAACCATTTTGATGGGATAATGAAGCTATAACCTTCAAAATACCGAATATCGGGAGGTACCGTTCTATGGGGGCTATATGAAGGCGTGAACCTATACCAACAAATTTCAGGTGGAAAGTTCTATACACCCAACGATAACTAAATACCAAATTTCAACCATTTTGATGGGATAATAGAGCTAAAACCTCCCAAATACCGAATATCCGGATGAACCGTTCTATGGGGGCTATATGAATGCGTGGACTTATACCAACTAATTTCAGGTGGAAAGTTTTATACATCCAACGATAACCAAATACCAAATTTTAGCCATTTTGGTAGGATGGTGAAGCCAAAACCTTAAAAATACCGAAAATCGGGAGGTGCCGTTCTATGGGGGCTATATCAAAACGTGTACCGATATATCCCATTTTCAATACCAAGCATCCTGCAAGTAATAAAAACTTCAGCAACAAATATTGGCTCTCTATCTTTAAAATTGCGAGCTGTATCTTGATTTCAAGACGACGGACGGACAGACGGACATGGTTAAATCGACATGGAATTTTATGCTGATCGAATATTTCGATATGTTACAAACGGAATGACAAATTTATTATACCCTCCATATGGTGGAGGGTATACAAATTGTACCATCTTAACTAGGGCTGCATACAGACCGACCAGAGTAGTCCTTAAATTGCGCTCTTTCCAAACTTTGTGTGGAAGGCACCCGAAAGAGTGGTCTTATGTAGTCAAATAATACGATGTTCAACGTTTGGACGGTATCGGATTTTCCCATCGAGGGTTATCTTAGGTATTATCCAGTTTAGTCGGTGCCGGCAGGATTTTTTCGTATGAACGTTTTGCAAAAAAAAAAAAAAAATAATAAATAAAAACGATCAGCTATTAAAGTGCACTTTTACCAAATTTTGTGTGGCAGGTACCCGAAGGACGGGACCAATATAGTCCATATTCCAACCTGATACCTGACTGGATGAACTAATACGATGTGCAAAGTCCCTGCAAGAATTATCTTGCGGATTTCTCATTTTGGTTGGCGCCGTGAGGGTTTCTTGGAACTTTTAGACCAATATCTCTGGAAGTATGGACGTGCGCAAGAAAAACATTGTACCGTTGTAAAGGGAGCCGCAATGGCAACCTACTGAAAAAATTCAAAAGGATCCGAGAGGAGCTCTTAAACTTCATTTTATGCGAATTTTGTGTGGGAGGTACCCGAAGGGGTGGACCTATATAGTCCATCTTCAATCTTAAACTAAGCTTGGACAAAATGTTACGATACCCAATATTTAGTTGGAATCAGTTGATCCGTTCGAGTTACCGTGCGCACCAACCATCCAGGTAGACAGACGGACAGTCAGACGCACGGGCATGGCTAAATCGACTCCAAATTGTCTGTAACGAATTTCGTCAAAAGATACTTGGGGTCTAAAACCGTTATTTCGATGAGGCAAATTTTTGGTCTCTAGCCTAAAGGCTGAGTGTATAAAAATCAGGGTTTCGGAGTCGAGCAATTTTGCTGGAGTCGGAGTCTGAGTCGAAAAAAATAACTCGATTCCGACTCCGGGCAACATTTTTTCTACGTTATAGAAATATAACATTAAATTCGGCACGCCAAAATTTTGTCCAAAATCATTATTTATTTTAAAAGAAAGCGATAAGAAAACATATATACAAACGGTATATTATACTATGTTAGAGGATAATTCACAGGATATATACTATCCTTTGACGTCTAGACAATTTATCCCTATTTTGTTGGCCCAATCGATCCTTTAAATGTTTGCAAACAAAATTAAAGTTCTGTGACAATCGAATTAATATTAGATCTTTAACCTCTTTTGCTAGAAGAATTACAGGTCTTCTCACAAAGGTCTACTGGTCTTCTCAACTTGTTTTTTATGAGAAGTCATACTTGTCTTCTATTAAAAACATTGTGGTCTCTATGGGAAATCCTACTGAATACCATGTGATACAAAATGGAAATCAAGGAAGGTCTGGGGGTGGAAAATTCCCTTTCAGCATGAAAGCCCCTATTGGGTATGTTAAGAACCCCAAGGGATCACATAGCAGAAACTTCTGAGTTATATCGCAATGAATTTTTTTATTGACCCCCAAGAATGATTGAGAAAATAGCTTATAAATTTGAGAAAAAATAAAAAGTATAAATAGCATTGAATATGTAGTCACATTTTCAAGTCGATTGGAATAATATTTCCTTAGATATATGAGTTGGAAGGGAAACATTTATTGTATTTTGTATGCATCATATAAACTAAAAACGTGTTTTTCTCGAAATGACATTTAGAAATCGGGTTTCTGGGTTTCGTAGATGACCATTTGCCACAAAACTTCGTAATATTTTTCTCTTTCAGATGAAGAAAAAAATCTCTCAAAAAAGGTTCGTAGTTTTCTCGGACAAAATCATGAAAACTGGCTTTTATTGGGCTTTACAACTGAGGGTCTCTTTTTAAGGCTAGGACATTGGCTTACATTCAGTTTAAAACTTGGTCATGAATTGCTTATAATTTGTATCGTATGTGGTAGAAAAATTTAAAAAAATTGTGCACATTTTATTCATTTTAGTGGTATAGGAATTCACTCTCGGAGTCGACCGGTCTGGAGTCGGAGTCGTGCCAAAAATACCTCGACTCCGAAACCCTGATAAAAATAGCAAAAAATTACCGAAACGCCAAGTGTTCTCCTCATACTATGATATGAGCACTACCGAAATACCATTTCTACGTTAACTTTGTTGAATATCGCCTACAACCTACGGTTTTAATTGCACTAGATTTGTTTGTTTGTTTGTTTGCGGGTTTAAAGTGGTGTTGGCCAAATTGTTTTATACATCGCCACAACAAGCAGTAAGTTTTATTAAATTTATGTTGAAGCCCTTATTCGTAATCTCTAATAAAGGTTAATTTTCGAAAGCGCACATGTCAAACGATGGTCTATCATGACGCCACTTTGTTTTTTTTAAGCCCGTAGTCGTAGTCTCTAATTAAAATAAACGTCTTCTCCTCGAGCCGTCCGAAGATGAACTGCAATAGATTTTGATTTATTTTCAGAATATTTTCGTATTTTTCAAAAAACATTACACATACACACAAAATACAAACTTAACGTTGACAAAAGTCGGTCGCACTTAAAAAAATTTTAATCAGTAGCGGGATTCTCTAACGCATTTTTTGGCACCGACATAAATCGGAAAAATGAAAACGCAAAACTTTTAATGAAAAGTATGAATAAATGTTGGCAACACTATTGCTATCGGTAGGATATATCGACGAATTTGTTTTGGTTGCTAACTTACCGACAAATTTCGTCAACCTTACCGATTGTTATCGGTAACCAGAAAATGCGTTAGAGAATTCCGCTACAGATGTGAGCACTGTTCTACCTTCCTTATTGTACCATGCTCAGTACGTTATAACCTTCACAACGATGAAAGATGCATTTGTTGTTGAAATTGCTTTCCTGCACCGCCACAACCATGATATTCTTCCGAGTCATAAAATCGGCTATTTCATTGATCCTTCCTCGGAGTCCAATGAAAATAAATTCGAAAAATGATGCATTCCCAGGTTTTGGAACAGCAACTACCGGTGTTTAATGCTGAGAAGTCTTGTATTCTGATGATGGCGATGACTCACTTCTCGCAGCAATATCCCTCCCGTGGAGTCTTCTTAAAAATATTGTATTTCTAGTGACAGATTGAGAATGCTAAATATATAAACCACTGAGGTTTATGTATTCCCAGTAAAATTCTATTGTGCGCCAAAGCCTAGCATAATTTTGCGATTCGGACGATAGTATGCAACATTCCTAGTTGTTGTTGTTGTAGCAAAGCAAATATGTTCGTTCGAGTATTAATTCAATTATCACGTTCTAGTTCCTCTGTATACAGACTCAAAAATTCTGCAACTTAGACTGGTTGCCTCTATAAAGAATCAGGAGACAGGTGAGTTGGGTTAAATTGACAGGTCAACAAATGCAGCGTGTCGTGTGGTCCCAATCCACATACTGGGGCATATATTGAGTATCGTGGCATCAATTTGGGCCCAATACGAATTGAGGCGGCTACATCGTCCGGATCTTAACTGGGCTAAAACCACCCGTGTTTGCCTTGACATTCTTCTGCTACGATAGATGGTAGTTGGTCCCCAAGTACGACGGTGGGGAAGCCTTTCCATTAAATGTGACAGCGATACTCACTACGATAACATCCAAACAGGTACTGCATCGACAACGTACTGTTGTGCTGATGCACCGGCATTCTGGGAGGTTTGAATACACTTCCATTGCGTAGCGCTAACATTTGCATAACACACTGATTCCACATAGTTTACAACAGGCCGACCTATTGCTTTGTAAGGGATCAAGAACATTACATCGAACATTACACCCAATATTTTGGTATACTTAGTGGTCAGAATTAGTACACCAATATGTTCAGCGGGAGCCTCATTTCAGCCGGATTTAGCGGCGGATATTTTCATATTCTTCAGATGGAAAAAGGATATAGCTATGTAGACATTGAACCTATCTCATATGTCATCGACGATAGGATCCTACTCCAAGATCGCATACATTACGATCTCAATGCCGTCTGGGGGTTGTGGAATTTTAGTTCCATAGATTCCACCTTGCTTTAGGGAACTCTCTGTTTAACTCTACGGGGTTTGGACTTCTAGTTTTGGAATTCCATAAACCACTGGCATCCGCACATACATATAGTTGATTATCCAACGTTTCAAACACGGCTGACGAGTAGTCTTCCCTATATCCTCGAACAGCTTTGCGTGGTTGACGTAATCGAAGAACTTCGATATGTCAAGTGCCAGTATAAGTAAATCTTTTCTTTATCCGGATCGTTGCCAACAATTTAATTGCCATAGTACAAATTGTACGGAATCAGTGTCGCAGGTAGTTCTCTCAACTACCCGAGGATCTGAGAGGCTTGCAAATCAGTTTTTCCTTTGTTCAGATATGTACAGTCTTTGTAGAAGATGTCAAGATCAATAACCGGTTCCTAATATACTTCAAATGTTAAAATTGGAGCCACAAAATTGATTTCTAGCGAACTGCGAGAAACTCCTCTAGTACTTTTGTGACCGTGTTTGTATTTGAAGTGTTTTAGTGCTTTATAAACTCAAAAAAACTTGTTTGTCAAATTATGCCAAACTCCTAAAAAGTGAGCTGTAACTCCCTGAGCTTTAGATATATCAATATGAAAATTTTACTCAAGGTAAAGTAGAAGTCATAGAAAAAATATAAATTGCTAACATAAAACCCATATTTTTGACTTATGTCAATCTTTGAGTAAACCAGAGATATGTATAACTTTTAGTTCAAGTCATTGAAGATAACTTTAGCAAGCGGGCGATATTACATATGATATGATTCAATAGATTTGGAGTCATTGTCCAATATTCCTTATCACAAAGTAACAAGGACAAATTAATGTATTTTCAGAGATTCTTGGGAAAATTTCACTGCGATATTTGTTGGCCATTTGATACAATACTTGAGGTCTTCGAAAGACTTTCTCCACAAATCTCAACCCGCGAAAAGTCACCACAAGTCATATTTAATGAACATACCTAAAATCGTAATATTAACAGTAATATTTTATAGTCTTCGAAATATTTCGCTGCTTACCATGTGTAATTATCTAACCAGAAACACGAACTAAATAATTATTGCAATCATAAAAGTCTTCAAATTAAAAACTATTTTATTTCATAATATTTTAGCTAGGTGGACGTATGTTAGTATGCCTATCAAAACCACCTTAAGTGTTCCGTACAAATTATAGACCAATGAGCGCACACCTATGTATCTATGTCAAACAGAGACGTAGAAGAGGTGTTATAGAACAGAGGAATTCACTTGACCTAATCATAATTTGCAGCACCATCCAAAATATCAGTTTCCTTTTCATGTGTTTTTGGAAATCCACCACAAAAACTTTATAGAGAGGAAGTCACCTACGCCACCCAATACCTACCCATCACGACTTTGTAAGTGCGTTCTTTCATAATTGTTATTAAATTCAACTACACAACTGCTAATTTTAAAATATTGCCATAGGCAATGCTAAAAAAAACTCCAGCAAATTCAGCAAGAACACATGGAACCGTGGCATGCATGCAACAAACAAACTGCATTGATGATGGGTCAGATCCGTGTGTCCAAAATGCTGATTGGCACATTGGCTTAAATGGTTGTTGTTGTTGTTGCCTTTGTAAGTATGTCTGCATGTTCCGACAACAACTTATTTAAGCCATTTAATTAATTCCCTCTGAAAATCATTTACATTTAGACAAAAAATAACAACTGACAATGTATCTAAATGCAATAACAACAACAACTGCAGCCGCTTTACCAAACCATACCTTTAACAATTGTAATTTCAACTGCTGCCAAGAAGACGAAGAAGTTGATGACGATGCTGTTCATCTCATAAAATTGCACAAATCCTCATCCATAAACCAAGAGAAGAAGGCCACATAGAAAAGATGAGGAGGAGAAGTAAGAGAGAGCGAGAGGTTAAGACGAAAAGTACAGGGAAAAGAAATCACTTTACAAATGTTTATTCGTATTTATATGTTGGCATAATTATTTTAGACACTTTAAGCCTCATCGAGCTAAGAGTTTTGCAACCAGGTATACAGCGCCTGCCCAAAACGATTTTGTATATGTTTCAGTGGTGTCAGCTTTACATTCATTTAAAAACGCCAAGATGAATTTTTCCTTTAAAAATGTTGATCACTTTTCCAATAATCAGCGACGAGTTTTTCTATATATATATGCCATCAGCGATTCCTTTTTCTATAGATAAGAACATCAGTAATGATTTTTTTCTATAAAACAATTTAACTTAGATGAAATTTCCCATAAAAATTCATTGGTGATGATTTATCCTATCGAAATGTTCCTTTAGGGAAGTTTATGAGTCATGACCTTTTCTGTAGAAAATTGAATCGATGATGACTTTTCGTATAGAACAGTTCATCGGTGATAACTTTTCGGATAGAAAAATTCATCAGTGATGATTTTTTCGTATAGAAAAGTTCATCAATGATGACTTTTGGTATAGAAAAGTTTATCAGTGATGACTTTTCGTATAGAAAAGTTCAGTAAGTGATGACTTTTCGTATAGAAAAGTGATGACTTTTTGCATAGAAAAGTTCATCAGTATTAACTTTTCCTATAGAAAAATTCATCAGTTATGACTTTTCGTATAAAACAGTTCATCAGTGTTGACTTTTCGTATAGAAAAGTTCATCAGTGATAACTTTTCGGATAGAAAAATGCATCAGTGATGACTTTTCGTATAAAAAGTTCATCAATGATGACTTTTCGTATAGAAAAGTTCATCTGTGATGACTTTTCGTATAGAAAAGTTCATCAGTGATGATTTTTCGTATAGAAAAGTTCATCAGTGATGACTTTTCGTATAGAAAGGTTCATCAGTGATGACTTTTCGTATAGAAAAGTTCATCAGTGATGACTTTTCGTATAGAAAGGTTCATCAGTGATGACTTTTCGTATAGAAAAGTTCATCAGTGATGACTTTTCGTATAGAAAAGTTCATCAGTGATGACTTTTCGTATAGAAAAGTTCATCAGTGATGACTTTTCGTATGGAAAAGTTCATCAGTGATGACTTTTCGTATGGAAAAGTTCATCAGTGATGACTTTTCGTATGGAAAAGTTCATCAGTGATGACTTTTCGTATAGAAAAGTTCATCAGTGATGACTTTTCGTATAGAAAAGTTCATCAGTGATGACTTTTCGTATAGAAAAGTTCATCAGTGATGACTTTTCGTATAGAAAAGTTCATCAGTGATGGCTTTTCGTATAGAAAAGTTCCTCAGTGATGACTTTTCGTATAGAAAAGTTCATCAGTGATGACTTTTCGTATAGAAAATTTCACCAGTGATGACTTTCCAGGTAGAATTTTTTCGTATAGAAATGTCATCACTGATGAACTTTTCTATACGAAAAGTCATCACTTATTAACCTTTCTATCTAAAAAGTCATCACTGATGACCTTTTCTATACGAAAGTTCATCACTGATGAACTTTTCTCTATGAAAAGTCATCACTGATGAACTTTTCTATATGAAAAGTCATCACTGATGATTCTATACGAAAAGTCATCACTGATGAGCTTTTCTGTAGGAAAAGTCATCATTGATGAACTTTTCTATGGGAAAGGTCACCTTCGATGAAATTTTCTATACAAAAAGTCGTCTCCGCTCACGGATGAACTTTTCTATATGAAAAGTCATCACTGATGAACTTTTCTATATGAAAAGTCATCACTGATGAACTTTCCTATACGAAAAGTCTTTACTGATGAACTTTTCTATCTAAAAAGTCATCACTGATGAACTTTTCTATATGAAAAGTCATCACTGATGATCTTTTCTATATGAAAAGTCACCACTGATGAACTTTCCTATAGGAACAGTCATTACTGATGAACTCTTCTATAGAAAAAGTCATCACTGATGAACTTTTCTATGGGAAAGTTATTACTGATTACATCGTTTGGAGGAAAAGTCATCTCATATTAACTTGTCTATAGGAAAACTCATGTTTGATGAAATTTTTATAGGGAAAGTCATCACCGATGAACTTTTCTTTAGGAAAAGTCATCACCAATGAACTTTTCTATAGGAAAAGTCATCACCGATGAACTTTTCTATAGGAAAAGTTATCACCGATGAACTTTTCTATTGGAAAAGACATCACCGATGAAATTTTCTACAGGAAAAGTCATCACCGATGCACTTTTCTATTGGAAAAGTCATCACCGATGAACTTTTCTATAGGTAAAGTCGTCGCCGATGAACTTTTCTGTAGGAAAAGCCATCAGAGATGACTTTTCGTATAGAAAAGTTCATCAGTGATGACTTTTCGTATAGAAAATTTCATCAGTGATGACTTTTCGTATAGAAAATTTCATCAGTGATGACTTATCGTATAGAAAAGTTCATCAGTGATGACTTTTCGTATAGAAAATTTCATCAGTGATGACTTTTCGTATAGAAAAGTTCATCAGTGATGGCTTTTCGTATAGAAAAGTTCATCAGTGATGACTTTTCGTATAGAAAAGTTCATCAGTGATGACTTTTCGTATAGAAAAGTTCATCAGTGATGACTTTTCGTATAGAAAAGTTCATCAGTGATGACTTTTCGTATAGAAAAGTTCATCAGTGATGACTTTTCGTATAGAAAAGTTCATCAGTGATGACTTCTCGTATAGAAAAGTTCATCAGTGATGACTTTTCGTATAGAAAAGTTCATCAATGATGACTTCTCGTATAGAAAAGTTCATCAGTGATGACTTTTCGTATAGAAAAGTTCATCAGTGATGACTTTTCGTATAGAAAAGTTCATCAGTGATGACTTTTCGTATAGAAAAGTTCATCAGTGATGACTTTTCGTATAGAAAAGTTCATCAGTGATGACTTTTCGTATAGAAAAGTTCATCAGTGATGACTTTTCGTATAGAAAAGTTCATCAGTGATGACTTTTCGTATAGAAAAGTTCATCAGTGATGACTTTTCGTATAGAAAAGTTCATCAGTGATGACTTCTCGTGTAGAAAAGTTCATCAGTGATGAGTTTTCGTATAGAAAATTCATCAGTGATGACTTTTCGTGTAGAAAAGTTCATCAGTGATGACTTTTCGTATAGAAAAGTTCATCAGTGATGACTTTTCGTATAGAAAAGTTCATCTGTGATGACTTTTCGTATAGAAAATTTCACCAGTGATGACTTTCCAGGTAGAATTTTTTCGTATAGAAATGTCATCACTGATTAACTTTTCTATACGAAAAGTCATCACTGATTAACCTTTCTATCTAAAAAGTCATCACTGATGACCTTTTCTATACGAAAGTTCATCACTGATGAACTTTTCTATATGAAAAGTCATCACTGATGAACTTTTCTCTATGAAAAGTCATCACTGATGAACTTTTCTACATGAAAAGTCATCACTGATGATTCTATACGAAAAGTCATCACTGATGAGCTTTTCTGTAGGAAAAGTCATCATTGATGAACTTTTCTATGGGAAAGGTCACCTTCGATGAAATTTTCTATACAAAAAGTCGTCTCCGCTCACGGATGAACTTTTCTATATGAAAAGTCATCACTGATGAACTTTTCTATACATCACTGATGAACTTTTCTATATGAAAAGTCATCACTGATGAACTTTCCTATACGAAAAGTCTTTACTGATGAACTTTTCTATCTAAAAAGTCATCACTGATGAACTTTTCTATACGAAAGTTCATCACTGATGAACTTTTCTATACGAAAGTTCATCACTGATGAACTTTTCTATATGAAAAGTCATCACTGATGATCTTTTCTATATGAAAAGTCACCACTGATGAACTTTCCTATAGGAACAGTCATTACTGATGAACTTTTCTATAGAAAAAGTCATCACTGATGAACTTTTCTATGGGAAAGTTATTACTGATTACATCGTTTGGAGGAAAAGTCATCTCATATTAACTTGTCTATAGGAAAACTCATGTTTGATGAAATTTTTATAGGGAAAGTCATCACCGATGAACTTTTCTTTAGGAAAAGTCATCACCAATGAACTTTTCTATAGGAAAAGTCATCACCAATGAACTTTTCTATAGGAAAAGTTATCACCGATGAACTTTTCTATTGGAAAAGACATCACCGATGAAATTTTCTACAGGAAAAGTCATCACCGATGCACTTTTCTATGGGAAAAGTCATCACCGATGAACTTTTCTATAGGTAAAGTCGTCGCCGATGAACTTTTCTGTAGGAAAAGCCATCACCGACGAAATTTTATTTATGAAAAGTCATCACCGATGAACTTTTCTATAGGAAAAGTCATCACTGATGAACTTTTCTGTAGAAATTTTCTATGGAAATTTCGATAGGAAAAGTTATCACTGATGAACTTTTCTATAGGAAAAGTCATCACTGTTGAACTTTTCTATAGGAAAAGTCGTCACTGATAATCTTGTTACCTTTTATGACTTGTGAACTTTCCTATAGGAGAAGTCCTCTCTGATTAATTTTCCTATAGAAAAAGTCATCACCGATGAACTTTTCTCTAGGAAAAAACATTACTGATAAATGTTCTACAGGAAAAGTCATCGCTGATGAACTTTTCTGTACGAAAGGTCATCTAGGATGAACTTTTCTTTACGATAAGTCATCACTGATGAACTCTTCTCTACGAAAGGTCATCACTAATGATTTTTTCTATCCGAAAAGTCATCACTGATGAATTTTTCTATACGAAAGTTATGACTGATGAACCTTTCTATACGAAAAGTAATAACTGATGAACTTTTCTTTACAAAAAGTCATCACTTTTCTATACGAAAAGTCATCATTTTATGGGAAATTTCAGCATAAAATTCATCAGTGATAACTTTACCTATAGAAAAGTTCATCAGTGATGACTTTTCGTACAGAAAAGTTCAACAGCGATAACTTTTCCTGTAGAAAAATTTATCAGTGATGACTTTTTCCATAGAAAAGTTCATCTGTGACGACTTTTCCTATAGAAAACTTCACCAGGGATAACTTTTCCTATAGAAAAATTTATCAGTGATGACGTTTCTTATAGAAAAGTTCACCAGTGATGACTTTTCCTCTTCGTATAGAAAAGTTCATCATTGATGACTTCTCCTATAGAAATATTTATTAGTGACGACATTTCCTATAGAAAAGTTTATCAGTGGAGAGTTTCCCTCTCGAAAAGTACATCAGTGTTGACTCGTCCTATAGGAACTTTGATGTGATGACCCTTCCTATAGAAAAATTCAGCAGTGATGACTTTTCCTATAGAAATAAATCAGTGATAACTTTTTCTACAGAACAATTCATCATAATGACTTTTCCTATAGAAAAGTTCATCGGTGATGACTTTTTCTATAGAAAAATCATCCATGATTTCATCAATGATGACTTTTTCTATGAAAAAGTTAATCAGTGAAAAATTTTCCTATGGCAAAGTTCCTCGTTGATGACTTTTCCTATAGAAAAGTTCATCAGTGATGACTTTTGCTATAGAAAAATTCATCGGTATTGATTTTTCCTATAGAAAGATTTATCAGTGATGATTTTTTGTAGTGAAAACTTTTACTGTATGAAGGTTAATCGGTAATGATTTATCCCAGAGATTACTTTGATGATGTGATGCTGTAGTATCGAAATATCCATTAGTTGTCATCACTGGTAGCTAAATATATGAACACCCATATATTTAGTTAGCTGGCTAGCCCGTCCTAGGGATCGTGTCATGCTATACCATGATGGTGTTTATGTTGCATGCTACTGGCATGCAATTTAAGTTTGAGCTTGGCCACGTTTTGCCAACCGAAAACAAAAAGGCCGGATACTTGTGTATTTTGATGCCACTTTATACCATCCATTATCGTCACTTTTGTTAATGAATCTCCTTGGCGCATCGGCTTGTTTTCTTAAGCGTTTTTTTGTTTGTAGTTTGTTTCTGTGCAGGCTATAAAAGTTTGTCAAGTTAGCATTGATTCTTATGCCGCTCGGATGCAATCACTTCTAATGGCTGGGGAATTGAAATTGCCAACAACAGCAAACGGCATCTTGGCCACGAATAATAAGAAACGAAACTCGAAAAAAAAAGAAGACGGCTTAAATTACACATAAATATTTGAATAGTTTCGTCGTATAATCGTGTGAACTTGTAATGGGTTTCGGAACAAATCACACTGACCAACAACAGACCGATCACCGAATTGTTTTTGTTTTGTGGTAGTAGTCACTCAAATATTCCAAAGAATTTCGATAAGATAATGATCCCATCTCGACCAATCATCCATCCATTTGAGGAAACTTGTTCAGATAGAAATATCAATTTACGCCAATCATTATGGACGGCTAAATAGTTGCAATGTATTTGTGGAATGTTTACACATTGTCAGAAGATAAAATTATTTGATATTTTGATTTGAATTCAGTTCGTGTAAATCTATTGGAAAATTTTGGAAAAACAAAAGATGAAACAAAGGTAAGGTACATTTTTTCAATGTGTACAATTTGGGTAAAATTGTATCAGTCAGTTACGGCATATCATTCATTACTTAGATTATAGATTGAAGGTGATTTCAGGACTCCTTGTCATTAACGAAATCCTAGGCCAACTTGATTAAGGTGGTTGCTTATGCGGACAATACTTGTGATACTTGCCCTCTGGTTTGTTTCCATCCATGTTGATTGACACCAACATGGACACAAGGAGCCCCTCTCAATGGAGTTCCTCGATTTATTGGTGAGGAATGGTTTCACGTCGAAGTTACTTAAAGCATATTCCATCACTGATGCAGTAACTTTGTTAAAGGTCCCCTCTATATCCAGGATGACGACTTGGGTATGAAGTTTTCAATAGTCCTAACAAGTTGTGTGGAGTTGTGTCTGTTGAGATCCCTTTAATGTAGGCATGTAGACTGGAAGGTTTATTTATCCATCTTTTCTCGAATATGCACTTCGATGAGTCTTTCGAGCATTTTGAGCAAAATGTGCACTAGTCATGGATTTATGGTGTCCTCCTTCCGTAATTTTTAAGATGGAGCTTTAATTGATTTGTTATGGTAATTTGTCTTCGTTGATGTCTATATCATCAGCATAAGCAAGTAACATGTACCTATTGGTGTAGATTGTGCCACTTCTTTTGACGTTTGCCTCTCGTATAACCTTTCCTAGCAGGATGTTAAAAAGATCACACGAAAGCCTGTCTCCTTGCCTGAAAACTCTTTTGGTACAAAACTCTTCGGAGAGGGTCTCTCCTATTTTTACTTAAGATCTTGTGGCAGTTAGAGTAATTTTACAAAGCCGGAATATCTTTGAACGGAGCGGACTGTCGAAGGCTGCTTTATAATCGACAAAAAGGTGATAGGTGTCGATCTGCATCTCTTGGGTCTTCTCCAGGATTTGCCGCAGGGTAAATATCTAATCGATGATGGACTTGCCAGGTCTAAAGTCGCATTGGTATGGTCCAATTATTTCGTTGCCCATGGGCTTTAGTCGTTCGCACGATATCCCTGAGACTATCGTGTAGGCGATGGGGAGAAGACTTATGCCCCTATAGTTGGAGCATAAAGTCTTATCTCCTTTCTTATGGACGGGACACAGGAGGCTCAGGTTCCAATCGTCGGGTACGCGTTCTTCCTGCCAGATGGAGGTAACTAGCTGATGCATACACCTTATCAGCGTGTCGCCTCCATTTTTAAACAGCTCGGCTGGTAGGCCATCAGCTCCTGCTGGTTTATAATTCTTCAGCCGGTTTATTGCTGTCTTTACCTCATCTTAGTATACATTCAATACCATCTTCTGGGATTGGATCTGTGCTATCTTCGTCGACTTCGCTACTATTGGATACCAACAGCTTGGAAAAATGCTCTTTCCATATCCTTAGCACACTGTCTGTATCAGTTACTAAATTACCTTGCTGGTCTCTACAGGAGGATGTGCCAGTGCCAAATCCATCAGTTTGATGTTTCACTCTTTGGTAGAAATTTCGGACTTCATTCTGTCTCCTGTACATCTCGATGTGTTCACACTCCCATTTTTCCACCTCGCTCTTTTTCCTGCGGAAAAGACGTTTCTCCTCTCTACTTTTCTCCCGATACCTCTCTCGTACACTATGCGTTGCTACTGATTGTAGGGTAGCCCTATATGCCGCATTTTTCTCTTCGGTAGCAGCACGACCTTCCTGGTCATACCATGGATTCCGTGATGGAGGTTTCTGGTATCCAAGTAATGTTTTTTCGGCTGTCTGCATGGAGTGGGCAATGTTTTGCCATTGTCCTGATATGCTATCGGGACGAGGAGTGCTGTCGTGATTGCAGTTTACCGATGTCTAAATTTCGTGTTGTGTCTGTTTGTACTTTGTTTGCTACGCACGGTGCTCTTGAAACAATTTTAAATGGAAGGTGCTTACACCTTGGAAGTTTTTGCGGATTCTGAAACTACAATGTTCATAGATGAGAAAAATCAAAAAACAAAAAAAAAATCGCCGGAGCGCTTTTTAAATAAATCGCGATTTAAGTTGACATTTTTAGGGGTTGTATATGTTTTCACGATTTTGCTTAGAAACCGGAAGTCCTATCAAAATGGGAATAAAGAAAATTTTGTAGCTATGAAAATTCTCTACAAGATCGACTTTGTGGTATTTTCGTAGTTTTTTACCATTTTTGAGATATAGAAGTTCAAATTGGGACAATGTTCTGACTGAATCGCCCCCTAATAAAACAATGACATGAAGGGTGCCCCTTAACTAACTTTTGATGAAAACCGCTTACAAAGGGAAAGTTTTTGTGAATTCTGAAACAGCAGTGTTCATAGATGAAAAAAATCCAAAAACAAGAAAAAATCGCTGGAGGGAATTTTAAATAAATCGCGGTCAAAATTCACATTTTTAGGGATTTTTTCGGTTTTCACGATTTTGCTTGGAAACCGCAAGTCCAATCGAAATGAAGCTAAGGAAAATGTTGTAGCTGTGAAAATTCTCTAGAGGATTGACTTTATCATTTGTTCCCAGCCTGTACCATTTTTGAGATAAAGAAGCTCAGTTTACATTTTTAGGTTTTTTTATTACGGTTTCGCGATTTTGCTTGAATACGGTAAGTCTTATCGATATGGAACCTGAGAAAATCTTAAAGCTGTGAAAATTCTCTACAAGACTGGCTTAAGTAACTTATCCTAAGTTGTAACATTTTTTTAGATATATAAGTTTAAGTTGGGAATTTGCAGTCATGACATTGTTTTATAAGGGGGCGATACAGAATTGAATTGAATTTGAATTGTCCCAATTTGAACTTCTATATCTCAAAAACGGTAAGGCCGACGAGAGTACCATAAATGCCAATCTTGTAGACAATTTTCATAGCTACAACATTTTCTTTAGCTCCATTTCGATTGGACTTGCGGTTTCTAAGCAAAATCGTGAAAACCTAAACAACCCCTAAAACTGTCAACTTAATTCGCGATTTATTTAAAAAGCGCTCCGGCGATTTTTTTTGTTTTTTGATTTTTCTCATCTATAAACATTGTAGTTTCACAATCCGCAAAAACTTCCGAGGTGTAAGCACTTTCCATTTAAAATTGTTTCAAGAGCACCGTGTACGTTTAACCGGGAGCGTACCTTTGCTGCAACAAAGTAGTGGTCCGAGTCTATGTTTGCTCCTCGGAGCGAACGCACATCCAACACGCTCGATGAATGCCTTCCATTTATCACAACGTGATCAATTCGATTTCTTGTTTTCTGATCTGGAGACAGCCAGGTGTCCCTATGGATGTCGAGGTGTTTAAATCTGGTGGTGGTGTTGGGCCAAAGATATTTTTCTTTTCAATTTTGGCATTAAAATCGCCTAGAATAATTTTAATTTCATGGGCAGGACAACGGTCATATGTTTCTTCTAAGCGCTCGTTAAATATATCTTTTTCTGCTCGTCCTTGTCTTCAGTGGGAGCATGAGCGCAGATAAAGCTGATGTTGAAGAATTTTGCTTTTATTCGAATTGTAACAAGTCTTTCATTCACTGGTGTGAAGCTGGATACCAGGTGTTTTAACCTCCGACCAACTACAAATCCACAACCAAACTAATGCTTTGTGTCATGGCAACTATAATACAGTACGTCACCGTTAGGTGTTGTTGTGACGCCTTTCCGATGCCATCGTATTTCCTGTATGATGTCGGCCCTGTACTTTTTAAGTACATCTGCCAATACGTAAACTGCACTTTCTCTATAAAAAGTGCGAACATTCCAGGTGCAGATTCGTCAACTTTTGATGGATTTGTTTTTCTTTTCTTTGGGTTTTTTATAGTAGGCTGCTTTTTTCTAGGAGAGGGTTACTAACCCAAGTTTTTTACGTTCATATGGGTGAACCCGCGGCACATTTTAGATCACTGCCTCTAACGGGTGTTAAAGGCAGCTGCCCCAGGTGACACCACGTGGAGGTGAGTGTCCACTTGAGATGAGAGAGGGACCAAGACAAATCCTGGACTTTGCAGTGTTAAAGCCGGTCAGGACCGTTCCTTGGTATCTTTCATCCCCTATTTTATGTGGTATTAAATAATCCAGAAGAGAATTATTAGTATAGGTCCACGTCTTCATATAGACCCCATAGAACGGTACCTTCCGATTTACCATATTTTTAAGGTTGTGGCCTCAATATCCCGCCGAAAAAAAAATTGTTCGATACATGTCAACATTTTATACAGACTCCATAAAATGGTACTCCAGATTTTCTTTATTTTGAAAGTTTTATCCTCATTGTTGAAGCGGAATAACTGAAATTTGCAAAAATCAGACAGTATACGTCCACGTTTTGATATAGCCCTATATCAGTGTAGATCCATTTAAGATTTTTTTTTTAAATGTTAGTCACATTTTTCTATCGAATTTTTTGTCAAATTTTTGTACCTGTCATTTAATATTGGTTGTTGCCAGAGGCTACAAAAGCTAAATTCGGAAAATTGTAAATATTGGTCCATGTTTTGATAAGAACAACGATAATGTCCCATATGAGTTCTTTTAAAGGCAGTATTATTAGTTAGGATATTCTTCTCCTGCAAGGAACTAGAGGAAGAGCTAAGTACTTTCATAAACGAAAGGAAATTAATTGTTCCTATTTACTTCAATACAGTTTGTGGTGGAGGATATACAAAGTTCGGTCCCTTACTTGCTTATTTATGGTTTTACATTTTAGGTTATTCTCCTCCTTCAGCTGGGAGGAGGCGATTATTTAAAGTGAACTCCTTCCTAATACCCCAAATGCTACCATTATAATTGACTAAATCTCACTCAATTATTGCAACGCAACAATGAATCATTGTTCCGTATTCCAAGCATACACTGGCCACCATATATAGTGGACATGGTGGAAGTACCGACATACATACGTGGTGGGTTTCGCATGTCGTGTCATTTGTAGACAAATACGAATGATGTTAGCATAAGCAGCATCCTTGGACCACTAATTGCACAATGTTGCTGTTGCAGCTGACGCTGCTTCTGCTGTTGTTTTTGTTGCCTATGAGAATTATTTGTTGGTCATGTCTAATGTGTTGCATGCAACAACGTACTATCAGCGTTGCAAATAAACATGGGCCAGCCAACATACATAATTCAGAAATGTTGCATGTAACTTGCTACAAACAACACAAGCTTCTGCATGTTCATATGTATGTATGAGGGGTAACTTGTATTTATGTGACTGACTGCCTGCCTGCCAGCCTGCAACCATCCAAGGTGCCAGGTTGCCTGCTAGGTTACTCGGCTGATTGTTTTCTATTGTGGACCTTGTGTGTTAGTTTTTGTGTTAAATCATGTTGTTCAAACTGCTCACAGTGCAACAACAACAGCAACAAATAAATTAAAATTGTTGGTCCGCACCACAAAAAGCCGCTAACTATTTGAATTTTAAGTTTAGAACAAGGAGTGTACGATACAGGAGCGTACTTACCAACCGAGAAACACTCATACACACACACACACACTCACAGCGGTAGTGAGACAGACTCTAATAACCAGATTAAGCCAAAAATCGGTAATGTGCAAATTTTAAATTGTCCAAAAGCCATTCATCTATGTTAGGTACCTCATCCACATCAACCCATTGCTAGGCCATCGGCACATCCATCTAATGCTAAATTGAGGTTGCAAGGTTTGAATTTTGATTTTTATACCCTCCATCATAGTATGAAGGGTATATTACGTTCGTTTTTCCGTTTGTAACGCATTGGAATAATAATTTGCAAACCTATAAAGTTTTTACATGTTTGATCAGGATAAAATTCTGATTCGATATAGCCATGTCCGTCTGATGTAATCACTCTAGCGTCCGCAATAATTGAGGTAGAACGCTATATTTATACCCTCAGGATTTATGCTAACGAGGGTATATATGTACACTTTCGTACGGGCAATATGTGCCTCATCGAAATAATAGTTTTCGATCCCAAGTATGTTTGAAAGAAATCCGTTTCAGACAATTTGGAGTCGATTTAGCAATGTCCGTCCGTCTGGCTGTCTGCCTGGCTGGTGCGCACGATAACTCTCGAACGGATGAACCAATTTGTTCTAAACCTTGCTCTTCGTAATATTTTGTCCAAACTTAGTTTAAGTTTGAAGATAAGCTATATCGGTCCACTCCTTCAGGTACCTCCCCCTATGGTACCATGTGTAGTGGTTGGATCGCACGATAACTTTCGAACGGATCAACCGATTAGGCCCAAAATTTGGTCTTCGTTATATTTTGACCAAACTTAGTTAAAGTTCAAAGATGGGTCATATCGGCCAACTCCTTTGGGTACATCTTCCACAAAAGTTGAAAACTTTTCGCTAAAATGGTGTGCATAATAACTCTTGAAGGCAGTCCGATTTGGTTCAAAAAGGACTATATTGGTCCACTACTTCTGGTACCTCCAACACAAAATTTCGGAAAAGTGCAGTTTAAGAGCTGCCTGCAAATCGGTTTAATTTTTGTCATAGTAAATTTACTATTCGCTACCCCCATCAAGGGGCTAGTCCATACTTCCTGAGAAAACGGCCCAAAACGAGTAAACAACCTCTATGGAATCTTGTGTAGTGGCTGGAGGCAGCGTTTCGGAGTCGGAGTCTACGAGTCGGAGTCGAGCAATTTTGCTGGAGTCTGAGTCTGAGTCGAAAAAAAAATCGACTCCGACTCTGAACAATTTTTTTTCTACATTATAGAAATATAACATTAAATTCGGGACACCACATTTTTTTCAAAAAATGATTATTAATTTTAAAAGAAAAATATTAGAGGGCGATTCACATCATATCTACTATCGTTTGAAGTCAAATCTTTTCATTTCTATTTTGATTACAAAATGCATGTTGAGAATATTTTATGGTCCAATTTAATTGTTTGCAAGCAAAAGTAAAGTTCTATGATTTTATTTGTCGCATTTTGTTGGTCCGGTTTATGGCAAAAACGTCAGATTTTGAAGCCAAACATTAAGATTTTTATTTTTCTGTCCACCATTTCCGTAAAATCTAATATTTTTTACAAAATCGATAGATGAAGGACTAGATTTTGATGTTCTTGATAAGCCCACAAAAATATATGGCAATCGGTTTAGTTTTCGAGTTAGCACCGCAAAAAGCTTTTATAAAAAGAGGGTTTTCGTATCCGGCCATTTGCCACAAAACTTCGTGGTATTTTTCAAATTAAAATAATTAAAGAAAATCCTAAAAAATATAAAATATATAAAAATTTCCTCTTGCGAAAAAAAAACGCCAAAACCGACAAAAGCTTTCTAAATTGTATTTTGTTGCCCTTTTTGAATGTAAGATTGAGTAGAAATAATATAGATATGAATATCATTTCATATTTATGTTCCGTAATTGAGTACCAATGCCCTTTTTAAGGAATATGTTAGGAAAACCTATAAATTAACCTATATGGGCCAAATATAAGAACAAGTTAAACATTTGTGCAAATTTTATTAATTTTTGTGGTATAGGAATTTACCCTCGGAACCGACTCGAAGTCGGAGTCGAGGTATTTTTGGCCATGGGTGGAACCCGATACCTCTCAAACGGATCTGCCGATTCGGTCAAACATTTGACCTTTAAAAACATTTGTAGTTTAACTTCGAAACTGGTCCATATAGGCTTCTACCTAGGGTACCTCCCCAATAAAAGTTCAACATTTTTATCTAAGTGCAGTTCAGGATCTGTTTGACTATTCTTTGGAAAATTATACCGATGCTACTCCTTGTGGTCCTGTTTACAGCGATATTATGTTCTTCGTGGACAAGTCCATGCTTCCAGACATATTGGCCCAAAACCTCTAAGTTGTACGGTTGTCATTGAAATGAATCCTAAAATAAAATCCACTTCCAAAATGGAGTGTGTCGATCGATTCCTTTAGGTACGACCACCACAAAAGTTCAAAACTTTGCTCCAAATTAATGCGCACGATAACTCATGAAGATAGTAACCGGTTTGGAACTTTGCACGTCGTAATATTTCTACGAAACATAGATCTGGTTCGAGTACGGACTATATAGGTCAATTCCTTCAGGTACCTCCGCACAGAAAATTTCGGAAAAATTCAGTTTAAGATCTGTTTTCGAATCACTGTGATATTTGTTTTCTGCGACAAATTCATACTTCATGAGAAATTATCACGAAAGCTGTAAAAACCCTTATGGTATCATGTGTAGTGACAGGAGCCCACGATAACTCTCGAACGGATCAGCAGTTTTGGCCTTCGTAATATTTTGGAAAAAAACAAAAAACGAAGCAATCGTCCAAATTTGGATTTCCCAAAACTTTGTCCAAATGTAATTTTACTTCAGAAATGGTCTTCTCCTTAGAGTACCTCCCCCACAAAAATTCCAAAATTTGTTTAAGTGAAGTAAGTTTAGGATCTGTTCGAAGATCCTTTGGAAAATTATACTGATGCTACTCCTTGTGGTGCTGTTTAAGCGATATTACGTTTTTCGTGGGCAAGTCCATGCTTCCTGACATAGTGGTCCAACACCTCTAAGTTTTACGGTGAAATGACTGATGGGCACAATATCTGCCGAAAGTAATGACTCCCAAAATAAGATCCACTTCCAAAATTGACTTTGTCGGTCCATTCCTTCAAGTATATACTCCGCAACACTTTTGAGCTTCAAACCAAATATATATTTTTGTCGGCAAGCTCATACTTCCAAAAAGGGCAACAAAATCTGCGTGGTCGATATTCGATTCGAGATTGTCAATAAATGAATGTTTCAATTCTCACAGGCTGAGGGTATATCTATGTATGTCGGCAAAGTAGACTGATACTTTTTTACTTCTCTTGCGTAGTTTGGCCATAGGCAGGTCAGTTTCGAAGATAGGCTATAACGGCCCACGTTTTGGCATAACCCCCATATAACGGTACCTCGCGATTTTCGATATTTTAAGAATTTTGCTAAATTTTCTGACCGAACATGTTGTAATTTGATATTTGAGATTTCCAGTGGTCACAAAAATTATCAACATACGTCCATATTTTGGTATAGCCCCGACATACCCACACCCCCAACTTTCGGTATTTTCAGGATTTTGGCAACATTTTTTGACCGAACTACCTCAAATTTAACGTTTGAGGTTCCCAGTTGTCACAAACCTACTCCACAAAAAATTATCAACATAGGTCAATGTTTTTTTTTTTTTGGAATAGGCCCCATATAACGGTTCCTCCTGATTTTCGGTATTTTGGGCATATTCGTTACTTTTTTGATCGAACTATGTGAAATTTGACGTGTGAGGTTCTCAGTAGCCAGAAATCTATTCCACTAAAAATTATCGACATACATAGGTCAATGTTTCGGAATATCCCCCATATACCGGTACCTCCCGATTTTCAATATTTATACTACTTTATTTAACCGAATTGCCTGTAATTTAAAATTTGAGGTTCCCAGTGGTCACAAAATATACCAACCCAAAATTGTCAACATAGTTCCATGTTTTGGTATAGCCCCCATATCGCTCATTTACTCAATGAGTGACACATTTCAAAAACCCCAGTTTCGAGAAAAACGCGTTTTAAGTTGGCCTTTGAAATTTCAGTTTCCCACTTAAGAAGCTTATTACACAAAAACTAAAATAACTACTTGGACCATATTTTGCTTTTGTGTTGAATTATGTGAAACTCATTGTAAATGAGCTGTAACTCGTTGAGTTTTACAGGTATCAATGTGAAAATTTGACACAAGATAAAGAAGAAGTCGTAGAAAAAATAGAAATTACTAACTCCGAAAACGCATTTTTTGATTTATACCACTCTTTGAGTAAATGAGCGATATAACCTCGCTATTTTCGGTATTTTGAGGATTTTAGCTACTTTTTCGTTGTGGCCGCCAAAAATGATGAAGGTAGGTCCATGTTTTGGTATGGACCCATATAACGGTACCTTCTTATTTTCGATATTTTGAGGATTTTACCTAAATTTTTTGACCAACAATTTTTTGACTTAACAACGTTCTTACTTGTTCTTACCTAGTTTAGGTATTTGGGGTATCCGTGGTCACAAAATAATTATACCATATTAGTTCTGAATATTTTATGGTGGAGGGTATAACATTTTCGACCCGGCCGACTTTAACGCTTTTTTACTTGTTCACTTTTTTTTGGTTAGAGGATGAATGTTTGGAGTGGTGCACCTCTGGTATTCTATTGGAAGTGGAGGTGGTGGTGGCGGTGTCGGCACCAGTGTCATCTTCTTAAGGAGAGCCAGAAAGAAGCAAAGAGGTTCCGAGACATAGATAAACAGCATCTGTAACATGGAAAAACATACGTATTATTAGACTGACACAAGTCGTGCACGATTTTTTAGTTAATTTTTTTGTTTGTTGTTGTTATTGTTGCTGTATCTACATTGTCGACAATTTCTGTTTTTATTAAAGTGTCTGTCTTAATGGGCTACAACAACAATAAAAATAACAGCAACAACACCAAGTAATACAACTCCTAATAAAAACCTTTTGTTGTTGGCCTCATCCCTCCCCCTCACCAAAGGAAAAAAAATAATCAGCCTAACTAAGTTTACATTTTTGGGAGTAGCTTTGAAGTCGCCAACTTGGAGTCAAACTTTGAGTGGCAGTTTGTCTTGTCACATTGGGATTTTTGTTGTTGTTGTTGCTATTTCTGTGTTGTTCATGTCATTAATGAAAAATATGATTATCTGAGGAAAATGAATATTTTTTTCGTTGTAAATCGAAGAATGAATGAATTGTTGTGGCCCTGTAATGTGTTTTTTTATGATCAGAACTCAAAAATTATGTTTAGCGGCAAAGAGTTTAAATTTTAAATATAATTATGTGGAAACATTAATACTTGTTGTTCAAATTACGAATAAAATATACTGTTGGGTACCCTACATTAGATAATGTTCAGTTGTACGAGAATCGGTAAAATTAATGCAAATTAACGCAAAATGATGAATGAAAAGTTCAAAACAACACTCATGCTATCGGTAGAACCATGTCACAATTACCAAGGTAGAGGTATCGTAAAATTTTGAATATGTTATGTCAAAATTGTCTATATGTTGTTGGGAAAATTATAACAAATATAAATACATAATGTTCAGTAATTCGAAAATTGGTAAAATTAAAACGCAAAATTATGAATGAAAAGTTCAAATAAATGTTGACAACACTCCTCCTACCAGTAGAACCATGACACAATTACCAAGCTAGTGGTATCGTAAAATTTTGAATAGTTTATGTCAAAATTGTCTATATGTTGTTGGGAAAATTACAACAATAATATTTTTGTTATAAGGGATTTGAAATTTCATATTCGAACAGTTGGTGTGACACCAATACCTTGTGCCATGAGTAGAACATTACGACTACTTTTTATTCGTCGCTACCTTACCGAAAAATATCGTTAATTACGGAAGTTATAAGCTTTTTAATTTTACTGATGTTTGTCCTAACTCATAAAATGAGTTAAATAATCGCACCACAGGAGAAGATTTGCGATTCTACCATAGGCATGAAGTCGATTTTCTTATTGTGAATACCTATCATATGGCCCATGTAACAGGGCTCTTTACAGCCCAATGAACTAGGAGGAGCTCCTGACAACAACGGTACCAGAATATAGCCTAAGATTAAGTTTCGTAGCCAACGGCTATTATCAGTTGAGTGCCAAACAGTCCGGCACTGCTGGCCCTCAACGATCCAAACAACAAACAAGTAAAAAAAGGTTAAGTTCGGCCGGTCCGAACTTTTTATAGCCTCCACCATAAAATAGTCTGAATTCAACTGGAATAATTAGTTTCCTTTCACAATTTTAGGTGGAAAAAAATTTCAACCATGGATACCCCAAATGCAAATATTACACTGTGCGACACGAAAAAAATTAACCACATTCTGACACCGCAGCGTGATAAAAGACGTAAAATAAAAAGACACGTGTCTCGGCGTTTTGTCCTGTTACTCCGAATTTCGCGGTTATGGGCCCCCAAAAACCTGAGGCCTTGATGTCAAAAAGGACAATTTTGTGAGGCTCATATCTTCTAAACCGCTAAGAATTTTGGTTAACTCGTGGAGGCAAAGTTGTAGCTCTCATCTTAAAGAATAATAATTGTGAAGACATAAAATCCATTCAACCTTATCTTCAAGGTCAAAATCGTTAAGGTCAATTTTCCGTTTTAATTTTTTCTCAGATTTTGGCCTACAGATATCAAACCGATCAAAATTGAATCAAACAACCAACTACAAAAATGTATCTTAGATCTCAATAATGGTTCTTAAAGGTCAAAATAGCAAAACAAATGCAATTTTTATTTTCTTTTTTCGGTTTCTGATCCATAAAAATTAAATCATTCAAAATTCAAGAAAACATTCAACCACAATAATGTAGCTAATATATCAGTATACAACTTTGTGGAACATCAGAGCCCACTACGAACTGTTCTTATAGGTCAAAATAGCAAAAAACTTTAGAAAATATTCGATTTTTATACTTTTTTCTCCGATTCTGGTCCATAGATACCGAACCGTTCAAAATTCAAGAATACAAGCAACTACAAAAATGTACCTTAGATCTCAGTTAACAACTTTCTAGAACATATGAACATTCTAGGTGCGGCCCTTTAGCTCAAAATTCCATTAGTTTTACCCATTCTTTCCTGGTCAGGTCCGTAAATAACAAACCTTTCAAATTTTCTAGAGTGTTGAACAGTTTGTTATTTCCAGACCTGAGCCTGTGGGGCTATAGCAAGGTGTCTACTTATCTATGCAATTTTTATGGAGGTAGGTAGGTCCGTTAAACAATGTAGCTAAGACCCTCCAAATGCCGAAAATCGGGAGGTACCGTTAAAAAATCCTCAAAATATCTAAAATGAGGGCTATACTAAAACATGGACCTTTATTTTTAGTGCAGAAGTTTTGTGACCACAGAGAACGTCAAATGTCAAATTACAGCTGATTCGGTTAAAAATTATAGCTAATATTCTAAAAAGACCGAAACTCGGGAGGTACCGTTATATGGGCAATTTTTAATGGAGAAGTTTTGCAACCTCAAATATCAAATAACAGCCAGTACGGTTGCAAATTTTAACTAAAATTCTCAAAATACCGAAACGGGGGAGGTACCGTTATATGGGGCATATACCAAAACATATACCTATGTTGACGATTTTTGGTGGGGATATTTTGTAACCACTGTGAACCTTAAATATTAAATTACAGGCAGTTTGGGCAAAAAATATAGATAAAATCTTCAAAATACCAAAAATCGGGAGGTACCGTTATATGGGGTCTATACCAAACAATGGACCTATATTGACGATTTTTGGTTGAGAAGTTTTGTGACCACTGAGAACCTCAAATGTCAAATTACAGCTAATTCGGATAGAAATGCAAATGTTAAATTACATCTACTACTGTTAATTGTTGCTAATATCCTCAAAATACCGAAACTCGGGAGGTACCGTTATATGAAGGCTATACTAAATCGTGAAACTATGTTGACAATTTTTGGAGGAGATGTTTTGTGACCACTGTAAACCGTAAATATTAAATTACAGCTAGTTTGGTCAAAAAATGTAGCTAAAATCCTCAAAATACCGAAATTCGGGTGGTACCGTTATATGGGGGCTATTCCAAAACCTGGACCTATCTTTAAAATTGTTAGTGAAGTAGTTTTTCGACTACTAGGGAACCCAAACGTTAAATTACAGATAGTTCGGTAAAAAAAATATAGCTAAAATCCTTAAAATACGAAAAATCGGGAGGTACCTTTATATGTATGGGGGATATACCAAAACGTAGCCCGATATAGCCCATCTTCGAACTTGACCTCCCTATGGGGAAAAGACACTAGTGTGCAAAAATACAGCGCTCGAGCTCAATTATTGTGGAGAGATTACAACAGACGGGCAGACGGTCGGACAGACGGACATGGCTAAATCGACTCAGAAATTTATCCTGATCAAGAATATATATTTTTTATATGGTCGGAAATGTATATTTCAATGTGTTACAAACAGAAAAACACACTTTATATACCCTCCATACTATGGTGGAGAATATAAGAACATACAACCCACGACCATCAACAATTAACATGCTGTCCTCATGGACTGAACAAAGGACCCAGAGGAACCGCGGCAACAGACAACACAAACTATTAACCAATGCCACCTCAACAATTATGTGTTCGTGTTCATATAGTTTTTTTCACCATGTTCCGATCTCTTTTGGTCTGTGCCGGGATAGAGAAAAAGCCCGGGCCATGGATTTGTTCCGCTTGCTAGATCTGCATTCACCATATGTGAGATGTAATGGATGTAGAGAATGGGTGCACTTCAGAGGCGTTTCATGTCTTAAGCTAGGGTCACACTAGGCAAATATTTGCTCCAGCGATAGGGAGTGTGTGTTTACTGAGAGCAATTGAGCATAAATTTCAATGCATTATTTACGCTCATTTGCTCTCAGTAAGCGCACACTGCCGGTCGCTAGAGCAAATATTTGTCTAATGTGACCCTAGCTTTAGTCGTCTAAAGGATTGCTGCGATAAGAGTTATGTTGCTTTTTTGCTGCGCCAGAACATTTCCCAGTCTCCCCAACAAAAACAAACCCAACATCTAACAACCCAAGGTGTTGTTCAGCCCCCGGAAATGCTTCATTCCTGCAATTCAATTTGTAAAGTAACCGCTACATTACAGAGCCGCCTCAGTACATGCATAATTACAACATCATGCATACATAATTTTAACTTCAATGCACAATCTGTGAGTTATGTTCGGACATAATTCACATTCACTCCAAACAGCTAGACGAATATGAAATTTGCCGAGTGCTTGCGTTAGACGAAGTTCAAGAGAAGAGAAGACTCCTTGCAATTCGTTTGCTCCATGCGATTCGTTCACTCCTTGCGATTCGTTCACTCATTGCGAGTCGTTCGCTCCTTGCGACACGTTCGCTCTTTGCGATTCGTTCGACCCTTACGATTTGTTCCTTCCTGCCGATTCGTTCGCTCGGTTACCTAACCATTCCCGACTCTTCTCTTTACAGAGTAGTACATCCGATCACCCAGAGCCGAGCAACACTCTCTACAATTGTCAATGAGCCGTCAGCATCCGATTATCACATCCGATTACCTTGCAGTCGAGCAGCAACCCGATTACCCCTGAACCGGCAGCATCCGAACACTTCAGAACCGACCAACAACTCGATTAATGAAAGCATCCGATTAGTACAGAGCGGAGTAAAGCCCCGACGACTGCCGAGCCGACAGCCGCACGAATAGCACTAAGCCGAGTTCTACACTCGATTACCACAGAGCCGACTATATCAACCGCCCGATCACCATCGAGCCGATTATATCAACCCGATCACCTAGAGCCAACAGCAGGTACCTGATTGGCATCCAAACGATCATATTAACTCGATCACCAACGAACCGACAGCATCCGTCCGATGCTGATCTCTGACTAACACCGGTCAAGCCAACAAACACTACCACTACACCTATGGCCTTCTCAAAAATCGTTGAACAGAGTACCAGACGACCAAGTTTGAAGAGTTGGTTAATCAATTATATCTGTGCCCGCCTGTCGTACGTGGAATTCAGAAACAAGAAGTCGAAGTCCCGTGGAAAGAAACGGAAAGTTCCCCTATCGCTTTCCTGCCTTCAACAACCTCCAGACGGCATCGAGATCGTAACGTATGCGGATGATTGTACGATTTTGTCGTCGGGAATCTTCCCTAATTTCATTCGTGAAAGGCTTTTCCGATCAATCTTAGCACCTTTTCCTATTAAGTCTACGGCTACTGTGTTACAACATGGACTGCGGAGATGAGTGCAGAGTTGATTAGCCTTGGCCGATGGTAACAGAATTCAGAAAACAAACTATCCCAAGATTCTAGGGCTAAAATTCGAAAGTACATAAGTTCACGTCAGCTGCACATGACACAGCTATCTACAACAAGCTGGAATATTGGAACAAGGTCCTAAAGTCCTTAGGCACAGCATTTGGGGTGCAGATAGAGAAATCTTGTTGACCACATATAACGCGATAGGACGGTCTGTGGTAAGCTTTGTGGCTTCAGTACAGTCCTCAAACATACGTATATGCGATAGAATATTACAATATTCATACCTGTCAAAACTATGCTCGGAGAACTGCAACTGGGTACCGCTTCATGTCATCAGTCGGTCATCTGCATCATGAGTTATATTGGAGTAAAATGGAACAATTAGTTTCCTATCGTTTATGAAGAAGACTAATTACCAAATTTCAGCAAATTTCGTCGATCTATACCGACAAATTCATGCGGAAAGTTTTTAGACTCAAAGAAGACTAATTACAAATTTCCGATGTTTCGGTAACATAATGTGCCTATGACCTAAAAAATACCAAAATTAAGAAGTATGCTTCTGTGGGGGATAAAGGAAGACGTGGACATATACTAATAATTCTTTTCAGGGATACTTTATAACCCCCTGAAAGACTAAATAACAAAATCCAGTCATTTCGGTGGGATATTGACGTCACAACCTTTAGAATTACGAAAATCGGGAGCTACCGTTCTATGGGGGCTATATAAAGGCGTGAACCTATACCGACAAATTTAATATGGAAAGTTTTATACCCCAAATGAAGACTAAATACCAAATTTCAGCCAATTTGGTGGAATATTGAGGCAACCACTTTCAAAATACCGAAAATCGGGAGGTACCGGTCAATGGGGGCTATATGAAGGAGTGGACCTATACCGACAAAACTAGAGAGGAAAGTTGAATACCCCCAACGAACACTATATGCCAAATTTCAGCCACTTCAATGGATTATTGTGGCCATAGACTTCAAAACACCGAAATTCGGGAGGTACCGTTCGATGGGGGCAATATAAAGGCGTGGACCTATACCCACAAATGTCATATGGGAAGTTTTATACCCCAAATGATGACTAACATGGACTTATACCGAAAACATTCCGGGGGAATGAAGGCATTGACGTATACCGACAAAACTCTAGGGAAAAGTTGTATACCCCCAACGAAGACTAAGTACCAAATTTCAGTCATTTTGGTGTGATGATGAAGCTAAAACCTTAAAAATACCGAAAATCGGGTGGTGCCGTTATATGGGGACTATAACAAAACGTGAACCGATATAGCCCATTTGCAATACCAATCATCCTAGGAGTAATAGAAACTTTTATACCAAATTACAAAGCTCTATCTTAAAAATTGCGATCTGTATCTTGAGCAACAGGCGGACCGACGAGCATGGTTATATCGACTTAGAATTTTACCCTGATCAATAATATATATACTTTATACCCTCCATATTATGGTGGAGGGTATAAAAATTGCATACTCCCGTAGTGGTACCAGTTTGTTTCCAAGTAAATAAATCTTGCATGTGATTTGCCAGGATTTCTGTCTTCTGTGAGTTACCCGACATTAACACTACTTCGTTGCTTGTGATTTCTTTTATGGGCTGCCTGAAGGATAGGCCTGCAGCTCTCTTCACCCTCCCGTAGGTTTTGGAGTCATTTTCGATGATTTCGAGGTAAGTTTGGAATACATCCATCTAATGTATATTGATCAGATGCTTGATTATTACACTGAGGTTCATGATGACCCCTATGTTGATTGGATGACGCTCTGGATCTGTACTTCTCCTTAGGATGTTCAGCAGCCGTTTTCATTTCAACTTCTTATTTTTGTTTGCCTCGGCTCGATTGTCAATGGCTATTCTAAAGACAGAACTTAGCCGGTTTACGCAGGCGTGAACTTTTTCAATTGAGGCGTTCCTGTCGACGGAAAGAATGTGTAGCTGTAAGCTCTCATGCAGTTGTCTCATGTCGGCGTATCCTAGTTCTATTAAAATTATAGAACATTGCCTCCTCTTCGTGTTGAATACCATTAATAATCTCCACTGCTCGATGATCAGTCTCAGATTCGTGTGTAGCCAGTGGTCCCTGGAAGTCTAGCACTAGTCCAGTCGTTCGCAAAAACTAGTCGATGGATAATCGTCCAAGAGCATTAGGCCTGATCGGTTCAAAGGTCTAGATGTGGGCAGCTGTTGAGGAATCGATGCAGAGCACATCCTGGTGTTTTGCGTTGAGATCGCATCCAATGATTACTTTAGCGGTAGCGCTCAGATTGATGGCATCTCTGAGATCTGCAAGGTGGAATTCTGCTTGTAGACCGAGAAACATTGCCATGATAACAATGTATACACCATCTAAGGTCCGAATACTTGCTCCACAGGATTCTTTTTGGCCGGTGTCCACAAATACTGGCTCCGACCTCAGCGAACTTTGAATTAGTGCTACAATAACTCCCTGAGTGCGACATTTTCTGCACAGTTTGTAGCAGGTGTATCAGTCGGTGGTAAATCGATGCTTCGCCTGGCTTATACGGTGGTAAATTGATGCTTCGCCTGGCTTATACTAATTGATGAACAGTACAGATAGTACCGTTGCACTTCAATATCCTGTGATAACTTCCGATGTTATGGCTCTTCGTGCAGGTGCAAGTGTCGGAGTTGGTTCGGTGAGGCATGCTGGGCGAGCTCATGTAGCTGCAGCGAATGATACGCCAACACGCACGTTAACTATGTGCTCCGACTTAGCTTTTGCGATGGCGTTTTTTCCTCGCGACGCTCCATAGCCTTGGGGAGAATTGCTTTCCTTTTGGTACACTGAGGCGAACTGACAGCATTTCCTTATTTGTCACAGTTGACACATTTAAGTGGTGACTTCCATTCACCAGTAATTGGCTCATCCTTTGTTGTTATGACATCCTTGGAGGCCAATAGGCAGTTCTTCGGCTCATGTTACTCGCCGGATTTAACGCAGCGATATGACATGTTGCCGTTTGGTGATGCATGGTCATATCGTTGACAGTTGCTACACTAGACGCGACCTCATACTTTCTCGTATAAGATGGTTACATCTTCTTCACTTTGATGAAGAAATTGAAACACTGCAAGTACTACCTTAGTTTTCCGTTTGAAAATATGTCTTTATTCCCCAATATTGTAAAATAGGGTGCCCAATATATCGACCTTCATAACCGTACCCAATTATGTTCGGCAGCCTATGAGCAATGTTATTAAATGATATATACATATCTCTATGTATGTTCTTTACATTGTACTTATGTATGTGTCCCTCGGTCTGTCTGCCTTGATCGTGCAAATGCCGTCTCGTAATCCAATACTTTTTTATGCCACTCATAACAAAATGTCGTTGTCGCTTTGCCTCTTCATTCCATTGATGTTATAGGTTGTAACAACGAATCAAAGAGGTAACCCACAGAGTTACATACTGACTGACAAACAATGATTGAAGGTACTAGTCTTAGCACTCTTAGTGCAATATCTGTGAATGAATATAAGGTGTGATTTAAGTCCTAATTTGTGGTAACAGAAAAATAATTGACTGCTTATTGAAATTGTGTCTGATAATAAATAGCCATCAATTTGACTATGTTAGCCAGACCTCTAGCCAGACAGTCAGCTAGTTATGATCATGCAAATTATACATGAGGTCAGGATAGAGGTGTATAAACAACGAAGTTCATTAGGAATATTAGTTGTTATCCCAAAATTAGCTGGGGATATAATGTCGTCGTTAAAAGGGTTTGAAGGTATGTTGGCAAAACGTCATAATTGAATGAGAAATTCCAGAGGATTGAAATGCCTTTAGTGGCAACAGAAAATTATATTTAGTTCATTTTAGATTTCGTCATAGGAAATGAGACTATATCAAAGATTAGGAGCCCATATCATGATCGATCTCTTCCCCTTCTACAAACATCTTGACACATACCAAAGTTTCCAATGATACAAGGGTCAATGCCGTGCTCCTCTCTATTATTCTTAGCAATACTAAACAACTTTAGATTAGGAAAACGTAATTATAATGAAAAATTAAGTAACTGTGTTTTATTTATAAATGCACTTAAAACTGGAAAATACTTTTTCGCTTAGCATCAATTAGTATATTCTCCTTCATATTGGTATCTCTCAAATAAAACGTTTGCAGTTTAATTTTGTCACCATTTTTAATTTAAATGTATGCGTTTTATTTGTGAGACTCCATCATGAAGGAGAGTATGCTTATTGAGACTAAGCAAAAAAGTATTTTCTAGTTTTAAGCAGGGTTTCTGAGTCGAGGTATTTTTGGGACGACTCCGACTCCAGACCAATTTTTTTCACGACTCCGGGTCGAATCCGAGTGTAAATTCCTTTACTGCTAAAATCTAATAAAATGTGCACCAATTTTAACTTGTTCGTATATTTGGGCCCATATAGGCTAATCTATTGCAAGGACATCCCTTCGAATATAATACTTAACTTCAGAAGATAAATATGAAGTAAAATCCATATCTATATTGTTTCTACTGAATCTTACATTGGAAAACAGCAACAAAATACAAGCACGAGAATATTCTGGGGGGAACTTTTCTTCGTTGAACATTGAATATTTTTTAACTTTTTGGAGAGAGGGGAGGTGAAGGAGTTCCCGTTCTCCCTTTTTACCCATTAGCTCAAAACATTCTCATGAAAATGTTCATAGTATGGCGCAAGACTATGTAAAAATGAAGGGACAATACAAATCAAAAGAACTACATGCAGTAAAAATTATAAGCAATTCATGACCAGGTTTTAAAACGGATATAAGCCAACAATTTAGAATTCTTTGAGAGCCCAAACGTAAAAAATAATAATAAATAAAAACCCCTTTTTATGATTTTTCCCTTCATCTGAAAGAGCATAACTTAACCTGCTTTCTGAAATTTTTGAGGAAAAATATTAAGAAGTGCGGTGCCTACTTTATCTCAAAAACTAATAAACTAATAATTCGAAAAATATTAGATTTTGCAGAAATGGTGGACAGAAAATGACAACATTTCAACTTTTGGCTTTAATAAAATTACGTTTTTGGTCATAAAAAGGAAAAAAAATATTTGAAAGTTAGGGGGTTATGGCCACTTATTGAGCACGAAAAATTAAATTTTCTGATAGATCACACTATCAGCTACTTTTGGATTTTTTTTGTTGAAAAATATTGCACATTGCCCTGATAAATGGCCGTCTACGAAACTCTGTTTTTACTGAAGCAGTTTGCGGTACACACTGTAGCTCGGAAACGAATAAACCGATCAGCATATTTTTTTGTGGGATTATTAAGAAAGAATAAACTTGTACTTAAGCGAATTAAAAAATATCCACTTTTAAAAAAATTGTGAACTGTCAAAATCAACATTTAGATTTTAACTAAAAAACTGGATAGTTTTACGCCTTTTTTAAAAAGTCTCTAGCTTAAGTACAAGCTTTTAATATGTATAATAATCCCAACAATAAACATATGAAGATCAGATCCTCCATTTTCGAACTACAGTGGGCCCTACATTCCAAAATGTAATTTTGAGAAAACCGCGTTTCAATCTTCGATGATACATACAATCAGAATGAATTTTCTCTTTTTAACGCTCATATCTCAGCTAATTCTTGTCCGATCGACTCCAAATTATTGAAACATATTCTATTCTACCTGTTCTTTAAAATAAGCTAATAAAAATATTCGATTTAGTAAAATTTGTAAGTGACCATAACCCCTTAAAATCGATCGATTTTGATGTCCTTACCAAAATTTTCGGGGGAACATTTCTGTATTTTTTTTTTTTTTTAATAAAGATAATCTGATCTTGTGTTTATTTTTCAGTTCGAGAACAAGAAGGACATGGAAGTAACTGAGCTAAAAGCACAAAATAATCTACAAAGGATTATTCATTCAAACTTTTCACCTCAAAATGATGAATTAGTATCGCCAAACAAAGACATAAAGCTACTTACTCAACCATTATTGGGAGTCAATAAAAATCTTTTCGTTATAACTCAGAAACTTCTGCTATGGGTCCTTTGGAGTTTTTAATATATTCATTAGGCGCTTTCATTGCCAACATCAATTTTCTACACCCAGACATTGACTTCCATTTTATGTCAGTAAGATTTCCCATAGCGACCACAATGTCCTTCATAGGAGTCCAACAGGTCCTTTAATAGAAGACAAAGATGACATCTCACAAAAGACAAGATGAGAAGATCAGCAGATTTTTGTGACATTTTTCAAAAAAATATTTTAAATACTTGTAATCGTCGTACGATGCTGGTAGTGGTGTCATATTAAAGAAGAGAGTATGGGCTTTATATAATAATTATAACTTATTGCATTCTAGGATAATAAGGATATCAAAAATATCCTCGAAAAATTAAGTCAAAAGTGAGCATTTTGGCAGGCGCACATCTTCTAAACCGCGAGGAATTTTAATTTGTTCATGGGGGCAAAGTTGTAGCTCTTGTCATAAGGAACATCAATTCCGGACAAATGAAATCCACCAAACCTCATTTTCAAGGTCAAAATAGCCATGGTCAAACCCCTAGAAAAAGTTATAGAAGGTGATGAAGATGAGGTTTGGTGGATTTCATGTGTCCAGAATTTATATTTTTTATGACAAGAGCTACTACTTTGCCTCCATGAAAAATTATAATTCTTCGAGGTGTAGAAGATATGCGCCTGCCAAAATGCTCACTTTTACTCCATTTTGCCTATATTTTCAAACGTATATAGTCCGGTTCAAGTGCAATTTGTAAATTTGTTATCGCTCACAGCCTGTGTAGATGCTAACACGTTGTGAACAACAACAAATTTACGCTCATTGAGAGCACAAGAGAGACCCAAAAATGTTCTCTGCCTCACTCTGTTCTAGAGAACATCGTTGAGTAAAGACGGTAAAGTGAGTGAATAAATCAATGTTTGTTTTTTCTTAAAGAAATTGCGCTTTTTAGTAAATTAAATGTCCGATACATTTTATAATTGAATTAAAAAGGTGAATGGAAATATTTTATTGGACAAGGAAGAAATCGCATTTAATATTGGTAATTACATCAATACATTTTTCATATACATACATATGTATATTTGAAATATGAATGTACCTATTAATTACATTATATTATCATTTGATTCCAGATGCCGCTGATAAATTAAACTTTGAAGAAAATGTGTTTTATTTCACAACTAAGGAGAAGCGACCAACGATGTTTTTTACATAATTTTTTTAAAGTGCGACTTTTTATAAGTTATTTCATTTTTTTCTTTTATTAAAATGTGTTATGTATTGGTATTTTGTATGTACCTATGTGTCTTTGTTGTTTTGACTTTTTTCTATGCCCTTCAATAAATAATACCACCATTTATAAATGTGTAGATATGTTAAAAATAGCCAGTGAGCGCTTACTGATAGCAAGTGAGTCTACCTTTCAATGTGTTTCACATTGACATTTACGCTCCCTCGCTCTCAGAAAGCGCCGACTGGTTCATGTGTTTGTTTGTTTTTTTTTTTTTATACCCTCCACCATAGGATGGGGGTATATTAAGTTTGTCACTACGTTTGTAACTACTCGAAATAATGATTGTAGACCCCACAAAGTATATATATTCTTGATCAGCGTGCAATTCTACATCGATATAGCCATGTCCGTCCGTCTGTCCGTCTGTCCGTCTGTGGAAATCACTCTAGCGTCCGAACGGATTGACGTAGGTTGATGAAATTTTGGGAAAATATGTTATATTTATGTAGGACTTTTGGTATTGAAAGCGGGCTATGTAGGTCCACGCTTTCGTATAGCCCCCATACAAAATGACGCGTGACGCGTCGTCGTTTTAAGGAATTTTTAAGATATTTGGCCCATTTTACCACCGAATTGGTTGTAATTTGGTAGTTTGTGTCTCCAGAGGCCAAAAAATATTCTTACCAAAGTTGGGTTATATAGGTCCACGTTTTGGTATAGCCCCCATATAAGGCCCCATATAAAGTACGCGTCATTTTAATATATTTTGAATGTTTTAGACCCATTTGACCACAGAATCGGTTGTAATTTGGTATTTTGTGTCTTCAGAGCCCAGAAAACATTCCTACCAAAATTGGGTTATATAGGTCCACGTTTTGGTATAATCCCCACATAAGACCCCTTATAAAGTACTCGTAATTTTAATATATTTTGAATGTATTAGACCCATTTGACCAAAGAATCGGTTGTAACTTTGTATTTTGTGTTTAAAGAGGCTAAGAAACATTTCTACCATAAAATGTTTATATAGGTCCACGTGTTGATATAGCCCCCATAATACGCTATCTCCCGATTTTCGATATTTTGAACGTTTTAGCCTCATTATCACATCGATATGGCTGAAATTTGGTATTTAGTCTTCTTTAGGCGTATAAAACTTCCCGCCAGAAATTTGTAGGTATAGGTCCATGCCATCATATAGCCCCCATAGAACGGTACCTTCCGAATTTCGGTATTTTGAAGGTTGTGGCTACATTAATCCACCGAAATGGCTGAAATTTGTGGTGGAGGGTATAAAAAGTTCGGCCCGACCGAACTTAACGCTTTTCTTACTTGTTTGGGTTTGTATTTGTTTGCACCCAAACATATAATTTGTTTGCACCCAAACATATAATTTGTTTGCACTCAAACATATATTTGTTTGCAGGACCCTAACATATGTTATGTTTGGAACTGCTTGCAAACAAATATATGTTTGCTGCAAAATAGGTCAGAGAGGTCATTTTTTATGTGTGTCACTAATATAACTTTTATTCCATTTAAATGTTGAAAAAGGTCACGCACAACCCACCTTCAATTGATATGATATGTGGAATGAAGTTATATACGATATAAAATTATATATATGAAATAATATTGCGATAAAATTAGTGGGAAACAAAACCTTATGCCTTTATACCCTACACCACTATGTGGGGAGGGTATTATAAGTTGATTTTGGCCAAAAAGTTTGTAACGCATCGAAATAATGTCCGTAGACCCATACATATATTTACCAAAATGAATGTTTCGACGAGCTGAGTCGACCTGGCTATGTGTGTCAGTCCGTCCGTCTGTCCATCTAAGCCTTGTAATCTCGCTACAGGTCGCAATTTTAATCCGATCGTCACCAAATTTTGGGTGTTGATGATGGTCCCGGAGGGGAAGAAGCCTATTGATTTTGGTAATGGTCGGATAATATTCAGGGATCGGAATGGGCAAACAACTTACATATTTGGAGAAAAAGTCAACATTTTTTTTCAAAGCGAATATATCCGCTTCTACAGGTCGCAATTTTGATCAAAAGCAAAACCTGCTAATGAAAGCAGAAAATATCACTTTTACAACGATGTATAGTAGGTTGTCGTAGGTGGTCAAACAACGAAGATATCGCAATAGCCACTAATATAACACAACTTTTCATTTTTGCGATTTTAGTAATAATGAGGAATATCACAGCTTTGGTTGGGGACCTTCCAAAAACAAGGTTTGACTATGAAAGTAGAAAATTCCACCATTACAATGATGTAAAGCAGTTTGGAGTAGGTGCCCAAATAACGGAGATATGGCAATAGTCGGTAATATATCCCATTTTTAAATTTTTCTGTAATCACGCTACACGTCGCAATTTTGTTTGGATCGTCAAGAAATTTTGGTTGCTTATGGGTGTCCCAGAGAGAAAGAGACATATTGTGTTTGGTGGTAGTCGGATTATATTCACTAAAAGAAATTTTTAACAGTGAAAAGCTTATGCACAGGGGTAGTGGTGTAGGGTATCACATGGTCGGCCCCATCCCGACTTAGCCTTTGCTCACTTGTTTTTATTTGAGTTGTACTGACGATACACTCAAATGCGTTTCAACAAAATTGAACTGTATTAATGAAGACATTCAGAGCAAAGGCTAGCGCTAGATATCCCAATTTTAATATTTTAAATTTTGACAGTAAAAAGCTTGTGGACAGTGGTAGTGGTGTAGGGTATCACATGGTCGGCCCCAACCCGACTATAGCCTTGGCTCACTTGTTTATAATAAAATGGAATGGATGTTAGTTTAGACATTAATATGGAAAAGTTCATTCATTATCACCACAGGAAATCATTTTTGAGAAAACATGTAAAAAAGTCATAACCCTGGACATATACCGATAATTCTCTGCAGGACTGTTTTTTTTACCCAAACGGAGACTAAATACCAAAATGTTGCCATTTCGGTCAGATAATGAAGCCAAAGCCTTGGAAATACCTTAGATCGGGAGTTATCTATCGTGGGCCGATATAGCCCATTTGAAATACCAAACATTCTTGGAGTAGCCACTCTATTTTGTACTTAGGATTTTGGGAACAAATTGAAAGATTTGGGAACACACCACATTTTGGAACTCAACACACTTGTGAATATATCTAAATTGTTATATGCAGTCGACTTCAACGTTTAAGGTATATTTACTGCATGGAATATAAAGAACGAAGAGAACACCAGTTTCCTCAAGAACTCCAAACTAAAGTTAAAATTTCAAGGCCATTTGAGCATCCCATGCCTTGTTTTCATTGTAACCTCTCACCCACACATTATTTTAATTGTTGTCTAACTAAAATTAATGTTAATTAAAAATTATGCCTCTTATTCAAATACGAGAAGTAATTCATGACAATTTTGCCAATGAGAAGCTCTTAAGGCTATTTCAATGGAAATTTATTCTCCCATTTGGAGTTATTAAAGATTTAAATCATAGAATGTAATGTCGTTCGTGTATTCAATTGGAGCGGCAATTGTCGTTGGCATGGGACATCGCTAGTTACTGTCTTGGCGGTGGTGATGGTTTAGAACTGAGGTGTGGACAACAACGACGAAGAACAAGAGTTCTAGACGCCATTCTCTTCTTATATGTCACGTTTACTGCATTTACTTTGAGGTCAGTTTAGAAGAATGAATATTTTGTTTTTTTTTTTTTATATTGTTGTAGAGTCAGTCGGTCGTTCGTTCGGTTGGTGGCATCTAATTCGACTTTAAGAACCTCCATGACATTACAGTCGTGTTATTATTGCTATTTGTGTTTTCAACAAACATTAATTATATTAATTGTAAAATTATATTATTGCATGTCATGTCGTTAACCGTTTGTAATAGCGCGATCACACAGTGAGCTTAGGACACACATTCAACCGCACTCTGTTCAAGTGAACTTGTTTCCCTTTGTACAGCGGAAATTCTTACAGGCCTGGTTAATATCAATTGTTTTTGTTTTATTGTTGTGGTTTAGTGACTCCCAGCAAGCGGATTTCTTAAGTGATATCTCAATCACTCTATTGGTAATGTAACTAAATCTAAACCAATCATCGATACAATGGGAAGATTGTCAAGGAATGTCGGTAAAAGACCTAGATTTTATTCTTGTCTGTTGCTGACTTATTCTAATGAACCTAACATCAGAGGTTTTGCTGAATCTGTAGTTAACTCATAAATCATCCATCATTGGCCGATTAACAAACCCGTTTTTGTTATTACAAGCCATTCATCATAGACTGGCTAGGTGAGGTGATGGTGATTCAGTCAGTGTTTGAAATGTGTATTTCATGGACAGGATTAAAGAGAAAAAGGAGAAGGTTTTCCACGTTTATCATGAGGATTTTAGAAAAACGTTTGCGACTATGCTGAATCACTTCGAAAGTTATAATGCTACTAAGCTGAAAGGAAAGATGCTTCTATAGACCATTTCCGAAAGAAAGGGTGCTTCTATAGACCCCTTCTGAAAGAAAGGGTGCTTCTATAGACCCATTTTGAAAGAGATGGGGCTTCTATAGACCATTTATGGAAGAAGGCGTGCTTCTATAGACCCTTTCTAAAAAGGGTGCTCCTATAGACCCTTTCTAAAATAAAGGGTGCTTCTTTAGACTCTTTCTAATAGAAAGGGTGTTTCCATAGACCCTTTCTAAAAGAAAGGGTGCTTATATAGACCCTTTCTGAAGGAGAGAGTGCTTCTTTAGACCCTTTCTAAAAGAAAGAGTGCTTCTATAGACCCTTTCTAAAAGAAAGGGTGCTTCTATAGACCCTTTCCAAAAGAAGGGGTGCTTTTATAGACCCTTTCCAAAAGAAGGGGTGCTTCTATAGACCCTTTCCAAAAGAAGGGGTGCTTCTATAGACCCTTTCCAAAAGAAGGGGTGCTTCTATAGACCCTTTCCAAAAGAAGGGGTGCTTCTATAGACCATTCTGAAAGGAGGACTGCTTCTATGGACCCTTACTGAAAGGATGGGTGCTTCTATAGACCTTTTCTGAAAGGAAGGGTGCTTCTATTGACCTTTTCTGAAAGGAAGGGTGCTTCTATTGACCTTTTCTGAAAGGAAGGGTGCTTCTATAGACCTTTTCTGAAAAAGATGGGGCTTCTATAGACGCTTTCTGAAAGAAAGGGTGCCTCTATAGACCCTTTCTGAAAGAAAGGGTGCTTCTATAGACCCTTTCTAAAAGAAAGGGTGATTTTATAGACCTTTTCTAAAGGAAAGGGTGCTTCTATAGACCCTTTTAAAAGAAAGGGTGCTTCTATAGACCCTTTCTTAAAGAAAGGGTGCTTCTATAGACAATTTCTTAAAAAAAAGGTACTTCTATAGACCCTTTCTTAAAGAAAGGGTGCTTCTGTAGACCCTTTCTAAAGCGAAGGATGCTTCTGTAGACCCTTTCTAAAAGAAAGGGTGCTTCTATAGACCCTTTATAAAAGAAAGGGGTGCTTCTATAGATCCTTTCTAAAACAAAGGGTGCTTCTGTAGACCCTTTCTAAAACAAAGGGTGCTTCTGTAGACCCTTTCTAAAACAAAGGGTGCTTCTGTAGACCCTTTCTAAAACAAAGGGTGCTTCTGTAGACCCATTCTAAACCAAAGGGTGCTTCTTTAGACCCTTTCTAAAAGAAAGGGTGCTTCTATAGACCCTTTCTTAAACAAATGGTGCTTCTGTAGACCCTTTCTAAAACAAAGGGTGCTTCTGTAGACCCATTCTAAACCAAAGGGTGCTTCTTTAGACCCTTTCTAAAAGAAAGGGTGCTTCTTTAGACCCTTTCTAAAAGAAAGGGGTGCTTCTATAGACCCTTTCTAAAAGAAAGGGGTGCTTCTATAGATCCTTTCTAAAACAAAGGGTGCTTCTGTAGACCCTTTCTAAAACAAAGGGTGCTTCTGTAGACCCATTCTAAACCAAAGGGTGCTTCTTTAGACCCTTTCTAAAAGAAAGGGTGCTTCTTTAGACCCTTTCTAAAAGAAAGGGGTGCTTCTATAGACCCTTTATAAAAGAAAGGGGTGCTTCTATAGATCCTTTCTAAAACAAAGGGTGCTTCTGTAGACCCTTTCTAAAACAAAGGGTGCTTCTGTAGACCCTTTCTAAAACAAAGGGTGCTTCTGTAGACCCTTTCTAAAACAAAGGGTGCTTCTGTAGACCCTTTCTAAAACAAAGGGTGCTTCTGTAGACCCTTTCAAAAACAAAGGGTGCTTCTGTAGACCCTTTCTAAAACAAAGGGTGCTTCTGTAGACCCTTTCTAAAACAAAGGGTGCTTCTGTAGACCCTTTCTAAAACAAAGGGTGCTTCTGTAGACCCTTTCTAAAACAAAGGGTGCTTCTTTAGACCCTTTCTAAAACAAAGGGTACTTCTGTAGACCCTTTCTTAAACAAATGGTGCTTCTGTAGACCCTTTCTAAAACAAAGGGTGCTTCTGTAGACCCATTCTAAACCAAAGGGTGCTTCTTTAGACCCTTTCTAAAAGAAAGGGTGCTTCTTTAGACCCTTTCTAAAAGAAAGGGGTGCTTCTATAGACCCTTTCTAAAAGAAAGGGGTGCTTCTATAGACCCTTTCTAAAACAAAAGGTGCTTCTCTAGACCCTTTCAAAAACAAAGGGTGCTTCTGTAGACCCTTTCTAAAACAAAGGTTGCTTCTGTAGACCCTTTCTAAAACAAAGGGTGCTTCTGTAGACCCTTTCTAAAACAAAGGGTGCTTCTGTAGACCCTTTCAAAAACAAAGGGTGCTTCTGTAGACCCTTACTAAAACAAAGGGTGCTTCTGTAGACCCTTTCTAAAACAAAGGGTGCTTCTGTAGACCCTTTCTAAAACAAAGGGTGCTTCTGTAGACCCTTTCTGAAACAAAGGGTGCTTCTTTAGACCCTTTCTAAAACAAAGGGTGCTTCTGTAGACCCTTTCTTAAACAAATGGTGCTTCTGTAGACCCTTTCTAAAACAAAGGGTGCTTCTTTAGACCCTTTCTAAAACAAAGGCTGCTTCTGTAGACCCTTTCTTAAACAAATGGTGCTTCTGTAGACCCTTTCTAAAACAAAGGGTGCTTCTTTAGACCCTTTCTAAAACAAAGGCTGCTTCTGTAGACCCTTTCTTAAACAAATGGTGCTTCTGTAGACCCTTTCTAAAACAAAGGGTGCTTCTGTAGACCCATTCTAAACCAAAGAGTGCTTCTTTAGACCCTTTCTAAAAGAAAGGGTGCTTCTTTAGACCCTTTCTAAAAGAAAGGGGTGCTTCTATAGACCCTTTCTAAAAGAAAGGGGTGCTTCTATAGACCCTTTCTAAAACAAAAGGTGCTTCTCTAGACCCTTTCAAAAACAAAGGGTGCTTCTGTAGACCCTTTCTAAAACAAAGGGTGCTTCTGTAGACCCTTTCTAAAACAAAGGGTGCTTCTGTAGACCCTTTCTAAAACAAAGGGTGCTTCTGTAGACCCTTTCAAAAACAAAGGGTGCTTCTGTAGACCCTTTCTAAAACAAAGGGTGCTTCTGTAGACCCTTTCTAAAACAAAGGGTGCTTCTGTAGACCCTTTCTAAAACAAAGGGTGCTTCTGTAGACCCTTTCTAAAACAAAGGGTGCTTCTGTAGACCCTTTCTAAAACAAAGGGTGCTTCTGTAGACCCTTTCTAAAACAAAGGGTGCTTCTGTAGACCCTTTTTTAAAGGAAGGGTGTTTATATAGACCCTTTTTTAAAGAGAAGTTGCTTCTATAGACCCTTTCTGAAAGAGATGGTGCTTCTACGGACCTTTTCTAAAAGAAAGAGTGCTTCTATGAACACTTTCTGAAAAAAGGGGTGCTTCTATGGACACTTTCTGAAAGAAGGGGTGCTTCTATGGACCCTTTCTAAAAGAAGGGGTGCTTCTATGGACCCCCTCTTTTTTTTTTTGGTCGGGGAAAAAATCGTCGAAAGACTTGGCTACCTGGTTTATGGTTTCGCCAGGTGTGCGAGACTTTAACACACTAAAATAACCCCTTACTCTGATCCACCATCCCTGCGGTACCGCCGTACATGCATTTCGTCGCAGGGGGGGAATGATCTATAGAACACTGCTATTTGTTATTCTTCTTCGAATATCGTCTTGCCTCCGTAATTCCAATATAATTGTCTATACGTACTCACATACATACTCCCAATTGCTTAAAGACACCATCAGAATTTCGATTATGTTTTCTACACATATTTCACTACCAACTTGCCGCTCTAAATTTGTCCTGTCTTCTCTGAATCGCGGGCACAAAAAGAAAACGTGGTGTGGGTCTTCTACATGTTCCACGCAGCAGGGACAATCAGGGGAGCAGTCAAGTCCAAAACGGTATAAATAGGACCTGAAACAGCCATGTCCGGAGAGAAATTGGGTGAGATAGAAGTTGAGATCTCCATGTCGCATATTTGACCAAGTCTCCACATTTCGTATCAGCGAATACGTCCATCTTCCTTTTGTTGAAGCTGACCACTTGCTTTGCCATTTGATAGTGCTACGTCTTCTTGCGACTATGGGATTTATATCGGTTTCCTGCGAATTCCGTAAATTGAATAATAATTCAGCTTCTCTTGCTAAGACATCAATAGGTATCATACCAGCGATAACATAGGCTGCATCGTCAGACACAGTCCTATATGCGCAGCATACCCGTAGTGCTGCTAGTCTATAAACCAATCTTTGCATAGTACGTTGCGTACTTCATGGATTGTGCCCATATTGGTGCTGCATAGAGAATAATATTTTTTATAACTACTGCTAGTATTTTTCTTCTTAGGTATCCAGGTCCCCTTGTGTTTGGCATAAAACGACACAGCGCTCTACATGTTTTTCAGCTTTTTCCTTTACGTAATCTAAATGATTCTTAAAAGACAGGCGATTGTCTATCATAACGCCTAGATATTTAAGGCTTTCCGCTGTTGTGATTATACAGTCTCCAATTTTAATATTTATTCTTTCTACAACTCTACGACTTGTGATTAAGACAGCTTCCGTTTTTTGATCGGCTAATGCCAGGCCCTGTGAAAACAGCCATGATTTAACCAAATGTATGCTGACTTCTGAGACTGTTCTTGCCTCTTCGATTGTTTTTGCAACTACAACTAGCGCAATATCGTCCGCAAACCCAATGATATTAGCTTTCTCTGGAAGTTGTAGCCTTAGAACACCATCGTACATTACATTCCATAGCAGCGGTCCAAGAACAGAACCTTGTGGTACTCCTCCTGTTATTTTGTACTCCTTCATACCTTCTTCAGTCTCATACATCAGGATTCTGTTGCGGAAGTAGTCCTGGAGTATAGCAACAAGGTATGCTGGGACATTTAACCGTCGAAGAGCGTTTAAAATATTCTCCCAATTAGCTGTGTTGAAAGCATTTTTAACATCTAGTGTTATAACCACACAATATTCTTTCGTCCCTTTTTTCCAGCTTTGACCACGTACTGCTACCTTTGCGATGTCGGTTACCATTTTTATAGCATCAATCGTAGATCTCTTTTTTCTGAAGCCAAATTGATTTTCTGACAAACCTTCTGCGCGCTCGATGCACTCTTCGAGTCTATCGCGGATAATACTCTCAAGGAGTTTTCCGAATGTATCGATCATACATAGTGGGCGGTATGATGAGGGGTTTTCCAGAGGCTTGCCCTTTTTAGGCAGTAGCACTAACCTTTGCCTCTTCCATATCGGTGGAAAAGATCCATATTCCAAACATGCGTTAAGCATTCTGAGCATCTGTTTACCACAGCATTCCACAATCTCCTTTAGGACATAGTTGGAAATTCCATCTAGGCCAGGCGCTTTAGAGTAATCGAATTTCGAGACTGCACGATTTATCTCCGCTGGTGTAACCCCGGGGTAAACAAAATGGCCACCAGGGTCCCATGTTTCCCACGATGTTGCCGCTTGGTGAGGAAAGAGGTGGTTCACAATGTTATTTAGTGTGCTAGCATCCGTAGGAGTGCTTGAGCCGAAGCATTTCAATTTCTTAGTTACCACTTTGTACGCTAGTCCAAACGGCTGGTTTTCTAAATCATCGCAAATAGCGAGAAAACATGCTCTTTTGCTTCTTTGTATGGCTTTTTTAAGGGCTTTCTTCTTCATCTTGAGATCTTGTCTATGAACTTCATTGTCTTCTCTATCACGAGTTCTTACTAAACGTCTTCTAGCACGAAGGCACTCTTTGCGTAGGTCGGCTATTTCAGCGTTCCACCAATGTACTGGGGCTTTGTTGACTCTTCGCTTCCTTTTTTGCATCGATGCATTGTATGCTTGTGTTGCCCGAAGAATGAGCTCTTCTGCCATATTTTCGGGAGTTCCTTGTAGATCTGTACCTTCCATACATATGGTGAATATATCTTTATCAAACGAGCCTCTTTTCCAACCAGATATTTCAGGCGTTCGAACCGAACATCTTGATGTTGTGGTCTCATTTTGGGTAATGAGTATTGCATTATGATCACTATAGGTGAATATGTCACTGACTTGCCAGTTAAATTGGGTATAATTGTTTGTACTGACAAACGCGATGTCGATTATGGAACTAGCGCCATTTCTGCTGAATGTTGGATTACTACCAGTGTTTAAAAGCTCCACGTCTAGTTGAGCAAACGATTCCAATAGTATTCGAACCCTTTCGTTTGTTCTTGGGCAGCCCCATTCTGTAGCCCAAGCATTAAAGTCGCCTGCTATCAAAATTGGCCTTCTGGATGCAGCATCATTTGCTAGATTGGTAATAATACTTTTGTACACTTCAATATCATATCTCGGGGGTATGTAACTGCTGTAGATTGTTAATCCGGCGACAGTAGCGCGTACAAATCCGGGTTCAGAATTCAAAACATTTTGTGCTGGTCTGTGTATAGACCAGATCGAGGATGTGCCAGAAGTATCACATAACCAATTTGGTGAGCTGATGTTCTTGTATGGCTCGCTAATAATTGCTACATCCACCTCGTGTTCTCGAACTGTCTGTTTTAATAAATCTTGAGCAGCTTCACAATGATTTAAATTAATTTGTAATAATTTCATGGAGATCATCTATGTTGGCGTAGAGCTTCCTTGTATCTCGGGCACACAGTCGATCCAGTGATGTGACTACGGTCTAATGGATCCTTACATAGCATGCACTTCGGAGGGTTTTTACAAGTAGCAACCCTGTGACTAGCTTCTCCACAGCAAATGCAGCGACCTGAATTGTCGTTCGGGTTTTTACATCTAGCTGCCGTGTGTCCAAAGTCTAGTATTCGACAGTCCGCCCATCCAATCCGTACTATTCTTTTCTCTAAAAGAATATTAGCAAGCGGGGAGCTTAAGAAAACTGTAGCAGTTTGTGTACCTCTGTAGGCCTTTCTTAAAGACTTTATTGCATGTGGTTGAAATTCTTTGAACTCGTCCGAAATGCCGCTAATAGCTTGTAGAATATCCTCTTTAGTAGACACGCCATCTATATCTTTAATTTTTATCGGTACTTCCTGGGTTAAGGCACGCACTTCAGCAGCTGGGCCTAACACATTTTCAGTGGCTTCCCTAAACTCATTTGTGTTCTGGTGTGCTGGTTTATTTAGCTCCAACAATAGCTCACCCTTCTCTGTCTTCCTAATTGCTTTCACATTTTGACCTAGGACAGCCAGCTTTGCTTCACTCTTCACTTGCTTCAGAATGTCTGAATATGAGGAATCTCCAAATGTTTTTATTACACTGTGCTACAGTGAAAATTTGCAGGGGTTCTGATGCATAAATTCGGTTTTGTGGGAGTCCACAGAAGACGAAAATACCTTTGGTTTCTTTGGGTCACTTCGGTTTTTCATTTTATAACGGTAAATGTAGTGAAAAATGGGCTTTCTTGGATTTTCAATTTTAAACGGACATTACTTCTTTTTTTTCACAACCGATTTGCACACAATATTTTTCATTATAAAGGGTAGAGTAATGCCTTTCGAACAAGCTATAGATTTTTAAAATCGGTTAACAAATGGCTAAGTAATAGTGGTTTAAGTGTGACAAGAACGCATTAAAAAACAGTAAACTGTTTTTGTTTGTGCTCTAGGCTGCGTAAATGACACCTAACTTTATAATTACTTACAGTCAGCAACTAGGAAATTTATTTGGCTTTCCAAAATGGGAAAAACCAACGAAATCGTTTGAAAAATGAATCCGTTATGGCATTTTTTGTGATTGAACTTTTTGGTTTTTTTTTCATATTTTCCTTTATAAAACATTGATACCTTGTGCGTAATTGTTAAGCAGGATAATCACAATTAGAATCATACGTGCTAAGATGCCCATCTTTTATAAAGGAAAATATGAAAAAAACCAAAAAGTTGAATCACAAAAAATGCCATAACGTATTCATTTTTCAAACGATTTCGTTGGCTTTTCCCATTTTGGAAAGCCAACTAAATTTCCTACTTGGTAACTGTAAATAATTGTACTGTTAGGTGTCATTTACGCAGCCTAGAGCACAAGACAAAACATTTTACTGTTTTTTAATGCGTTTTTGTCACACCTAAACCACTATTACTTAGCCACTTGTTAACCGATTTTAAAAATCTATGGCTTGTTCGAAAGGCATTACTCTCCTCTTTATAATGAAAAACAGTGTGTGCAAATCGGTTGTGGAAAAATAAGTAATATCCGTTTAAATTTGAAAATCCAAGAAAGCCCAATTTTCACTACATTTACCGTTATAAAATGAAAAACCGAAGTGACCCAAAGAAACCAAAGGTATTTTCGTCTTCTGTGGACTCCCACAAACCCGAATTTGTGCATCAGAAATCCTGCAAAAAATTTTTGTCCACATTTGTATCACAGTGTTATTAATGCATCTGGTTTATTGGACTTCCTTTTCTTTCTTGACCTTGGTTGGACTTTATTCCAATCAGCTGCCTTGTGTATGGTGTCAGAATTTCCCACGTTCTACTTGGTCACTTCTTCCGCTGTTTTTATTTCCTGCTCATTAGTTTTCGGTGGGACTTCTTTCTTCTTTTTTGTCTTATTCTCTTTAGGGCTCTGAGTTTTTGGACCTCTTTTCAACGCAGGTGTTGTTGGCGTACTTGGTTGTTTTGGTTTAATCCATGCTTCTGTTTGGGTCTGCTTATTGTCTACCTGACCCATTTTACGTATGTCAGCTTCTTTGTTCAGATCGTCAGCTACATTTAAATATATCGCCTGTATCTCTCTCATCATGGACTGAATATCCTTGTGGATGTTATTTTTCGATTTAACGAAATCATCCAACTGGGCTATTTTTCTTCCGAGCCTCTTCAGATTTTCGCTTCAAGAAAATTTATTTTTAGGAATGCCTTCACCTGCATTGTTAGATGTCGCCATCACAATTACCGAAGTTCTTCCTAATGGGGAATCTACACCTCCCATATTTTCAACTCGTGGACCCGAGCATCTTCCCAGTGGGGTTTCTTCAACCTCTATGTTAGTTCTGTTGGTTTCTTGGTTTTCTTCGTTCATTTTAGGTTTCGTGGTCCCAACTCAAAGCCGCTATCTCCGCTCGCAAAATGTGCAGTCACGTTAAGATCCCATGGGTCCCTATTTCTAGGTCCATGCAAGGGTTGACGGAAGACCCTCATGAGATCTCCCGTTCAGAGCCAGATCCGTGTTAATCGGGAATGTACATCCGAACCTACACTGCCAACTTAATGGGACGAGCATTGAACGTACTTTGAGACTTGCCAGGTTTTAACGGGACGGAGGCAGCTGTGGCATTAGCCTGAAAGCCATTTCTGTAAGGTTCCACCCCGACATACTCAGGTTCCAGAATACCACAGCCGTCAGCCCAGGGTTCATCAATTCCAAATCGTAGTCCAGTAATGCCATAATCAAGATCGTTCTGGCTTGATCTTGATGCCTTTCGGCTGGATTCCATTTTCTTCCATGTATAGGGTTTGATTGGGGATAACCACGGAGTCGTCACCTCCTTTCCAAACCTCTCTTGAGGCGGTCCCCTATGGTGGAATACATAATTGTGGGCGGTATTCACTCGCCCCGACACAGGGTTTCTCAGAGCACTTGCACCATTTTGGTACGCTCTCCACACCTGCCAAAACTAGGGTCCGCGGGGTCGTTACTCCCGTTAGGGGTGCTTCTATAGACTCTTTCTAAAAGAAGGTGTGCTTCTACAGACTCTTTCGGGTACCTTCCACACGCTACACTGTGGGCGAAATCCAAATCTAGCGGGGAAAAATTGATAACTCCCAAACTAAGTGAGGTAAGCGGCTATAATTTGGTACAGATGTTACTTATTTGTATAGGTACGATTACACGGAGTATGGCGAATATAGCTCACCGTTAAATCATATCGTCCTCGTAACGGTACCTCGGCATGTATGGTATTTTGGGTATGTGGACCGTATTTCACTGTGAATTTTGCTGTATTTTGGTATTTAGGGTCTTAAGGGGGTATGTGACATTAGTTTCCATAATGGGGGTCATAGGTCCACGTTTTGGTCTAGCCCCGAAATTTGAGGTATTTTGAAGGTATTCTTCATATTTTCCAACCAAATTGGCTGTACTTTGGTATTTTGGGTTCTAAGTACACACAAAATCTCCATACCAAAAATGTTCGACCTAGATCCACGATTTGATATAGTTCCCATATATACGTATCTCCCGATTTCCAGAATTCAGATGGTTTAAGCAACATTTTCAACGGAAATAGCTGTAAATTTGGTTTTCGTGTTTTTAATAGACAAAACATCTACACACCAAACTCTATTCACTTGGGTTCACTTTTTGGTACATCCGCCACACAAATGCCCCACTTTAAATTACGCATTTTCATGTAAAAATGGATTTATAAAATTGTTGATAACATGAAAAAAGGCAGTTCAAAATTTGGGAGTAGACACTTTGGAGTATGTAATTTGATATTAAAAAAGATCGATAGTGTTTCCGGGTGTTTCCCATAAGTTGCACTTTACTCAAAATGCTCTAAGAAGAAAAAATTTCACTTACTGCGTTGGTCCAGACTTTGCATATCGTAATGTTTCCGCGCATCTTAGATAAATTTCGAAGATGATGCTTATCGGTTCACACCTTGCCGCAACTACCCGACAAAAGTTTAAAAAATTTCGCTAAAATGGTGAACGGTGCAATCGATTTGGTCCAAAATCTGGATATGGTAATATTTTGTCCAAACTTAATTTAAGTACGAAAATAGGCCATATCGGACCACTCCTTAGGATACATCCCTTAGAAAAGTTCAATATTTTTGTCTATGTGACGTTTAAGGTGTGTTCGAGGATAGTTTGAAAATTTCTAACCAAGGTACAGCTTGTAGTCCCGATTACAGCGAGCAAATCCATGTTTTCTGACATATTCGTCCGAAATTTTTAAATTATACGGTGATCAACTGAAGTGACAGAGAGGCGCGACAACTATCGAAAGAAATGACTTCCAAAATAAGATCCACTTCAAAGATGGGCTATGACAGTCCATACCTTCAGATATCTCCTCAAATCCATCCATATCTCCTCCATCCCAAGCGTAGTTGAGGCAAATAATTGTTCTGATTTTTCGTGCCTGCTGACGTTCTTCAACTGCGTTAGATGGGGGATGTACTCCGAGGCCCGCATTCACACGATTGTTGTTTATAGCATCATCCTGATCTAGTGGTTCTCACTTGTAGCGTTGGACCGCTCTATCTAGATTATTAAGATCCCTTCCGACATTGAGGTGGGCCTGAGTGAGGGAGTCAACGAATACTACAACGAGAGCATGTTGTCTTGCCCTACAGGAAGAAGTGGTGGTTCCTACTTGGCACTTATTCCGCTTGTGGTCACATCAGGGGTCACTGAAGTTGGTTCGACGAAGCTCATCACGCTCATTTACTGGTAAATTTGTTTTCACTTAGAGTATTCGACCAACAGGTAAATAGGGAGCTGTAGCAGCAAGTCCCCTAAGATCAGTACGTTGATACCTTCCAAAAACGAGCTTATATTGAGCCTATAACCGTACTCTAGGTTATTTATCGGAGGAATGTATACGTTAAGCAACTTCACCTCAGCCTTTCCAGACCTGACTGCTTCCCCCATATATTCTATGAATGGGTCATTAGAGCCAGGTTCAAGCGGGATTGGTCTGTATTGGACAGAGTGATGTTACAGAAAAGCTAATCAACCACCCAGACTTACATATCCTTCCTCGATATGTTGTAAGCGCCACAAAGCTGTAAGCCGCAGTTCTTATTGAGATTGGTTTGCCACTAACGAAGTCCACTATTTCCTCGATTTTACTTTGAAGTCCATTGCAATTATATTGCAAAAGCGGTTTAATGTCGGGCCTATAACCTCGAGTATAGCTATATATCGCTAGAAAAATACAAACATATGTACACTGAAGTGGCAGCTGCTGACCGGAACACGGGTTATTTAGTTCCGGGTCGAAGAAATCGCCAACGCCAACAAAGTTTAGCAGCGGTCAATGTATACATTGCTCGCTGGCATACTTTAGCAGATGTCAGCCTTACAAAATCGAAACGAAATCCATTGCGTATACACCAAATAAAATCCACTGGTTTTAATAGCCATCTATGCATTGATCTAAATTAAGTTTCCGGTTCTTGAGGATAAGTTAATTTCCCTGTAGTGTAGACGTAGTCATTTAAGATATAAATTACCAACCACGGTTTTGTTGCATGTTTAAATTTGCTTTGCAACACAACTTTCCCTTCTTTTGTGATGTCATCAATAAAAAATTAGTGTGGGTAAAATCTTCACTTACTCTCTGCAGCTGATATTGATAATACAAAACCATAAAAGGAAATAAATTGTCGCTATTAAATACAGAAACTTTTTCCTCTAAATACACATTTACACTCACACACATATTCCGCGCAAAAACAATCCGCATCGTCCTGCCAAAGTTTACAACAATGACATCAGCTAAAAAGAAATCCTTTTATACTCATGGATAGTAACAACATGCAGTTAGGCATGCATTCTCCCCTTTGAAGTTTATCTATAGTTTCATCTCTTCCTTTAATGACGACATCTGAAGGTGCGAAATGCCACCCACTTAACAATAGGTTCAGTTAAAACAACTCTCAATTTATTTGAGTCACTGATGCACGCTTTATTTTAAGTGGCAAAGTTTGAAAAAGCTTAAATTTAAAACCGGCCGGTATAGCATTTCATATTACGGAGAAAATTCCTTCACAGTTCTGTGCGTGGAAATTTCTTTGAGAGAGAAGAAAATCTCTCACTGGGTTTTGAGTTACTTCAAAGAAACGTCATCGTTTTCAAGTTGGTAAATTGTTTCATATTTTATAGTGCGCGTGTCAATCATGATGTAGTGCTATTGTAGCTGATTCAAAAACGAATTTTTCATACTGAAACCCGTTAGTCAATGTTATAGAAGACATCATCCAAACTGGGACAATATTTTTCTACTAATAAGTGAGGTAGCCGTGGTGTTTGGCAATCATTTCCATTTCCACGAATATTGAAAAATATTTTTGAAATAATCCACGAATATTGAAATCCACGATTATTGAAAAATATTTTTAAAAAATCTACAAATATTGAAAAATATTTTGTTAAAAAATCCACGATTGTTGAAAAATATTTTTTAAAAAATCTACAATTATTGAAAAATATTTTTTAAAAAATCTACAATTATTGAAAAAAAAAACGTTTAAAAAATTATTGAAAAATAATTTTCAAAAAATCCTTGATTATTGAAAAATATTTTTTCAACAAATCCTCGATATTAAAGAATATTTAAAAAAACAACAGTTATTGAAAAATAGTTTTCAACAAATCCTCGATATTAAAAATTATTTAAAAACATATTTTTTAAGCAATTCACGATTATTGAAAAAAAAATTAAAAAAATATTTTTTTAAAAATTTACGATTATTATTTTTTTTTAAAAAATTCACGATTATTCAAAAATATATTTGTTAAAAAAATTCACGATCATTGAAAAATATTAAAAAAAATCGCGATCATTGAAAATATTTTCTAAAAAATCCACGATAATTTAAAAACAAATAAAAAATATTTTTGAAAAAAAATCACGATAATTGGCAAACATTTAAAAAAATATTTTTGAAAAAAACACGATAATTGGCAAATATTTAAAAAATATTTTTTTTAAATCCACGATTATTGAAAAATATATTGTTACGAATGTAACTGATAGGTTTAAGTTAATTTAGTTTAATTTCCGTTAATTTAAACATTTGAATTGTAACGTAAAGTTTTTATTACGCAGTTACTTTATTTAAGCAACAACAACTACCATGTAGAACTCTCTTCATCATTCTAGTTGTTACATTACCTTTTATTAATGTGCTTTTATTTGTTTGTCATAGTCATGTAATTATCGTTTAGTTTGTTACTTCTTGTATTTCGTGTATTTGTTTGTTGTTGTAATTACGTCATTACTGCGCTTGTCTACTTGTATGTATGTGAGTATGGTTGTTCGCTTAGTGCGAATGTGCGTCTGTGTGTTCGCTGCACAGATTCGAGATGTTGCCAGATTTTGTGGATAATTCTAGACCAAGGAGATTTTGGATATAAATAGCGGTAGGAACGGCAACATTGAGTTAGTCGTGTTTTAAGCGTTGAACTGAACAGATCTGTTAAATAATAGCTGCGTGCTAACTAGAGACAAGCTGCGTGCTTAGTAATTAAAGTCGGTTCCGAATAAGAGTAATAAAGTAAATAAAGCATTATAGAAAAGTAATCTAAAACGAACCCTGTTTTATTTGGTACAAATCGTACTGGGGAATAAAACAACGTCTACACGGAGATTAGTTAAATCTAATTCCGTAACAATGTTATAAAATATTCACGAATATTGAAAAATATTATTTTTTAAAAAATATATTTTTCAATAATCGTGGAGTTTTTAAAAAATATATTTTTCAATAATCGTGGATTTTTTAAAAAATATATTCTTCAATAATCGTAATTTTTTTTAAAAAATATTGTTCAATAATCGTGGATTTTTTAAAAATATTTTTCAATAATTGTGCTTAATTGAAAAATATTTAAAACAATATTTAAAAAAAAAACCACGATTATGAAAAATATTTTTTAAAAAATCCACGAATATTGAAAAATATTTTTAAAAAATCCAAGATAATTGGAAAATATTTACAAAAATATTTTTTTAAAAAGCCACGAATATTTTCAATATTCAATTCAATCAATATAAATATATTTTTTAAAAATCGTGGATTTTTTTAAAAATACTTTTCAATAATAGTGGATATTTTAAAAAATATTTTTCAATAATAGTAGATTTTTTAAAAGATATTTTTTAAAAAATATTTTTTAATAATCTTGGATTTTTTAAAAAAAATACTTTTCAATAATAGTGGATTTTTTAAGAAATATTTTTCAATAATCGTGGATTTTTTAAAAAATATATTTTCCAATAATCGTAATATTTTTAACAAATATTTTTCAATAATCTTGGACTTTTTAAAAAACTTCTTTTTATTTAATCGTGGATTTAAAAAAAAAATTTTAGTAACCGTGAATTTTTATTTTTTTGTAATATTTATATAATCGTCGTGGATTTTTTAAAAATATTTTTCAATAATCATGGATTTTTTAAAAATATTTTTTCAATAATCGTGAATTTTTTAAATAATATTTTTCAATATTTTTTAAAAGATCAAGTATTATTGAAAAATATTTTTTCAAAATCCACGATTTTTGAAAAATGTTTTTTGAAGAAACCTCGATTTTGAAAAATATTTTTCAATATTTTTTAAAAGATCAACTATTATTGAAAAATATTTTTCAAAATCCACGATTTTTGAAAAATGTTTTTTGAAGAAATCACGATTTTGAAAAATATTTTTTAAATAAAAAACAGGAATATAAAAAAATATTTTTTAAAAATCCACGATTTTTGAAAAAGGTTTTTTGAAGAAACCACGATTTCGAAAAATATTTGTCAAATAATTAGGATTATTAAATAATATTTTTATAAATCCACGATTACTAAAAAATATTTCTTAAAACTATTTTTTAAAAATCCACGATATTGAAAAATATTTAAAAAATATATTTTTAAAAAATTCACGATTATTTAAAAATATTTTTGAAAAATTCACGATAATTAGAAATTACACTGTGATACAAAAGTTGACAAAAATTTTTGCAGGGGTTCTATGCATAAATTCGGTTTTGTGGTAGTCCATGGCAGAAGTTGAAGATCCAAACAGTGTAATTATTTACGTTAAGCAAGAAGGAAATTTAGTTAGCTTTCCAGGGATATTGAAAAATATTTTTTAAAAAAATCACGCTTATAGAAAAATATTTAAAAAAAAAACTATTTTATTGAAAAACGTTTTTAAAAAAATCAACGATTATGGAAAAATATTTTTTAAAAAATCCGCGAATATTGAAAAATGTTTTTTTTTTAAATTCACGATTATTGAAAAATAATTTTTAAAAAATTCAAGAATATTGTTTGTTTTATTTTGTTTTATTTAGTTGCAGTTTCAATCTCATTTGATTTTTTTTAAAGTCTGGAGTGTTACCCCCAATGGCTTAAACTTCAACATTACTTTCTATTACAGAGAGTAATGTTTTTCAAAACGAACTGACAGTGTTGCAAAATTTTACTGATCGCTACCAATATCATGATTTCATCCCGGCGAAGGGAATTATAAATTGGCTTCTCAGTTTTTGAATTGATGCCCTTTTTAGCGAAAAACCGAACTCTTTATATGTATTCTCATATGAATGTAATAGAAAGTAATGATGAAGTTTAAGCCATTGGGGGTAACACTCCAGACTTAAAAACAATCAAATGAGATTGAAACTTCAACAATAAACAAAACAAACAAAAAAACAGCGGATGGCACGCTCCGGGGAACTTTGTTTAAAACAAAAACAAAATTCCAACAACAACCTCACAGACAACTGTGTTGATGTTCTTTTCAACTCAGAGAATTCGATGAATTCTTGTGTTTTTTTGGAAAATGAGAAAAGTGATTCTCATTCAAATGAGAATACTAGACACTAAAAGAAAAAAGAGTTCGGGTTTTCGCTAAAAAGGGCATAATTTCAAAAACTGAGAAGCCAATTGATAATTCCCTTCGCCGGGATGAAATCACGATATTGGTAGCGATCAGTAAAATTGTCAGTTCGTTTTGAAAAACATTACTCTCTGTAACAGATAGTAATGTTGAAGTTTAAGCCATTGGGGGTAACACTTGAAAAATATTTCTTAAAAAATTCACTATTATTGAAAAATATCGTTTAAAAAATCCACGATTATTGAAAAACATTTAAAAAAAATTCACGATTATTGAAAAATATTTAAAAAAAAATTTTTTAAAAATCCACGATTATTGAAAAAAATTTTTTAAAAAATCCACGAATATTGAAAAATATTTTTTAAAAAATCCACGAATATTGAAAAATATTTTTTAATATATCTACGTTTATTGAAAAATATTTAAAAAAATCAACGATTATTGAAAAATATTTAAAAAAAATCAACGATTATTGAAAAATATTTTTTAAAAAATCCACGATTATTGAAAAATATTTTTTAAAAAATTCACGATTATTGAAAAATATTTTTTTTTTAATTGACGATTATTGAAAAATATTTTTAAAAAGAATCACGATTATTGATAAATATTTTTTAAAAAATCCACGATTATTGAAAAATATTTTTTTTTTAAATCCACGATTATTGAAAAATATTTTTTTTTTAAATCCACGATTATTGAAAAATATTTCTTAAAATCTACAATTATTGAAATTGTTTGTTTTGTTTATTGTTGAAGATTCAATCTCATTTTCGATTGCTTGATTGGAGTCTTCCCCCATTGCCTCAACTTCATTTATTACCCTCTATTACAGAGAGTAATGTTTTTCAAAACGAACTGACAGTGTTGCAAAATTTTTACTGATCGCTACCAATATCATGATTTCATCCCGGCGAAGGGAATTATCAATTGGCTTCTCAGTTTTTGAAATGATGCCCTTTACAGCGAAAAACTGAACTCTTTAAGTGTCTAGTATTCTCATATGAATGTAATAGAAAGTAATGATGAAGTTTAAGCCATTGGGGGTAACACTCCAGACTTAAAAACAATCAAATGAGATTGAAACTTCAACAATAAACAAAACAAACAAAAAAAAAAAAAACTGCGGATGGCACGCGCCGGGGAACTTTGTTTAAAACAAAAACAAAATTCCAACAACAACCTCACAGGCAACTGTGTTGATGTTCTTTTCAAATCACAGAATTCGATGAATTCTTAGTTGATGCGTGCTGACATGTTGCAAAATATTTTGATTTTGGTGTTTTTTGGAAAATGAGAAAAGTGATTCTCATTCATATGAGTAACTAGACACTAAAAGAGTTCGGGTTTTCGCTAAAAAGGACATAATTTCAAAAACTGAGAAGCCAATTGATATTTCCCTTCGCCGGAATGAAATCACGATATTGGTAGCGATCAGTAAAATTTTGCAACACTGTCAGTTCGTTTTGAAAAACATTACTCTCTGTAATGATGAAGTTTAAGCCATTGGTGGTAAAACTTGAAAAATATTTCTTAAAAAAAATCACTATTATTGAAAAATATCTTTTAAAAAATCCAGGATTATTGAAAAACATTTAAAAAAAATGTTATTTAAAAATCCACGATTATTGAAAAATATTTAAAAAAAATATTATTTAAAAATCCACGATTATTGAAAAATATTTAAAAAAATATTTTTTAAAAATCCACGATTATTGAAAAATATTTTTTAAAAATCCACGATTATTGAAAAATATTTTTTAAAAATCCACGATTATTGAAAAATATTTTTTAAAAATCCACGATTATTGAAAAATATTTTTTAAAAATCCACGATTATTGAAAAATATTTTTTAAAAATCCACGATTATTGAAAAATATTTTTTAAAATTCCACGATTATTGAAAAATATTTTGATATTATAGTTGACCTTTGGAATTTATCTTCTTTGAGTTATTAGTTTGGCTTGAGGTCATCGGAAAATAAAAAAGCAAGATTTATTTTTGGTTTTTTATTTTATAACTTTATTTTTCCAATATTTCGGCCATTGTCGATGGTCATCATCAGGGTTGTAGCTTTAAACAGAAAAACAATAACACTTAGTTACATAAAAATTATTTAACAAAAATATAAGATGTTTGTAATAATTACATATGTTCTTTTGTTTTAAAGAACCTGGTAAGACATTAACTTCCACTCACGCGTAAAGGTATTTTCTTACTAAAGCTTTTTATGTTTTCTATAGTGTTTCTATAGATTTGAGCGCAATTTTCAGTATTGGTTTTGTAGTTAATACGATGTTTTGTTGTGTTAGTATTTGCACATCCTTAAGTCAGGTGTTTTTAAAATATCTACGTTTATTGAAAAATATTTAAAAAAAAATCAACGATTATTGAAAAATATTTTTAAAAAAATCCACGATTATTGAAAAATATTTTTTAAAAAATTCACGATTATTGAAAAATATTTTTTTAAAAAATTGACGATTATTAAAAAATATTTTTAAAAAGAATCACGATTATTGATCAATATTTTTAAAAAAATCCACGATTATTGAAAAATACTTTTTTTAAAAATCCACGATTATTATTGAAAAATATTTCTTAAAAAATCTACATTATTGAAATTTGTTATAAATGGACTATGAGATGGACTATGAGGAACCTTCCCCTCTGAACAACCTCTTTCGTAGAGGTGTATAGCTGTCGGCTGTGCTCACTAAATAACTTTTTGCCCCTCATTTCCAATTTTGAATACAATGGTAAGGTAGGGGCACGTATAAATAAATGTTGTCCTTCAATTCTGTTATTGACTAGTTACATAGTCTCGTTACTGGTTGAAAAAATTCGATTTCAAAATATATCCTTAGTCCCGGGCCACACTACAGTAATTTCACTGAAATTTTCATATGAAATTATGCGTCTCTAGATCGACGTCCCACAATGTCGCGAGTTCATATTAACTGTGGCCAAAAATAGAAGGAGTTGTCGTAGGTGCATCAATTTTGGTACACGTACCTATTATTGACTTACAATCTTCAGGACAAAAAATTGGGTTGGTCGGTCCACGTTTTGATATAGCCCCCATAGAACCGTACCTTCCGATTTTCGGTATTTTGAATGTTTTAGACACAATGACCAACCGAAAGTATTCAAATTTTGTGGTTAGTCTTCGGCAGAGGTATCAAACATTCAAACAGAAAATTGTGGGCTTAGGTCCACGTTTTGATATAGCCCCCATACAATGGTACCTCCCGATTATCGGTATTTTGAAGATTTTAGCCTCATTATTACACGGAAATTGCTGAAATTTGGTATTTAGTCTTCGTAGGGGGCATTATACCTTCACCTTGAAATTTGTCTGCATAGGTCCACGCCTTCATATAGCCCCCATAGGACGGTACCTCCCGATTTTCGGTATTTTGGAGGTTTTAGCCTGATTATCACACTGAAATGACTCAAAATTGGTATTAAGTCTCCGTTGGGGGACTTATAACGTTCCACCGGAAATATGTCGGTATAGATCCTCGTCTTCCTATAGCCCCCATAGAACCGTGCCTCCTCATTTTCGGTATTTTGAGTGGTGTGGCTTCAATATCCACCCGATATGACTGAAATTTGGTGTTTAGTCTTCATATTGTTTGCGAGCATATTGAATATATCACACTCTTTATATATGAGAAATTTCCTTTAAATTTTTTTTGACCGATTAGTGGTCAAAAAACGGCCATTTTTTGTAAAAAATAGAATTTTGATTTTCGCTGTTCAGAATTTTTTTTTTAAAAATTTATATTTTTAAAATTATCTCGTTTTAAAGCAAGATTATTAGGTACCTAATAAGCCCACAAAAATATATGATGATCGGTTCATTCGTTTTCGCGCTATAGCCAGCACCGCAAAACGATTTGCTAAAAAGGGGGTATCCTCTCAGTGAGGTGGTCGCTGAAAAAGAGAAATGACACATTCGTCTGCAAACCTCTGCAGCTGGGATCTTTATATATTTGAAGTACTCACGTTTTACTACTCATACAGCAAAAAATATCGATATACACTTTTATACAATTTTTTTCCCACTCCATTCAATTTAAAATTAGCTTCAAAAAATTAATAAACTTAGTAATACATGTTTGGGTAAATGTAAACACCATATGATTAATATTTACATGCAAATAAAAGTGTAGCCAAGTTTATTACATCCCAAGAGAACTTAGGAATCATTTTAGCAGCGACCGTTACTGTTAAATTTTAAATATTAGCGCATAATATAATTTATTAATTTTAGGAAAAAAACACAAAAATACGTATTAACAAAAATTTTCGGATTTAAACCCTCATATAGAAAAAACTACTTCAGGCATCCGTACCACAATTCAGATTCTTCTTAATTAACATGTTTTCTATCACTCCCCATCAATAAATTTGTTCAACGAAGTATTTAGTTTTTACCATTTTTGGCCACGGTCGTGACACTGTGCGTCCATAGTAGAGTAAAATCATAAAATTGCTGTAGTGGGGAATTCGATTTAAGAACACCTAATTTCATGAAATTTTTTAATGAAATTCACGCTAGTGTGGACCGGGACTTAGCATTTTAGCGTTATTTCGTGGTTTTACGCGCTTTTCGGTGGTCGCAAAGTAATTATAACTTTCTTTCCTCCATTACTTCTCACATTCTCTCATTAAACAAAAAAGTTTTGAAAAAGCTTTAAATTTCATTCTCTTGCAAAATAAGTTATAAAAAATGCGAAAAGTTGGTATGCCATCGCAGTTATAACCTAACCCAAGTCAACCCCCAAACTATGACGTCACTGCTTCGTGTACCCATGTTCATCTCTTTGTATGGTTACAACAAAATTTGATACCAATTGTCTGCGTCGTTCTGCCATACACATTGTTGTTTGAGCAAGCGAATATGGTGGTTTCTTTATTCGCTGGTGCAAAAAATAAACTAGAATCACACACACGTGCCAATCAATGACGTCATTACTTGCATGTTACTCATACTCTGATGGTTTGATTAGCGAAGTCTTGTTATGGTTTGGATTGTTTGGTATGTCTGCTGGTTAAGGTGTTGCCCATAACCCACTCAATGTGCAATTGGTTGTCGTTGGCTACGACCAAATTGTTGGTGATAATCAATCATCTGTTGGTCGATATTTATGAGCTTGATTATATGGTATGCGTAGGGGTTTAGGGTCTTGGTGGATTTAATTAATGATGATGTGGATAATTTGCACTTAATTAATTGATAAAATGATTGAAATGGTTATGCACTTTTGGTGGACTTCTATGAAAAAGTCTAATTGACTTCCTTTGGAGGATATATATTAGAAAATATATACATTTACCGAGAAAATAAACTGGTGTTTCATAAGAAGACATAGCGGTCTTCTAGGTGAAGACCATTTGGTCTTTTATGATTGATCTTCTATGAGAAGGGATAATGGTATTCTATAAGATGGCATATTTGTCGTCTATTAGAAGGCCTATTACTGTTCTACGAAAAGACCTATTGGTCATCAATGAGAAGACCTTTTGTTCTTCTATGAGCAGACTTTTTGATTTTCTATGAGAAGGCCTATTGGTTTTCTATGAGAAGACCTATTGGTCTTCTATGTGAAGACCTATTGGTCTCTTATGTGAAGACCTATTGGTCTTCTATGGGAAGAACTATCAGACTTCTATGAAATGACCTATTGTTGTTGTATGAGAAGACCTGTTGCTCATTTATGAGAGGACCTTTTAGTCTTCTATGAGAAGACCTTTTGGTCTTCTATTAGATGACCTATTGGTTTTCTGTGAGAAGACCTTTGATCTTCTATGCAAGGAACTTTGGACATTCTGGGAGAAGACCTTTAGACTTCTATGAGAAGACTTATTGGTTTTCTATTTGAAGAAGACTTATTGGACTTATTTTATAAGAACACCTATAGGCCTTGTCGAAATACCACACACTCCTGCAGTCTCCCCAACAACAATAAAGAAATCATTTAACTACACACGTTATTGTTCACTACCTCGAAAATGCATCATTCCTACAATTCAATTGCAACGGTATCCACAACAAAGATAGAGAAATAGGAGAATTTTTGAGTCGGAGGGACATAACCGTCACCTGTATCTTGCAACGTTGCGATGGTTAGTTACAACGTTTTACGATAAATCGTACAAAAAGCAGGGGAGGGGGGACTTGCCTTCCTTATACACCAGTCTGTCCAGTATAGACCTATCTCGGTTTTTCTTGACTCTAGTGACCCATACATGGATTGTATGCGGGTAGCAGAAAAGTGTGGTATTGCCGCGGTAGATTTGCTTAATGTGTAAATGCCTTGCGTTATATAACCGACATTAGTTCGCTTTTGGAGGGCTATAGCCGTGTTATGGGACTTCACTGCTCACCGTAAGCTTACGCATTCCAACCTAGGCAATGACCAGAAAGGTACAGCGCTGGCCGAGCAAATTGCTAGCTACACTTTTTGCTCGGTGAATGCCGCGGTAGATTTGCTTAATGTGTAAATACCGCCGATGAATAGCTGTGCCTTGCGTTATATAACCGACATTAGTTCGCTTTTGGAGGGCTATACCCGTGTTATGGGACTTCACTGCTCACCATAAGCTTACGCATTCCAACCTAGGCAATGACCAGAAAGGTACAGCGCTGGCCGAGTAAATTGCTAGCTACACTTTTTGCTCGGTGGATGAAGACGCTCCTACGAGGAGAAGATAAAGTTGCCACAGCTTGCCAGATATCACCATAATTGCACCCGGTCTGACAAATGTCGTTTCGTGGCAATTCGCTATTACCCGTTTATCAGACCATCTTCCGATGAACAGAACATCCGACTTCATACCTTCTGACTACCGTACTTTACTGAACCATTGAAAAGTTGATTTCAATTTGTTCAGAGAATTTACCAATTACCGCCTCAGAGAGCTGACCATTGCCTCAGATCCTCGGGTACCTGAGAGATTATTCCGGGATATCATCACTGCTGCAGCCACTCGCTACATACCTTCCGGTCGAATATCCAAAATCGACCAAATTTGCCAGCAAAGTCAACTGGATTGGCGTGATGAGCTGGATACCATAGAGTAAGGAACTTACCCTCGAATTCACCAGGCCTAGTAGGTGAACCTAACTAGAAAATGTGGCTAGACCACCTGAAGCAGTGCAACATTGGTAAAGTAAATTGTATTGGTATTAAGTAAATTGTGGGCTACGGGTATATCACTCTTGAATCCGAGAAAGAAGGATGATACATTCAACGGAGTGACAGTAACAGATCCGAATACGTGAGCGTGTTGTTTTAATTAACAGTTTATGGATCACCCCGAAGATGAATGTGCTACGTCGTATAAGATCCCTCTCATCCGAGAAGGTGTCACCACAATTTACCATAGGCGATGTTTCCAACGTCATCCGAAACGTGCAGCTTTGGGCCTGCACGGAATCTCAATGTTTATGTTTAAGCAAGTGGATGAACACGGGGTTGAGTCGACAGTAGCAAAGATAATAGAGGCTCTACTTCTCCCCATGAGGAGAAGCAGTTCCCCAGATGCCCAACATTAGCATGGATTCCGGAAAATTCACACACACCATATCCACACATATAAGCGACTCTTGATCTTTCGAAGGCTTTCGATATCGTCAAGCACGCCAATCTCTTCAAGGATATAGAGAAGATTAACACAGGGAGTTCCCCATGGCGGGGTGATATCTCAGGAACTGTTTAACCTCTAAATTTCTGAATTTCTATACCCTCCAGACGGCATAGAGCTCGTAATGTATGCGGATGATTGTACGACCCTGGCGTCGACTCCTATTGTCGATATCATATGTGATAGGATATAGCTGACCTAATGCAGTTTTTCCATCTGGAGAATAGGAAAATATTCGCCTCTAAATCCACTGTCGGATTCTTCACCTGGACGGCTGTAATGAGGCTCCCCAAGATATTGGGTGTAACGTTCGACAGCATGTTTAAGTTGTCCGCGAAACCAACAGCTTTTTGCGACAAAATCAAAAGCAGGAACAAGGTCCTCAAATCGCTAGCCGGCAGCAGTTCAGAAACGTTGTTGACTTCTTATCAATCTATAGACCGGTCTATGGTAAGCGAGGCGGCGCCAGTGTGGTATCCATATGTTAACACTACGCAGTGGAGGAATATTCAAACCTGCCAGAAATCAGCTCTGAGGACTGCAACAGGATGCCTCGTCATGAGAGCAGTGGACAATTTTCATGAGGAGACGAAGTTCTTCCCCGTACATCTACACCACAAGATGTTGTCGATGCAGTACCTGTTTAGGTGTTACCGCCGTGACCATCTTTGCCACGATCTAGTGGATAGGCTTCCCTCACCCTGGCACGATCTTCATGATCTAGAGAGAAAGAGAGAGAGAGAGAGAGCACTAAAGGTACAAACGAACAAACCTATCGGGCAGGCATTCATACCGATACAGTTGCGTAGCCAGTACAAAGATACATACCATACTCGGAGACCACCCCCATCCATCGCAAAAGAAGAACGCCAGCTGCCAAGGTAAATACGAGTGGTTTTCGCTCAATTAAGATCCGGACGATGCAGATATCTCAATTCATATTAGGTCTGAATTGATGGCACGGTACCCATATTATGCCTGCATGTAATTGGGACGACACGCTACATTTATTTAGCTTCCCAGCTAACCCCAGCGAAGGAACATACATCATGGTGCTCTTGAACCAACTTTAAATAAATGGAGCTTACACCTGGGAAGTTTTTGCGGTTTCTGAAACTACAATGTTCATAGATGAGAAAAATAAAAAAAAAAACAAAAAAATGCTGGAGCGCTTTTTAAATAGATCACGATCAAAGTTGACATTTTTGAGGTTTTTTAGGTTTTCAAGATTTTGCTTGGAAACCTCAAGTCCTATCGAAATGGGATTAGAGAAAATATTGTAGCTGTCAAATTCTCTACAAGATTGATCTTTATGATGGTGCCGTGACATAACACCCAACGAACATAACTCCCAAAGCGATTTTGGGAGTTATGTCTGCAATCCAAGCCTGACATAACTCCCAAAATAGTTTTTTTTTTGGGAGCTATGTCAGACCCCCCCACCTGACATAAGTACCAATGGGAGTTATGTCCGGTTTTAAAATTTAAATGATTTTTATTTATTTTATTTTTCATTTCATAATCTTCTATACTTATAAAAGAGTTGAGTAATGATGACTCACTGACTGACTGATTCATAATCAACGCCCAGGCTAAACGGCTGGAGCTACAATCTTGAAATTTTTAGGGAGTGTCGCTCTTGGTCCCAAGGTGTCAGATAAGGCTGGATTTTTCGAAATTCGAACTAGAACGGTACGAAAAGTACTAAAAGGTACTAAATATGGTACCCTTAGTATTAGGCAAACGCGAAGAGCTAGAATTCTTAAATTTGGAATGAGGTTCACTGACGGAGAGCTAGAAAGGTGTACCAAAGGGTTTTTGCAAATTCGAACTATAAGTGTACGAAAAGTACTACAAGTTACTAAATTTAGTACCATTTGGTATTACGTGAACGGATAGAGCTAAAATCTTAAAATTCGGAATGAAAATCAAGGTTTAGAAGATGAATTGATATAAGGAGGTGGTTTTGAAAATGTGTACTCATGTGTAAGAATAGTACTAAATGGTACTAAATTTGGTACAATCTGAATTTGGGCGAACCGATTCTGAAATTTGGAATTACTATTACTGTTGGAGTGTAGGTTTAAGATATTGAGGTAGTTTTCGAAATTCGTACATATGGGTACGAAAGGTACTAAATAGTACCAAATAAGGTACAATTTGGATTTGGGGGAACGGATGGAGCTGAAGTCCTGAAATTTAGAATTAGGATAACTGTCGGAGTGTAGGATAGAATTATTTTGGAAATTCGTACTTTTGGGTACGAAAAGTACCAAATGGTACCAAATTTGGTACAATATGAATTTAAGTGATCGGGTAGAGCTGGAATAGTGAAATTTTAAATTAAGATTACTATTGGAGTGTGGGATTGGGATACTTTTGGAAATTCGTACTTATGGCAACGAAAAGTACTAAATTTGTACTTGTGGGTACAAAAAGTAATGAGTGGTACTAAATTTTGTATAATTTGGATTTGGGTGAACGGATATAGCTGGAATTCTGAAATTTGGAATTAGGATTACTGTTGGAGTGTAGGATTGAGGTAGTTTTGGAAATTTTTGGTTATACGTACGAAAAGTACTAAATGGTACCAAATCTTGTACAATTTGGATTTGAGTGATCGGATAGAGCAGCAATAGTGAAATTTGAAATTATGATTACCATTGGAGTGTGGGACTACGAAAAGTACTAAATGGTACCAAATTTGGTACAATTTGTATTTGGGTGATCGGATACATTTGGAATCCTGAAATTCGAAATTAAGATTACTGTTGGATTGTTGGATAGAGGTAGGTTTGGAAATTCGGACTTATGGGAACAAAAAGTACTAAATGGTACTAAATTTGGTACAATTTGGATTACGGTGATCGGATGCAGCTGTAATGCTGAAATTGGAATTAAGATTACTGTTGGCGTGTAGGGTTGAAGTAGTTGTGGAAATTCGTACTCATGGATACGAATAGTACTAAATAGTACCAAATTTGGTACAATTTGGATTTGGGTGAACGGATATTACTGGAATCCCGAGATTTGGAATAAGGAGTACTGTTGGAGTGTAGGATTGATAAAGTTTTGGAAATTTTTAGTTATGGGTTGGAAAAGTACTAAATGGTACTAATATTGGTACAATTTGGATTTCAGTGATAGGATACATGTGGAATCGTGAAATTCGGAATTAAAAGTGCTGTTGGAGTTTTAATAGAGGTAGGTTTGGATATTCGTACTTTGGATACGAATAGTACTAAATGGTACCAAATTTGGATTTGAGTTGTAGGATGTATTTGGAATCCTGAAATTCGGAATTAAGCTTATTGTTTGAACAAAGCACTGAGGTAGTTTTGAAAATTTGTACTTATGGGTACGAAAAGTACGAAATGGTACCAAATCTGGTACAATTTTGACTTGGGTGAACGGATATAGCTGGAATCCCAAGATTCGGAATAAGGATTACTGTTGGTGTGTAGGATTGATGAAGTTTTTGAAATTTTTATTTATGGGTATGAAAAGTACTAAATGGTACCAAATTTTGGTACAATTTAATTTTTGTGATCGGATACATTTAAAATCCTGAAATTCGGAATTACGATTAATGTTGGAGTGTTGATAGAGGTAGGTTTTGAAATTCGTACTTTCGATACGAAAAGTACTAAATGGTACCAAATTTTGGTACAATTTGGATGACGGTGATCGGATGCAGCTGTAATCCTGAAATTTGGAATTAAGATTACTGTTGGCGTGTAGGATTGAAGTAGTTGTGGAAGTTCGTACTCATGGTTACGAATAGTACTAATTTGTACCAAATTTGGTACAATTTGGATTTGGGTGAACGGATACAGCTGGAATCCCGAGATTTGGAATAAGAAGTACTGTTGGAGTGCAGGGTTGATAAAGTTTTGGAAATTTTTAGCTATGGGTAGGAAAAGTACTAAATGGTAAAAATGTTGGTACAATTTGGATTTCAGTGATAGGATACATTTGGAATCGTGAAATTCGGAATTAAAAGTGATGTTGGAGTGCTGATAGAGGTAGGTTTAGAAATTCGTACTTTGAATACGAATAGTACTAAATGGTACCAAATTTGGAATCCTGAAATTCGGAATTAAGCTTATTGTTTGAACTTAGCACTGACGTAGTTTTGAAAATTTGTAATTATGGGTACGAAAAGTACTAAATTTGGTACAATTTGGATTTCGGTGATTTGATGCAGCTGCAATCCTCAAATTTGGAATTAAAATACCTGTTGAAGTGTAGGATTGAGGTAATTTTGGAAATTTTGGTTATGGGTGCGAAAAGTACTAAATGCTACCAAATTTGGTACAATTTGGATTTGAGCGAACGGCTAGAGCTGTAATCTTGAAATTTGGAATTCAGATTACTGTTGGAGTTTGTTTTGGAAATTCGTACTTATGTTTACAAAAAGTACTAAATTTGGTACAATTAGGATTTGGTAGTCTTAGGGATGCGAAGATGGTTCAATGCATGGTACAATTTTGTATTGGACTAACGAATAGACCTGGATTCGTGAGATTTTGAATTAAGATTACTGTTGTCATTTGGTAATAACGTGAGATTTAGGAAATATGTACCATAAATATACGAATTGTACTATATGGTACAGGATTTGGTACAATTTGTTATTGTGTAAAGAGAATTTTGAAATATTAGGAGGAGGTTCGTATTTATATGCAAAGTACTAAATAGTACTATAAATGGTTTTGGGGGAACAGATAGAGCTGGAAATGAGGATCGCGGTTGGTGGGTTAAGCCGTCTTGGCGCTGAGCACCCCAATTAAAATATCTCAACCATTATGGCTGGCTTTTGATATGTAGGCGTGAGGAACATAGGACTTACCTACTTACATGAAAATAAATATCAATTAAAATAGGTATTAGTACAAAATTTTTTTATGTTCACCGTTCTATATTATATATTTTTTATTTGTTTTGTATATCCTTTCCGCATACGAAGTAGCGGGTACTTTGCTAGTATAATTTATAATTGATTTAAAATTTTTAAATTTTATAAAAAAATCGCGTCATTTTTTACAAAAATATTTTAACTATTTAAGAAAAAAATGATTAAAAAAATGAGCGGACATAACGCCCAAAATCATATTGGGAGTTATGTCCGGTCACCCTTTATGATATTTTCGTATATTTTACCATTTTTATACCCTCAGCATTTATGCTAACGAGGGTATATACACTTTCATACGGGCAAAAAGTGTCTAAATAATGGTTTTAGACCCCATATATGTTTGGACGAAATCCGGTACCTTCCGGTACCTCCCCCACAAAAGTTCGAAAATGTTCGGAAAATGTGTGCGCACGATTACACTTGCACATCGTGAAATTTCTACCAAACTTAGGCGAGGTTCCAATATGTACTCAATCGGTACATTCCTTAAGGTACCTCCCACACAAAATTTAGGAAAAGTTCAGTTTAGGATCTGCTCTCGAATCGCGTTGATTTTTGTTGTAACAACTTGTATTCACTGATGGTAAAAGTTTCATCAGGGGCAAGTCTATACTTCCTGAGAAAATAGCCTGAAAGCAAGAGAAACGGGAATGGGACTAGAGAAAATCTTATAGCTGTGAAAATTCTCTACAAGATTGGCTTTCGCAATTTTTCCTTAGGTTGTAGCATTTTTTGAGATATATAAGTATATATAAGTTTGTGTTATAAGGAAACAGTGCATTGTCCCAATTTGAACTTCTATATCTCAAAAATGGAAAAACCTACGAAAATATCATAAAGGACAATCTTGTAGAACATTTTTACTGATACAACCTTTTCTTAAGTTCCATTTTAATGGCATGCGGTTTCCCAGCAAAATCGTAAAAAAATTAAAAAAAACCCCTAAAAATGTAAACTTTGACCGCGATTTATTTAAAAAGCGTTTCGGCGATTTTTTTTTTTGTTTTTTGATTTTTCTCATCTATGAACATTGTAGTTTCAGAATCCGCAATACCTTTTCAGATGTAAGCTCCTTTCATTTAAATTTGGTTCAAGAGCACCGTGACATATTTGTGTTGCTAGTTTTGAAAAGGCCTTCTATATAACGATATACGAGGGCTGCAAATGTCAGACACCATTTGAGTTTTTTTGGAAAGTTTGACCGGTTTTAGCCTAAACGTACTCAGGACAGTTTATCATACGATCATGAGTTTTGTTGTTTACAGCGCCTCTTTGACCTAATAAAATGTGGAACGGATGGGTCATCCACCGTACATGGCTGACTTGAAACCCAATGACTTGATTTGATTTCGGCACAACAAAACAAGTAAGAATGGCGATAAGCTCGGCCGGTCCGAACTTGTTATACCCTCTACCACAAGTTGTATTGAAGTAACATGGAATCATTAGTTTCCTTTCGTATATGAAGAAGACTTAATACTAAATTTCAGCAATTTCGGTAAACCAATGTGAGGCACCATTCTATGGGGGCTATTTCAAAACGTCGATCTATACCGACAAATTTCTGATGGAAAGTTTTTAGGCTCAAAGAAGACTAAATACCAAATTTCCTATATTTCGGTAAGAGAATGTGGCTAAAACTTAAAAAATGCCGAAAATCAAGAAGTACGCTTCTATGGGGATATAGGAAGACGTCCACGTCTTCTGATAATACTCTTCTGGAATATTTTATAACTCTTGGAAGACGAAATAACGAATTTCAGCAATTTCGGTTGGATATTGACGTCACAATCATCAGTATTACGAAAATCAGGAGGTACCGTTCTATGGGGGCTATATCGAAACGTGGACCTATACCGACGAATTTTAGTCAGAAATGGGGCAATATGAAAGCGTGGACCTGTACAGACATTTTTCTGGCGAACAGTTTTATATCACATTGAAGACTAAATACAAAATTTCAGCCATTTTGGTGGAATATTGAAGACACAACCTTCAAAATACGAAAAATCGAGAGGTACCTTTTCAATGAGGCTATATGAAGGCGTGGACCTACACCGACAAATTTAAGGGGGAAGTTTTAGTACCCCCAACAAAGTTTAAATACCAAATTTCAGCCATTTCGGTGGAATATTGAGGCCACAATGTTCAAAATACCGAAAATCGGGAGGTACCGTTCTATGGGGGTTATATGAAGGTGTGCACTGATACCGACAAAGTTCTGGGGGAAGTTTTATACCACCAACGTAGACTAAGTACCAAATTTCAGCCATTTCGGTGTGATAATGAAGCTAAAACCTTCAAAATACCGAAAATCGGGAGGTACACTTCCATGGGGGCTACATGAAGGTGTGCACTGATACCGACAAAATTCTGGGGGAAAGTTTCTTCGGCAAAACTGATCATGTGGCGACTATGCAGCTTGAGCAACGTAGGACGGTTTATTCTGAGTGGTACACTACAACTTGTTTGCTGAAGTCTTCTTAGAATTTCGAAAAAAGAATCAGAGGAGACATATCATTCTGCACAATGACAATATGAGCTCTCACACATCGATTCAAACTAGCGCCTCTTTGACCTAATAAAATGTGGAACGGATGGGTCATCCACCGTACATGGCTGACTTGAAACCCAATGACATGATTTGATTTCGGCACAACAAAACAAGTAACAACGGCGTTAAGTTCGGCCGGGCCGAACTTGTTTACCCTCCACCACAAGTTGTATTGAAGTAAAATGGAATCATTAGTTTCCTTTCGTGTATGAAGAAGACTAAATTTCAGCAATTTCGGTAAAACAATGTGAGGCACCATTCTATGGGGCTATTTCAAAACGTCGATCTAGACCGACAAATTTCTGACAGAAAGTTTTTAGGCTCAAAGAAGACTAAATACCAAATTTCCTATATTTCGGTAAGAGAATGTGGCTAAAAAAATGCCGAAAATCAAGAAGTACGCTTCTATGGGGATATAGGAAGACGTGGACCTATACTGATAATACTCTTCTGGAATATTTTATAACTCTTGGGAGACGAAATAACGAATTTTTACCATTTCGGTTGGATATTGACGTCATCAGTGTTACGAAAATCAGGAGGTACCGTTCTATGCTATATCGAAACGTGGACCTATACCGACGAATTTTAGTCAAAAATGGGGCAACATGAAAGCGTGGACCTGTACAGACATATTTCTGGCGAACAGTTTTATATCACATTGAAGACTAAATACCAAATTTCAGCCATTTTGGTGGAATATTGAAGACACAACCTTCAAAATACGAAAAATCGGGAGGTACTTTTCCATGGGGGCTATATGAAGGCGTGCACCTATACCGACAAATTTAAGGGGGAAGTTTTAGTACCCCCAACAAAGTCTAAATACCAAATTTCAGCCATTTCGGCGGAATATTGAGGCCATAACGTTCAAAATACCGAAAATCGGGAGGTACCGTTCTATGGGGGCTATATGAAGGCATGGTACGATACCGACAAAGTTCTGGGGGAAGTTTTATACCACCAACGTAGACTAAGTAACAAATTTCAGCCATTTCGATGTGATAATGAAGCTAAAACCTTCAAAATACCGAAAATCGGGAGGTACAGTTCCATGGGGGCTATATGAAGGTGTGCACTGATGCCGACAAAATTCTGGGGGAAAGTTTTGTACTCCTAAAGAAGACTACGTACCAAATTTCAGCCATTTTGGTAGGATAATGAAGCTAAAACCTTAAAAATACCTAAAATCGGGGCTACCGTTCTATGGGGGCTATATGAAGGTGTAGACCGATACCGACAAAATTCTGGAGGAAAGCTTTATACCTCTAAAGAAGACTACGTATCAAATTTCAGCCATTTTGGTAGGATAATGAAGCTAAACCCTTAAAAATACCGAAAATCGAGAGGTACCGTTCTATTGGGGCTATATGAAGGTGTGGACCGATACCGACAAAATTCTGGGGGAAAGTTTTATACCCTAAAGAAGACTACGTACCAAATTTCAGGCATTTTGGTAGGATAATGAAGCTAAAACCTTAAAAATACCGAAAATCGGGTAGTATCGTTCTCTGGGGGCTATATGAAGGTGTACACCGATACCGACAAAATTCTGTAGGAAAGTTTTATACCTCTAAAGAAGACTACGTATCAAATTTTAGCCATTTTGGTAGGATAATGAAGCTAAAACCTTAAAAATACCGAAAATCGGGAGGTACCTTTCTATGGGGGCTATATGAAGGTGTAGACCGATACCGACAAAATTCTGGGGGAAAGTTTTATACCTCTAAAGAAGACTACGTACCAAATTTCAGCCATTTTAGTAGGATAATGAAGCTAAAACCTTAAAAATACAGAAAATCGGGAGGTACCATTCTATGGGGGCTATATCAAAACGTTGACCGATATATCCCATTTTCAATACCAACCATCCTGGAAGTAATAAAGACTTCTGAACCAAATTTTGACTCTCTATTTTTTAAATTGCGAGCTGTATCTTGATTTCAACAGACAGACGGACAGACGGACATGGTCAAATCGATAATAATATATGTATATACTTTATAGGGTCTCCAACGAATATTTCATTGTGTTACAAACGGAATGACAAATTTAATTATACCCTCCATATGGTGGAGGGTATAAAAAGAAGGCGTGGTCTACGATTTTTGTTGCTAGCGTTCATGCTGGAGACTATTTATGAAAACAATAAAACTGCTCTTAATAGTAAATATTCGCGTTTTCATTGTTAGGCCAGCTAATTATCGTGTAGCCCTCGTATCTTTTTTCTCTAAGAACACATAATGGTGTTCTGTGAGAAAATCATTGTTCCTCTATGTTAAGACCCATTGGCCTTCTATGAGATCATATATTGATCTTCTATGAAAGGACATATAAGAAGACCTTTTGGTCTTTTATCGGTCTTCTATAATAAGACCTATTAGTTTTATTGGAAGGGTCCATTGGTTCTCTAGGTTGGAGCATACAGGTCTACTAAGAGAAGACTTATTTGTTTTCTATAAGATTACCACTTGGTTTTCTATGAAAATACCTATTGGTCACTTTGAGACACCTTTTATGTGACCAAATTAAAGTTTCAAACCACAAGAGTCCCAGATATGGCAATGTGTGTAAGTTTTGGTCCCATATAATTTATTGCATGTACATATGTATTTTAACGTTGGCAATATGTATTGGCCAAGTTTAGTTGGATGATATGGTTGTTGTTTCTGTTGGACCTTTGTGTTACAGTTTCATTTTGTTGTGTTGTGTCCATATGTTGTGTTGTGGTCGGTTACACTTGAAGTATTCGTCAGACGGTTGTTATGGAACCTCCTTATAAGAGGGGTGTTATAGGCGTGTAAGTATGAGCTGTGTGTGTGTCTGATTTCATTTATAGACTAACTTCTTGTTTTAGTTTGTTTATGGCTTTGCTTTGATTTTGTTTTTGTGGCCACCAACTCGTCTATTTTTTGCTCTCCTTTACTTTTTTCTTTCCAAGTTGAACGCTATTGGCTGTTGCCTGCCTGCCGCCGCGCCGCTTGGTATTATGAGGCAACAAGCAATGAAGTCATGGTCTGAAGTTGACTTGAGTTTAATGTCAATGTCAGGCGACGACGACGATAACGACATCGATTGCAGTACAATGCAGGTTTCTTTTGGTGTTGTTAAGCCATCATCATGGTTGGAAGTTGGGTAGTGGCGCTGCTGTTATGACGAAGCCAATACGGAAGAAACAAACCATGGGTCTGACTAAGTTTGTAGCTCAACGTCTGTGTGTGTGTGGCTGCGTATAGTTGGTCTTTGTGTGAAGTCATAGTTTCATTACATGACCAATGTTCAAAAATAGATGGGTGGGGCCCAGCCCCCCAGTGACTAACTCCATGCTTGTGGTATTGTTCTTATTGTTTGTAATTAAAACTCTGGCCATTTAATACAACTCCAAGCTAAACGAGTGCCAGCCATTAAACGTTGTTGTTGTTATTGCAGTTTTGATTTTAAATTAAGTTTTTTCGTCGAACTTTTGTGCCGGTAAAAATAACTGCAAAATTCTTAATGCGGCTTTTGGTGTTCTCTTAAAATAGAAAACTCATTTGTTTAAGCGGCAAATGTCTAAACAGACATTTTTAAAGCTATGGCTGCAAAAAGCGAATAAAGGATATGCCAAAGCAGCTCCAGTCGACATTGGTATTTTCGTCTTAACCTTCATTTAGTTTTCATGCCAAGGTTGGCGACATGTCATTAGTTATACACTCACGCTATTTACACACACACACTCGACCTAAGGAATAAAGTTGTTTTTTTTCATATTTCAAGTTCAATGTTGTTTCGCTTGAACGATATATGGAAGCAAGGAAATTCGTTGACATTATGGGACTGAAGTAAATTCTTTAATGTATTCAAAAGAAAAAAAGTTAAAGCTGTAAATTAGGTTGAAGTAGTAATGATATGGAAATAAGTGAAAATGCATAATATGCATTGCATATATCACTACATACATACATCTGGCTGTAAAAGTAATCAATAATGTGTGTAAATTTAACCCTAAAGGAAAGTAAAGGATTGACTGAAAGTTGGGAAATAATTAAAAAACAACAAAATAGCATATTAAGGGGGAGTTTGTAGTTGACTAGATAAGTGGCGTCTTGGGTGACGTAGGGGATGAAAGATATTAAGCAACGGCGCAGACCGGCATTAACATGGCAAAACGCCCAGGACTCATCTTGGTCCATCCCCGTGGGCCCACCTGGTGAGCTATCTTTAACGTCCGTTAAAGGTAGTGAGCCAATATATGACACACTTTCAACTCTTAGTGAACGGGGGCTATATGAAGGTGTATGGGGGCTATATGAAGGTGTAGACCGATACCGACAAAATTCTGGGGGAAAGTTTTATACCTCTAAAGAAGACTACGTACCAAATTTCAGCCATTTTAGTAGGATAATGAAGCTAAAACCTTAAAAATACAGAAAATCGGGAGGTACCATTCTATGGGGGCTATATCAAAACGTTGACCGATATATCCCATTTTCAATACCAACCATCCTGGAAGTAATAAAGACTTCTGAACCAAATTTTGACTCTCTATTTTTTAAATTGCGAGCTGTATCTTGATTTCAACAGACAGACGGACAGACGGACATGGTCAAATCGATAATAATATATGTATATACTTTATAGGGTCTCCAACGAATATTTCATTGTGTTACAAACGGAATGACAAATTTAATTATACCCTCCATATGGTGGAGGGTATAAAAAGAAGGCGTGGTCTACGATTTTTGTTGCTAGCGTTCATGCTGGAGACTATTTATGAAAACAATAAAACTGCTCTTAATAGTAAATATTCGCGTTTTCATTGTTAGGCCAGCTAATTATCGTGTAGCCCTCGTATCTTTTTTCTCTAAGAACACATAATGGTGTTCTGTGAGAAAATCATTGTTCCTCTATGTTAAGACCCATTGGCCTTCTATGAGATCATATATTGATCTTCTATGAAAGGACATATAAGAAGACCTTTTGGTCTTTTATCGGTCTTCTATAATAAGACCTATTAGTTTTATTGGAAGGGTCCATTGGTTCTCTAGGTTGGAGCATACAGGTCTACTAAGAGAAGACTTATTTGTTTTCTATAAGATTACCACTTGGTTTTCTATGAAAATACCTATTGGTCACTTTGAGACACCTTTTATGTGACCAAATTAAAGTTTCAAACCACAAGAGTCCCAGATATGGCAATGTGTGTAAGTTTTGGTCCCATATAATTTATTGCATGTACATATGTATTTTAACGTTGGCAATATGTATTGGCCAAGTTTAGTTGGATGATATGGTTGTTGTTTCTGTTGGACCTTTGTGTTACAGTTTCATTTTGTTGTGTTGTGTCCATATGTTGTGTTGTGGTCGGTTACACTTGAAGTATTCGTCAGACGGTTGTTATGGAACCTCCTTATAAGAGGGGTGTTATAGGCGTGTAAGTATGAGCTGTGTGTGTGTCTGATTTCATTTATAGACTAACTTCTTGTTTTAGTTTGTTTATGGCTTTGCTTTGATTTTGTTTTTGTGGCCACCAACTCGTCTATTTTTTGCTCTCCTTTACTTTTTTCTTTCCAAGTTGAACGCTATTGGCTGTTGCCTGCCTGCCGCCGCGCCGCTTGGTATTATGAGGCAACAAGCAATGAAGTCATGGTCTGAAGTTGACTTGAGTTTAATGTCAATGTCAGGCGACGACGACGATAACGACATCGATTGCAGTACAATGCAGGTTTCTTTTGGTGTTGTTAAGCCATCATCATGGTTGGAAGTTGGGTAGTGGCGCTGCTGTTATGACGAAGCCAATACGGAAGAAACAAACCATGGGTCTGACTAAGTTTGTAGCTCAACGTCTGTGTGTGTGTGGCTGCGTATAGTTGGTCTTTGTGTGAAGTCATAGTTTCATTACATGACCAATGTTCAAAAATAGATGGGTGGGGCCCAGCCCCCCAGTGACTAACTCCATGCTTGTGGTATTGTTCTTATTGTTTGTAATTAAAACTCTGGCCATTTAATACAACTCCAAGCTAAACGAGTGCCAGCCATTAAACGTTGTTGTTGTTATTGCAGTTTTGATTTTAAATTAAGTTTTTTCGTCGAACTTTTGTGCCGGTAAAAATAACTGCAAAATTCTTAATGCGGCTTTTGGTGTTCTCTTAAAATAGAAAACTCATTTGTTTAAGCGGCAAATGTCTAAACAGACATTTTTAAAGCTATGGCTGCAAAAAGCGAATAAAGGATATGCCAAAGCAGCTCCAGTCGACATTGGTATTTTCGTCTTAACCTTCATTTAGTTTTCATGCCAAGGTTGGCGACATGTCATTAGTTATACACTCACGCTATTTACACACACACACTCGACCTAAGGAATAAAGTTGTTTTTTTTCATATTTCAAGTTCAATGTTGTTTCGCTTGAACGATATATGGAAGCAAGGAAATTCGTTGACATTATGGGACTGAAGTAAATTCTTTAATGTATTCAAAAGAAAAAAAGTTAAAGCTGTAAATTAGGTTGAAGTAGTAATGATATGGAAATAAGTGAAAATGCATAATATGCATTGCATATATCACTACATACATACATCTGGCTGTAAAAGTAATCAATAATGTGTGTAAATTTAACCCTAAAGGAAAGTAAAGGATTGACTGAAAGTTGGGAAATAATTAAAAAACAACAAAATAGCATATTAAGGGGGAGTTTGTAGTTGACTAGATAAGTGGCGTCTTGGGTGACGTAGGGGATGAAAGATATTAAGCAACGGCGCAGACCGGCATTAACATGGCAAAACGCCCAGGACTCATCTTGGTCCATCCCCGTGGGCCCACCTGGTGAGCTATCTTTAACGTCCGTTAAAGGTAGTGAGCCAATATATGACACACTTTCAACTCTTAGTGAACGCCTAGTAGCCCATTAATCCAAAAAGCAACATACTATGAAACAAATAAAAAAGCATACATCGTGAAATTTCTACCAGACTTAGATGTTGTTCCTCCTTGAGCTTTAATCCTATCCATATTTTTGTCGTTTCATACGCCCAACATTTTGAAAACCCCTCTAAATACATAAGTTTTTTGGGAAAAAAGTATTTTAATCCACACAGGCTGAGGGTATATCTCAGTCGGCAAAGCCGACTGATACTTTTTTACTTGTTGGTGAAGAAGTTTCGTGACTGCAGAGAACTTCATACTTCAAATTCAGTCAGAAAATGTACCGAAAATCCTCAAAATACCGAAAATCGGGAAGTATCGTTATATGGGGGCTATACCTAACGGATCCTCCCTCCTTTTTTGGGGCTATACCTAAACATGGACATATGTTGACAATTTTGGGTGAAGAAGTGTTGAGACCCCTATGAACTGTAATTGGCAAATTACAAATTTTCAACGAACAAGAAAAATTGTGGCCAAAATCTTCAAAATACCGAAAATCCAGAGGTACCGTTATATGGGGGTTATACCTAAATATGGACCTATATTGATAGTTTTTGGTGGAGACGTTTTGTGATCCCTACGAACCTCAAATGTCAATCTACAGCTAGTTCGGTTAAAAAAATTTAGCTAAAATCCTCAAAATACCGAAAATCGGTAGGTACCGTAGGCCGATATAGCCCATCTTCGAATCTGACCTGCCAATGCAAAATGATACTCGGGTTCAAAATTTTAGAACTCTAGCTCTATTTTTGCGGACGCTACCTAAAGGCGACGCACTCTATTATAGCCGTCATGACAAGCATGAGTTTGGTTGCGGATTTGTAGTTGTTCGAAGGTTAAAACATCTGGTGTCCAGCTTCACCCGAGTGAATGAAAGACTTTCTACAATACAGAAAAACCAAAATTCTTCAACATCAGCTTTATTTGCGCACATGCTCTGAAAAGAAGGACGAGCAGACCAAAGAAGATACATATGAGAGTTGTCCTCCATATGAAATTGAAATTATTCTTGGCAATTCCAAAATTGGAAACGAGAATATCTTTCACCAAACAGTCGGCAAATTTAGTCTCCACAGTGAAACATCTGACAATGGACTGAGACTGATAGACTTCGCAGCGGCAAAAAAACATGGCAGTTAGCAGTATCAGATTTAAGCATCTCGAACTGGCTGTCTCGAAACCAAAATACAAAAAATTATACTGTTGGATGTACGATCGTTCCGAGGAGTAAAAATAGACTCGGACCACCACCTTTTTGACCAAAGGTACGTAGCCGACTAAACGTAGCAAATAAAGTACGAACAAACACAATACGGAAGTTGAACATCGGTAAGCTACAATCACAACATATAGCCAAAGCATATTCCACTCAACTGGCCCAGTTGTTTATTCAAATTACTCCTCGTCTAGAAAATGTACCAGCACAGTGGAAAAGTATAGGCCACTACATGCAAACAGCCACAAAATCCATACTTGTCTATCAGAGACCTCCACCAATGAACCCATGGTATGAACAGGAGTGTCGTGCTGCTACCGAAGAGAAAAATGTGGCATATAGGGCTAGTCTACAACAAACCCGTTCGTGGGTATTGATTTGGTTACGAAGTTTTTCGGCAAATCACACACACGCGAGCCGAACGCAAAGTAAGAGAGAAAATGTTTTGATTTTTTTACTTCAGTCTTGTACTGAATTTCACGCAAGCAGGTTGATGCCGCTTTATTTGTTTTTTTTTTTGGGTACACTGAAAAGATTTTGCAGTTGTACAGCAAATATGTGGAGGGAAGAATTTGAAAATGATTTTTTGTTTTGTATTAATATTTTTAATGACCAGAATGTCTCGTCTGCAATGCAACAATAAAAAATGTATATCCATCTTATCTTAGGCGTCATTATAATACGCATACAAAATATCATTTAATGACGGGAAATGTGCGAAAAAAAATAATATGCCAGCTTAAAGATAATTTAACAAATAAAAATAATAGGTGTCTTAATATTATAAAAGACAAAGGCAATTATGATAATGCCACAATCAAGGCATCAAGTGTATAATTTTCACTGTGAGGTAGAAATCGATGTTGTTTAACAACTTTTATTTTTTTATTTAAGTTTATCCGAATTTCGTTAATTTTATTTTATTATATTTAAGTTAAGACCCTAATGTAAAAATATAAAAAAGAACGAAATCGCTATCATTAATTAACTCTTAGCAATCGCAGTTTTAATAACAGAAACTGAAGTGGATACTTTTGACTGTGATTCACTGTATATTATTTTTAATTTTAGTCATACAAAGCGAACGCGCCAGCAATATATTTTTTCTATTTGAAAATTTTGCCTTTTTAGGCGAAGATCATTTTTAGTATTAATTTTTTTTAATTTATTAATCGAGCTTTTTTATGATCTATAATGCAAATGAAAAAGGAAAGCCGATGATTCGAACCCACACACCCACCACTATGTTTGGCTCTGAACGCTAACACGCCGTGACAACTTTTTTCCTGTGTTTTTCATTTCATACTCAATATGAAAATCATCACCCTGTTCTGTCAGTGTAATTTTACCCACACATTAACAATTTAAGGCAGTGTTCACCAGCAACAACAAATTCAACCGCTGCGTTTGTGTTGGGCACACACACGAGATTATCTTTCCCTCTCTAGATAAACATCGTGTGCGTTAATTCGTTGCTAAAACAAAGAAGATGATCGGTGGTGAGAGTAACGTTCAAACTCACCACAATTGAGATTGTGTGTGTTCACACAGACACGGCTCGCGAGCCCAGTGGTGATTAACACTGATTTAAGGGCTCGCTCTTCTTGGTCGGCTATGGTCTACAATCAGTAGCAACGTGTAGTGCACGAGAGAGGTATAGGGAGAAAAGAAGAGATGACAAACATTTTAAAAAAGTGAGTTGGAAAAACGGGTGTTTGAAAAAGTTGAGATATACAGGAGCCAGAATGAAGTCAGAAAATTCTACTAAATAGTGAAACATCAAATTGATGGCTTTGGTATAGCCACATCATCATGTGGAGACCAGCAAGGGAATTTGGTAACTGATACATATAGTGTGCTCAGGATATGGAAAGAGTATTTTTTGAAACTGTTGATATCCAATACTAACGAAGATACCACAGATCTAATCCCAGAAGATGGTATTGAATGTATACCGCCCAACCAAGATGAGGTAAAGTCAGCAATAAACCGGCTAACGAATAATAAGGCAGCAGGAGCCGATGACTACCGGCCGAGATGTTCAAAACCGGAAGCGACACGCTGATAAGGTGTATGCATCAGCTAGTTAGCACCATCTGGCACCAAGAATGGGTAACCGACGATTAGAATCTGAGCATCTTGTGTCCCGTCCATCTGAAAGGATATGAGACTGAGTGCTCTAATAACTCTGATCCCTATTGCGTATAAGATAGTGTCAGAGGTATCGTGTGAACGACTAAAGCCTATGGTCAACGAAATAATTGGGCCATATCAATTCGACTTTAGATCTGGCAAAACCACAATCCACCAGATATTTACCCTGCGGCAAATCCTAGAAAAGGCCTGTGGGATGCAGGTCGATTATAGAACAGACTTCGAAAGGTCCTTATGTTCAAAGGTATTCCAAGCCATGTCTGAATTTGGTATTTCCGCAAAGCTCATTCGGCATTGTAAGATGACTCTAACTGATATTTGGTCCTCAGTTAAAATAGGAAAGAACCTCTACGAACAGTTCAGTACCGAAAGAGTTTTTAGACAAGGGGAAAGTCTTTCGAGATGCAAAAGTAAAAAGAAATGGCACAATATAAACGAACTAGAATTCGGAAATCTAAGAAACGCGTTGAAAGAAATGTTAGACATTGAGCAGCCGAATCCCGACTTTTTAAAATTGATTCCATAGTGTAGGCTGCTTTTTTCAGATTTAATTCCATCTAATAACTTAAACAGAGAATGTAATAATTTTGTAGACATTTTTTGTTGTTTTTGTCTAACAACACCAAATTTTGTCCGGAAATGGTGTCGAAATGCATTTCTGACTACGTCCCTGCCTCCACCATAGTATAGAGGGTATATTAGGTTTGTTTTTCAGTTTGTAACGCATTTAAATAATCATTTTCGGCCCTAAAAAGAATATATATTCTTGAACAACTGGTGTAATCACTCTATTATTTCATTATTATTCATTTTGGGGTAAGATTCTATCTGAATCTCTTAAATGAAATTTCATTTCCAGTTATGTACTCAAACATACGTCAAATTATCAGCATTTATCTCACTTGCCATTTGCTTTATTGCCAAGGCATCCATAAATAAAACTTCCTGGCCAATATAGTTTTATAAACTTCCCACATTCATTTGTAAGCATTTCTACGAATTATGTCCCTGATTCATGGAATTATTCAAATCCGTGACGTTTATTTCAGTTCATAGCTTAGTTCTGCTTCTGCACTTGATAACAAAGTGCGTGTCTGGATTTATCGATTTATTGCAATGAACTTGCCACATAATCAAAACAGCAACAAAAATAAAGCAACGAAATGTTAATTTCTACAATTCCATGTTTGTATTAAAAATTCCTCAAGTTTCTATTACGCAATGGAAAATTTATTGATATAGTTGCTTTGCTTCTTTCGCCACACGCAAAATATCCAACACAATCACGTCACATGAAATGCTTGCAGGAAAGAAGAGCGTTAAAAATAGAGAGAGTGAGCGAGCACCAATTTATTATTCCTGTTAAAAAGGATAACATGGCCGTGATTTCTATTGAATAACCCCCATGTCTTTGACCTGTTGTTTTCCTTAATACCTCCTCTCATTGTGTATTGAGCAATATGTTTGAAGTCATCGTCGGAATCAGGTGTTCTTCGAACGTTCATTTAATAGATTCAATTGTGTCATTATATTCAACCAGCAAAACCCCCACCACCACCGCCACTGGAGTGTTGAATTTGTTAGAAGGCAATTCCTATTTATTTGTCATCACCTACGATTTTTATGGCCTCATTTGTTATGAATGAGTTTTTAATAATTAATTTCGTTATTGGATTGAATATCCAATTGAATGAAGGCCGACAGCTAATTTGCTGTTGAGGTAATAACTTCTAAATGACGCTTTAACGACGCACGTCATTAACTTCGTGTCAGATATTGACCAATTTTTGTTGTCTTGACGGGTTTGTGAAATTGATTTAAAAAATGAATGGGAAGGGAAAATATGAAATTGAAGTTTTATTATGGGGAAAATTTTTATTTGTTTGCCTTTTCCAATAACACAATAATACAATATCTTATGAGGGGAGATCTCAATATAATCATGACACATAGGGTCTGGAAGTGCTAAGTATAGGTAGGTCTTCACTTGAGTTTAAAAATCTCAGCCCTTCCATTCATCGTGAAGCGTCACCTGACTAGAGCACCTTCATCAATTTGAACAGCATGCATTGGACTTGAAGTCTGTAATCAAAACCAAGGCCTCGATTCCGGATCAAGTTCTTAAGGAAACCGAAGATAAATTCCTGTACCACTATGTCAAAATGGGTTATATCAACGTGTGGGCCTATGTTGACAATTTTTGGTGGATAAGTTGTCTAACTGCAGGGAACCTCTAATGTCAAATTACGGGTAGTTCTGTCAAACAATGTGGCTAAGACCCTCAAAGTACCGAAAATCGGGATATACCGTTATATGGGGATACCAAAACATGGACCTATGTTGACGATTTTTAGTGAAGAAGTTTTGTAACCACTGAGAATCTTAAATGTCACATTACAGCAAGTTCGGTTTTAAATTGTAGCTAAAATCCTCAAAATAAGGTAAATCGGGTGGTACCGATTTCGGGTGGAGGCATGGACCAATGTTGATGATTTTTGGTCTAGAACCTTCCTGACCATTGAGAACCTCAAATGCCAAATTACAGCTAGTAACCGATCTAGCTGGGTGCCACCGTGGTGCAATGGTATGCACACCCGCCTTGCACGCTGAAGGTCGTGGGTTCGATTCCCCGGCCAGTCAACATCAAACACTTTTCAACGGTGGCAAAATTCCCCTAAGTAATGTTGGCGATATTTTCTGAGTATTTCAGCCTTGTACAACTTCTCTTCATGTGGTGTCTTAGACACGCCGTTCGGACTCGGCGATAAACAGTAGGTCATTGAGCTAATATGAATCGGGGTGCACTCATTGATATGAGAGAAGTCTCCCCTGTCCCGCCTGTGATGTTTATGGAACAATTATTATATTATTAACCGATCTAGCTAATTGTAGCTAACATTTTCAAAATACCGAAAATCGGGAGGTACCGTTATATTGAGGGTCTATACCAAAACATGGACCTATGTTGATGATTTTTAATGGAGAACTTTGGTGACTATTGAGAACCTCAAATATCAAATTACAGCTAGTTCGGTTTGAAATTGTAGGTAAAATCCTCAAAATACCGAAAATCGGGGAGTACCGCTATATGGGGGATATACCAAAACATGGACCTATGTTGATAATTTTTAGTGGAATTTTTTTCGGGAACACCGAGAACCTCGACTGTAGAATTACAGCTAGTTCAGTTAAAAATTGTAGCTAAAATCCTCAAAATACCGAAAATCGGAAGGTACCGTTATATGGGGGCTATACCAAAAACATGGACCTATGTCCATAATTTTTGGAATATAAGTTTTTGCGATGTGAAAACGTGACTAAACAAAATATCTCAAATCAGGCTATACGAAAACTTGTACCGACATAGCCTATCATCGAACTTGACCTGTCTGTCCTCTTTACATTTTTATACCCTACACCACTATGTGGGGAGGGTATTATAAGTTGGTTTTGGCCAAAAAGTTTGTAACGCATCGAAATAATGGTCGTAGACCCATACTTATATATACCAAAACAAGTAAGCCAAGGCTATAGTCGGACGGTGCTGACCATGTGATACCACACATCACTACCCCTGGGAATTTGCTTTCCATAAATCAAAATTTCTAGAACAAATAAACTAACTTATTTTAAAATTCTAGGACCATATCACACTTCTTCTCTTCAATGAGTGAGTGTACCCCGATTCTTATTCGCTCAATTATAAGGGATCCACAGCCTATCTCCGAGTCCGAACGGCGTGTCCTAAGACACCACTTGTAGAGAAGTTTTACATGGCTGAAATACTTAGAAAATGTCACCAACATTACTGAAGGGTATTTTGCCACCGTTAAAAATTTGATGTTGCATGGCTGGGCAATCGTTTTGAAAAAGGTGGCAAAGCGACCCATGCTGCAATATATGTATACAAATTCAATTGGACAATTAATACGCTAGGGATTAATACGCTAACTGGGAATTAGAAAATGTGGTTCTCTACACAAAACCCATTATATATTAGGCAGTTGGCCCGTTATCTAGCAGACACGTTATTGCAATTTGCGTCAGGGGGAAAGGTCTGTAGTTCTTTTTCCAGCTACTTGGCCGGTATATGCTCTCCAGGAAATAAAATTAGACCAAAAATATTTTTTTTAGTTTTCATACAAAAGTAATGGTCCATTTCAAACGCTACATAATATCAGAGCATCATCCAAATTTGTAGGCATCTTCTTCTACCTAAACTTTTACCTTGTGCAAAATTTCGTGATTATTGAGCTATAATTGCGACCTCTAGAGTGCTTATGAATACACTACAAAGAAATAACTGGGTATACTAGGCTGTAACTCTGTAATCTTATCATGTACACCAACACTATTGGCATCAATAGAAAGGTCAAGCGTTCCTATTCCAAGTGTAGCTTACTTGCTCGGAATAAAGATATAAAGATATATATAGAACAGCTACAAAATCGGTTTAAAATTTTGTTTTTGGTCCATTTCACCCGCTAAATATTTCACGATCATCACCAATAACAAAAGGTGTCTATTCCGGTCTGAACCCGACCTCCATGCAAATGGATCGTGACGATCGGTCCATAATTGCGGCCTGGAGTTTGATTACAATTTATAATGGACATACGGACGGACACACATCTCAAAATCGCTTCATCTCGTCGAGATATGAATTTTGGTATACCACATGGGGGTCTAGGACCAAAACAAACTTATAATACCCTTTCCGCATAGTGGTGTAGGGTATAATGAATGTCTCGACGAGCTGAGTCGATCTGAGCTATGTGTGTCCGTCCGTCTGTCCATCTATACCTTGTAATCACGCTGTAGGTCGCAATTTTAATCCGATCTTCAAATTTTGGGTGTTGATGAATGTCCCGGAGGGGAAGAAGCCTATGGATTTTGGTGATGGTCGGATAATATTCAGGGGTCGAAATGGGCAAAAAAATTATTTGGAGAAAAAGTCAACATTTTATTTCAAAGCGAGTATCTACGCTTCTATATGGGGTATATCAAACGCAAAACCTGCTAATGAAAGTAGAAAGTATCACCTTTGCAACGATGTGACGTAGGGGATGGAAGATACCAAGCAACGGTCCTGACCGGTTTTAACATGGCAAAGCCGAGGATTTATCTTGGTCCCTCTTTCATCTCAAGTGGACACTGTCCTCCCCGTGGTGTCACCTGGGGAACTGTCTTTAACACCCGTTAAAGGTAGTGAGCTAACATGTGCCGCGCGTTCTCCCATAAGAACGTTAAAAACTTGGGTTTGGGCGTCGGGCTAGTAACCATCCCCTAGAAAAAACAGCATACTATGGAAAAACGAAAGAAAAGAAAAACAACACCCTCTAAAGTTGACGAACCCCGCAAACGTTTTAAGCACCATGATCTGCGAATCTGCACCTGGAATGTTCGCACTCTTTATAGAGAAGGTGCAGTCTTCGCATTGGCAGAAGTACTTGAAAAGTACAAGGCCGATATTACTTCCTACAGGAAATACGATGGATTGGGAAAGGCGTCACAACGACACCTAAAGGTGACGCACTGTATTATAGCTGCCATGACGTAAAGCATGAGTTTGGTTGCGGATTTGTAGTTAGTCGGAGACTAAAACATCTGGTATCCAGCTTCACTCCAGTGAATGAAAGACTTGCTGCAATTCGAATAAAAGCTAAATTCTTCAACATCAGCTTTATTTGCGCTCATGCTCCCACTGAAGAAAAGGACGAACAGACCAAAGATATATTTTACGAGCGCTTAGAAGATACATATGACCGTTGCCCTGCCCATGACATTAAAATCATTCTAGGCGATTTTAATGCCAAAATTGGAAATTGGCCTAACAGTCGGGAAATTCAGCCTCCACAGTGAAACCTCTGACAATGGTATGAGGCTGATAGACTTTGAAGCTGCAAAAAACATGGTAGTTAGCAGTACCAGATTTAATCATCTCGATATTCATAAGGGCACCTGGCTGTCTCCAGATCAGAAAACAAGAAATCAAATTGATTATGTTGTGATAGATGGAAGGCATTCATCGAGCGTGTTGGATGTACGATCGTTCCGAGGCGCAAACATTGATTCATACCACTACCTTGTTGCAGCAAAGGTATGCACCCGCTTAAACGTAGCAAACAAAGTACGAACAGACACAACACAAAAGTTAGACATCGGTAAGCTGCAATCACAACAGATAGCCACAGCATATTCCACTCAACTAGCCCAATTGCTTAATCAAAGCACTCCTCATCCCGATAACATATCAGCGCAATGGCAAAGCATTGCCCACTTCATGCAAACAGCCGCAAAATCCATACTTGGATACCAGAGGCCTCCACCAAGGAATCCATGGTATGATCAGGAGAGAAAATGCGGCATATAGGGCTACTTTACAATCCGTAGCAACGCGTAGCGCACGAGAGAGATACAGGGAGAAAAGGAGAGAGGAGAAACGTCTTTTCCGCAGGAAAAAGAGAGAGATGGAAAAGCAGGAGTGTGAAAAAATCGAGATGTACAGGAGCCAGAATGAAGTCCGAAAATTCTACCAAAGAGTCAATCATCAAACTGATGGCTTTGGTACAGGCACATCCTCCTGTAGAGACCAGCAAGGTAATTTGGTAACTGATACAGATAGTGTACTCAGGATATGGAAAGAACATTTTTCAAAACTGTTGGTATCCAATAGCAGCGAAGACGACGAATATACCACAGTCCCAATCCCAGAAGATGGTATTGAATGTATACCGCCCAGCCAAGATGAGGTAAAGACAGCAATAAATCGGCTGAAGAATAATAAGGCAGCAGGAGCCGATGGCTTACCAGCCGAGCTGTTCAAAACCGGAGGCGACACGCTGATAAGGTGTATTCATCAGCTAGTTAGCACCATCTGGCAGGAAGAACGAGTACCCGACGATTGGAACCTGAGTATCCTGTGCCCCGTCCACAAGAAGGGAGATAAGACTGTATGCTCTAACTATAGGGGCATAAGTCTACTCCCTATTGCCTACAAGATCGTGTCAGGGATATTGTGCGAACGACTAAAGCCAATGGTATATTGGATAATTGGACCATACCAATGCGGCTTTAGACCTGGCAAGTCCACCATTGACCAGATATTTACCCTGCGTCAAATCCTGGAGAAGACCCAAGAGATGCAGATCGACACCTACCACCTTTTTGTCGATTATAAAGCAGCCTTCGACAGCCCGCTGCGTTCAAAGGCATTCCAAGCCATGTCTGAATTTGGTATCCCCGCAAAGCTCATCCGGCTTTGCAAAATGACTTTAACTGACACGAGGTCCTCAGTTAAAATAGGAAAGAACCTCTCCGAAGAGTTTGGTACCAAAAGAGGTTTCAGACAAGGAGACCGCCTTTCGTGTGATCTCTTTAACATCCTGCTGGAAAAGATTATACGAGAGGCAAACGTCAAAAGAAGTGGCACAATCTACACCAATAGTCACATGTTACTTGCTTATGCTGATGATATAGACATCATAGGCCGATCAGTAAAAGAAATAACTGATACCTTTGTGAAGGTCGAAGGAGAATCTGCTAAAGTGGGTCTGGCGGTAAACGGTGAGAAGACCAAGTTGATGGTGTCGACGCGCAATGCGGCCATTGAGCTCGGGCCGACTGTGGAAGTTGGTTCCTATAATATTAAGGTAGTGAAAGACTTCGTCTACCTCGGCACCTCCGTAAACACAACAAACGACATCAGTTGTGAAATAAAAAGAAGAATTGTATTGCCAACAGATGCTACTTTGGTTTAAGTAAGCAGTTTAAAAACAAAGCCACATCTCGTCAAACAAAAATAACGCTCTACAAAACACTGATACTACCCGTGCTGATGTATGGCTCCAAAGCCTGGGTACTTTCGCAAGCAGACATGGCAGTGCTTGGTGTGTTTGAGAGAAAAATTCTTCGAAAGATCTTCGGACCAATCTGCGTTGACGGTGAATATCGACGTCGCATGAACCACGAGCTGTATCTGCTGTACAACGACATGAATATTGTTAAACGTATCGAGATGCAGCGCTTGCGTTGGCTAGGCCATATCATAAGAATGAGCGATGATGACCCCGCTAAAAAGGTGTATAAACACGGACCGCTTGGCGGTGCACGCAGAATTGGCAGGCCAAGGAATAGATGGCGCAAACAAGTGGATGATGAGATAAAAAGGCGCGGTATTCCAGAAAGCGAAGCAACAAATAGAGAGAATTGGAGATCTTTTCTTAGTTCGGCCTATAGAACAAATGTTCTGTAATGGGCCAGCTAAGTAAGTAAGTTAGTAACGATGTAACATAGGTTGTCGTAGGTGGTCAAACAACGAAGATATCGCAATAGCCGCTAATAGAACCCAACTTTTCATTTTTGCGATTTTAATAATAATGACGAATATCACAGCGGTGGTTGGAGACCATCCAAAAGCAAAGTCTGACTATGAAAGTAGAAAGTCCCATCTTTGCAATAATGTAAAGCAGGTTGACGTAGGTGGCTAAATAACGGAGATATCGCAATAGTCGGTAATACATCCCCTTTTTTTAATTTTTTGTAATTTTTATTGGATCGTCACGAAATTTTGGGTGTTAATGGGTGCCCGCGGGTGCCACCGTGGTGCAATGGTATGCACACCCGCCTTGCACGCTGAAGGTCGTGGGTTCGATTCCCCGGCCAGTCAACATCAAACACTTTTCAACGGTGGCAAAATACCCCTCAGTAATGTTGGTGACATTTTCTGAGTATTTCAGCCTTGTACAACTTCTCTTCAAGTGGTGTCTTAGACACGCCGTTCGGACTCGGCGAGAAACAGTAGGTCCCATATCATTGAGCTAATATGAATCGGGGTGCACTCATTGATATGAGAGAAGTCTCCCCTATCCCGCCTGGGATGTTTGTGGAACAATTATTATATTATTAACCGATCTAGCTAATTGTAGGTAACATTTTCAAAATACCGAATATCGGGAGGTACCGTTACATTGGGGGGCTATACCAAAACATGGACCTATGTTGATGATTTTTAATGGAGAACTTTGGCGACTATTGAGAACCTTAAATATCTAATTACAGCAAGTTCGGTTTGAAATTGTAGGTAAAATCCTCAAAATACCGAAAATCGGGGAGTACCGCTATCGTATATCCCCCATACCAAAACATGGACCTATGTTGACGATTTTTAGTGGAAATTTTGTTGGGATCACTGAGAACCTCAACTGTCAAATTACAGCTAGTTCGGTTAAAAATTGTAAATAAAAACTTCAAAATACAGAAATTCGGAAGGTACCGTTATATAGCGGCTATACCAAAACATGGACCTATATCACTAATTTTTGAAATATAAGTTTTTTTTCGATCTGAAAATGTGACTAAAAACGTCAAAATATCTCAAATCAGGCTATACGAACATTTTGGCCGATATATATCATCATCGAACATTAGGGCTACTGAGAAGTCCTTAGAGCATAAAAAATACACCTTAGAAGGCGCCATTAACAACGTTAGCACCGCAGCAATAGAACAGACTATATTTGGCTTGGGCGTGAACCCATTATTCATCACAGTACTAGCTACACTGGGTAATAAAAGGCTGTCAAATCGAAGAACTCTCCACTTCTTGGGTTCCTTATCAATACAAAGAACTAAGAGAACTAATGAGACCAAGTGGCGTTGGACAAAACTAGTCTTCTGTGCCTTTTAATTTTTTATCAATCAATTTTAACTGCACTCACTTTAAAAAACATGTTTTATAAATTTGAAACCTAGTGACCTACAAAAACCAAATTTTGCAATTCCAAATCTATGACGATTACGAGGTGAAGAAATACCACTATACGATCACAACAAATACTTAGACGTTATTCTAGACTCAAAATTGTCATGGAAACGTAACTTTGTGCTCATAAATCGATAATTAGATCAATACTCATATATGGAGTACTAGTGTGGTGGTCAACTATGGAAAAGAAAACAATAAAGAACAAGCAAAAAAACGCATTAAGTTGGGCTGGGCCCTGTATTAACAATATTCCAAATAAAACTATTGTATCGGTCCAAATATGAGGCAAAGAATCCACGAAACCCACAATTCTCTGTACGAATGACTAAATACGAGTTCAGTCATTTCGGTGGGATTGAGGCTAAAACTTTGAAAATACCGAACATCGGCAAGTACCGTTCGATGGAAGCTATATCACATCATGGACCTATAGCAACAAATTTCTCAAGGAAAGTTCAAAGCTCCCAATAAAGACTAAATACTAATTTGCAGTCATTTCGGTTATATAATGTGGCTAAAACCGTCAAAATACCGAAAATCGGGAGGTAGGTTTTTGGAGGCTATATCAAAACGTGGATACCTAAAATTCTCTGCAAGAATGTTTTATATTCCTAACTATCGAGGAATATCGAATTCTTTAGGAATGCAGCTAAAAGCCCTGAAAAAATACCGAAAATCAGGCGGTACCACTCTAAGTACCAATTGTCAGCCATTTCGGTGTAATAACGAGTCGAAAGCTATTAAAATACCAAAATCGGGAGATACCGTTCTATGGAGGCTATATTAAAACATGGACCTGTAGTGCGATTCTCTAACACATTTTTGGAGTTACCGACAAAAATCGGTAAAATTAAAATGCTCATAATTTCGGTAATTAACGATATTATTCAGTAAGTTAGCGACAAATATAAAGTAGACGCAAAGTTCTACCGATAGCAACAGTGTTGTCAACAATTATTTGAACATTTCATTCATAATTTTGCGTTTTAATGTTACCGATTTTTGTCGGTAACTCAAAAAATGAGTTAGAGAATCGCACTACTGTACTGACAAATTTCTGGTAGAAAGTTTTGTAGCCCTATCGGTGTGATAGATAGCAAGGCGAAAACTATTAAAATTCCGAAAACCGAGAGATACCGTTTAATGGGGGATATATGAAAACGTGGACATTAGGGCAATAACTTTTTTGCAACTATCAAAAATATCCCCACATAGCCGTGTAGAGCATGGTAAATTATTTCTTAATAAACTCATTGTTCTCCTACAAGTTAAACAAGTTCCTGTACTGATGGCATTTAAGTTGCCCATTGCAATTTTTGTTTGTTTTATAATGAGAGGAAATGGCTCTGAAATTGGCTATTTTGTATTGAAATGGGATCTTCAATCTCGGACCATTCGGCATAATATAAATATAAAATATAAAATGTTCGACAAATCGAAAAAAGGAAGACACGCGTATCGGCGTTTTGAAAGTTTACGTCGGGAAGTAACCTAGCAAGTTCCGCCCATTTCTACAGGTTTTGAAATATTCGACATCAGATTCCTTGGAATCCTTGCATTTTATGTATAAAGTGTCTTTGGCAATATGGTGGCAGCTACTCCTGCTCTGATAAAATTGACTGAATTAACCCTAGGAACTGACATACATGTATGTATCATGAATGATCATAACACATTTAGTTAGGCTAGTCATTTCGATTTCAAGGGTTAATTCAGTCTATTTGTGTTTTGTTTTTGTTGGCAAAATTGATGTATATATTTTCTTGATATATATTGCAAATACATATTTCATTTATTCGGCGACTTATATTGAAATTTGATGAAGATTATTTTTGTCTTTGACGTCTTCTATGTAGAATGAAGTTTTGTGGGACAAAACTTAATAAACTCATATAAAGTACAACATTAACCCTAAAGCGTGATTTTACTTTTGGAAGATTCCTGGCGTTTAGCTACACGCAAAAAAAAAACGGCCTCTCTAACATATGTCCCAAACATATTTTGCAGCAAACATATATATGTTTGCAACAGTCCCAAACATAATATATGTTTGGGTCTGCAAACAAATATATGTTTGGGGGGGAAACAAATATATGTTTGGGTGCAAACATATATATGTTTGGGTGCAAAGATATTTATGTTTGGGTGCAAAGATATATATGTTTGGGTGCAAACAAAGATATGTTTGGGTGGAAACAATTTTATGTTTGGCTGCAAACATTTTATATGTTTGGGTGCAAAAAAATACAAACCCAAAAGGCACAAAAAAAAAAACACATGCACCAGTGGGCGCTTACTGAGAGCAAGGGAGCGTAAAATTCAATGTAAAACTCTTTGTAATGTGTGCTCACTTGCTCTCAGTAAGAACTCACTGGCTATCTCTATAGTATACACACAAATGTTGAGGTTGTTTATTAAAAGGCAAAGGAACAACAAACACATAGGTACATACAAAATTCCAAAGAAATACATAACACACTTTAATAAAAGAAAAACTGATTGAAATAATTTGTAAATAGTCACACTTTTAAAAAGGAAAAATATATAGAAACGTAGTTGAACGCTTCTCCTTAGTTGTGAAATAAAACAAATTGTCCTCTTAGTTGAAATCATCAGCGGGGAATCGGCATCTAGAATCAAATGATTATGTAATGCAATAAATAAATATGGATATGCCATATTTCAAATATGCATAAGTATGTATGTATGTAATTACCAATATTAAATGCGATTTCTTCCTTGTCCAATAAAATAATTCCTTTCAACTTTCCGATTCAATTATAAAATGTATTGGGCACTTAATTTACTAAAAAGCTCAATTTCTTTAAGAAAACACAAAACACTGATTTATTCACTCACTTTACCGTCTTGACTCTACAAAGGCATCTAAAACACTGAAGAAAGAAAAAAAATATAATTCATATAATTTCTTCTTTTCTTTTTCTCCTGCTAAGTTGGTTAACAACAACAAAACAAGAAACACACGAGTTTGACGCATACATGCCACCAAAGCCCCCTTCTTCGCTTCTACGTCTTCTACAATACACACAACTCTTCATTATAAAACAGCATTCCACAGCCGCGAGAGCACTGTTATTACTCTCGTTGACAAACATCCGCTCTCCACTCATGAAAAAAATGTTCTAACATAAAAAATATGTTTTACCCAAACATATCAAATTGAGATATGTTACAAAATCTTGCAAACATATATTTGTTTGTACCCAAACATATTATGTTTGGATCCAAACATATTTCTAACATAAATTTTTCTGCGTGTACGATTAAGAGTTTTGGTGTATTCGGGCACCTATAGTAAAATTTTATGACAAATAATTTTTTAGAATATTTTGACCTGATACGATCACATTTTAAAGGAGTTTTTAAATGTTTCTGAAAAAAGGGACCAAAAAGACCCCTTTGTTGACTCCCATGAGGGTTAATTTATTTCATAAAAGGATACCCCGCATTGTTGTCAGTAATATTGCCAAAGACACTTTATACGAAAAATGCAAGGATTTCAAAGAATCTGATGTCGAATGTTTCAAAACCTGTAGAAATGGGCGGAACTTACCACGCCTATTTAGGTTACTTCCCGATGTAAACTTTCAAAACGCCGATAGACGTGTCTTCTTTTTTTCGGTCCTATTTCATGATCTGTGCCGGGTTTCTTGTAATTTTAAAAAAAGTTAGATTTTGTTGTACTGTGTAATGTATGTATATGTATATATTCTTGATCAGGATAAAATTTTTAGTCGATCTAGACATGTCCGTCTATAATCACGTTAGCGTCCGCAAAAATCGAGCTAGAGGGCTGGAGTTTTGCGCCCGAGCATATTTTTTCCATAGGCGGGTCAAGTTCGAACGATATATAGACCCATTTTTTGGTATAGCCCCCATATAACGCTACCTCCCGATGTTCGGTATATTGAGGGTTTTAGCTAAAATTTGTTGGGTGCCACCGTGGTGCAATGGTATGCACACTCGCCTTGCACGCTGCAGGTCGTGGGATCGATTCCCCGGTCAGTCAACATCAACATTTTCAACGGTGGCAAAATACCCCTCTGTAATGTTGGCGACATTTCCTTAGTATTTCAGCCATGTAAAACTTCTCTACTAGTGGTGTCTTAAGACACGTCGTTCGGACTCGGCGATAAACAGTAGGTCCCATATCATTGAGCTAATAGGAATCGGGGTCAACTCATTTATATGAGAGAAGTCTCTCTTTTTAACGAAACAAGCTGTACTTTGACATTTAAGGTTCCTAGGTTTCACAACACAACTCCACCAAAACCTATCAACATAGGTCTATGTTTAGGTATAGCCCCCATCCCGATTTTCTGTATTTTTAGGGTTGGTGATACAATTTTTAACCGAACAAGCTGTAATTTGACATTTAAGGTTCTTAGGGACACAACACTACTCTACCAAAAATAGTCAACAAAGGTTCATGTTTAAGTATAGCCCCCATGTAACGGTACTTTCTGATTTTCGGTATTTTAGAGAATTTAGATACAATTTTTAACGGAACTAGTTGTAATTTGACATTTAACGTTCTTAGGTGTCACAATACTACTTCACCAAAACCTGTAAACATAGGTTCATGTTTAGGTATTGCCTCCATCTCGATTTTTAGGGTTTGAGATAAAATTGTTAAAGAAACTAGCTGTAATTTGACATTTAAAGTTCATAGGGATCACAATATTGCTCCACCAAAAACTGTCAACATAGGTCCATGTTTAGGTATAGCACGCATTTAACGGTACCTATTGATTTTCGGCGTTTTTATGGTGTTAGCAAAACTTTTTAACCGAGTTAGCTGTAATTAGACAGTTAAGATTGGGTCATAAAACTACTCCACCAAAAGCTGTCAACAGAAGTCCATGCTAAGGTATATCCCCCAAAACGGTACCTCCCAATTTTCGATATTTTGAGGGTTTTAGTTACAGTTTTTAAACGAAATTTGACATTTAAGGTTCTTAGAGGTCACAATATTACTCCACCAAAATCTGTCAACATAGGTCAACGTTTAGGTATAGCACCCATATAACGGTACCTCCCGATTTCGGTATTTTTAGGTCTTAGCTACATTTTTGATTTTTCTCATCTATGAACAATGTTGTTTGAGAATCCGCAAAAACTTCCAGGAGTAAGCACCTTTCATTTAAAGTTAGGTAAGGAGCACCGTGTAAAATGACAAATGTTTTACACTGGTATAAAGGAAAAATTGTATTGACAATTTTTAAAAAATTAAGAAAAAAGTAGTGATTACTCTAATTCTACTACCAAATAGGATTTAAAATTTTTGTAATTGATCGTAGTTTAATACAAAAAATATCAATAGAAGAGTAAAATCATTGATAAAAATTGATTTTAAATATTAAATCGCGAAAATTTCGCCCAAGCCGACTGTCCAAAATTTTGTCTATTTTTTATTAGCTGATATAAAAACTAAAATACAAAAAAATCTATTTGAATCAAAATTACAAAAGTTATTAGTTTTTTTTTTGCATATAGTTTTTACAGAATTCCGCTTTTTAAAGTGCGATCTCTGGAACCTCTGGAACAGCATCAACACAGCAAAAAAGTAAAGAAAATCAAAAACCACGTTTTGCAAAAGTGTACGATTTCACTCAGAAACCCCCGATGTGGTAGAAACAAATGACAATGTTACTTATACCTTCCTAATTATGGTGGAGGTTATACACAAACAGTATACATACAATATACAAGGATCCGCATGCATAGGGGTGCGACAGGAGCAATGCGGACTTTTTCCTTAACAGTTTTAAGTCCTTTATTCGTTTTTTTTTTTTTAAACTAGAAAACAAATTATAATACAAATTAAGAATTTCGCTGGTATAAAATAATAAATTGTTCAGCTTAGGAACATAGGGCGTCAACCATTTCTCTCCATAAGTTTTGGTTTCTTTCTAAAAGCTTCACTTCATTCCAGGGAGCGGCCAGGTGCCCTTGAGGACTCCAATCCAAAGCTATGTTGGCAATATCTTCTGATGGCCTACTGAGTATATGATCAATCCACGCCCATCTACGACGCAGAATTTATTATACCCTCCACCATAATATGGAGGGTATAATTAAATTTTTCATTCCATTTGTAACACATCGAAATATTCATCGGAGACCCTATAAAGTATATATATTCTTGATGAGGGTAAAATTCTAAGTGGATATAACCATGTCCGTCTGTCCGTCCCTCTGGTGAAATCAAGATGCAGCTCGCAATTTTTAAGGTAGAGCTTTGTTATTTGGTATAGAACTAGGCTGTTTGGTATTGCAAATGGGCTATATCGGTCTACGTTTTGAAATAGCCCCCATAATACAGTACCACCCGATTTTAGCTATTTATCACACCGACATAGCTAAAATTTGGTACTTAGTCTTCGTTGGGGGTACAAAACTTTCTCCCAGAATTTTGTTGGTATAGGTCAACGCTTTCATATAGCTCCCATAGAACGTAACCTCCCGATTTTCGGTGTTTTTAAGTTTACGGCCACAATAACTACCGACATGGCTGAAATTTGGCATTTGGGATTTATTTGGGGTATTAAACATTCCATATATATTTGTCAGTATAGGTCCACGTTTTGATATTGCCCCCCATAGAACAGTACCACCCGATTTTCGGTATTTTGATTGTTTTAGCCTTATTATCACACCGGAATAGCTAAAATTTGATACTTAGTCTTCATTTGGGGTATTAAACATTCCACATAAAATTTGTAGGTATAGGTGCACGTTTTGATATTGCCCACCCATAGAACGGTACCTCCCGATTTTCGGTATTTTGAAGGTTGTGGCCACAATAATCCACCGAAATGGCTGAAATTTGGCATTTGGTCTTCATTTGGGGTATTAAACATTCCATATAAAATTTGTCGGTATAGATCCACGTTTTGATATTGTCCCCCATAGAACAGCACCTCCCGATTTTCGGTATTTTGATTGTTTTAGCCTTATTATCACACCGGAATAGCTAAAATTTGATATTCGGTATTTTGAAGGTTTTACCGAAATATCGGAAAATTGGTATTTAGTCTTCTTTGAGTCTAAAAACTTTCCGCCATAAATTTGTAGGTATAGATCGACGATTTGATATAGCCCCCATGGAAGGTAACTCCCGATTTTCGGTATTTTGAAAGTTAGCCACATTGTGTTACCGAACTTGCTGAAATTTGGTATTTAGTCTTTTTCATAAACGAAAGGAAACTAATTGTTCCATTTTACTTCAATACAACTCGAGGTGGAGGGTACAACAAGTTCGGCCTAGCCGAACGTAACGCAGTTTTTATTAGTATTTGTACTGACAACAACTCGTATTACTTCCACTTCTACAGAACATCAAACTCAATAGGAATTTAGTCGATAGTCAAGCGACGCTCCTAACATTAGAATCAAACCTTGTCACAACAAAACTAGTACAAGAATGTAAAGAATAACTTGCTAAGTTAAGGCGCCTGTTAACTGAGCATCAACCAGTACTGTTGTCCTTGGTAAGCGGTCGTTCCTGTTTCACACATTCAATAAAGAAGAACCATTATTGTTCTTATTTCAAAATTCTAAACATTGCATTTTCTTTTCCTTTTTTCCATTTCCATATTTCTTGGTGGATGAATCTTGAGGAAAATATTTCCATTGCTGAAATATTTTCGAGGCTCACGGCAAGAATCCAACCGCCCTTCTTTCTAGTGAGAACACCCACAATTGGCGTTTTCAAAATCGGAAAAACCTGGCAAGATTAATTGCGGTGTTAAACTGTCACTGTACTATTGGTTACCATGCAAAGCGCCTAAATCTTTCACACTACGGCTACTGCCGCAACTGCGGAAACGAAGAAGAGGAAGAAGGTAACTTGAGCACCTCCTCTGTTTCTGTCCTGAACAAATGCAACAAAGGTTGTTTATGGCTTGATAAAATTATAGTCCACTAAGTTCAAATTATTACTTATCTTAGCTAAGCTTTATTTTTTCTTCCTGTAAGTAGATTTTGTTTATTTGTAACTAGATTTTGTTTCCCTAATTTTGTTGAGGTTTTTTTTATTATTTTCCATTTCTTTGGCCATTTATAAATTGACTCAAGCCTTAGCATTTTCATATCGATAAATATAGATTTGCCTAATTCCAGCAAATTTCAAAAATAGTGTACATAATATATCATATATTTTTACGGCTAATGACATTTTTTGCGGATTCCATAAATAATACCAAATATCAACTTCTATTTTAAAATTTGGTCTATATTTGGCATTTTCTAATTCGCTACTTGCATTAAAGCAATAACATGAAAATAACTTCCTGATTGAGTAGCTTCTTTGTGGCCAATTTCTAGAATAGACATTTTCGCATATTCATATGAAAATAGAATGGCACTATCCTACACCCATTTGTTGGCAACACGAAATTTAGCAAACGCTATACTATATTGTGATATCTATACGACTTAAGTGTATGTAACTGTATGACTTTTAGGTATTTGCTTTACTCTTATGACAGCGGAGTTGTTTTCACAAACATCTATTGAATAGTAGGATTGTTATAGTAGACATTGTTGGATGATTCATTTTTTGCGAGAGACACAGCTATGGTAATAATAGCAAGCCGAAAGTGGAGAATCATTTTTTTTTTCTTCACACAAACCTTAACCAGCTGAAATTATCGGGGGTACCCTGTCGTGGAGAAAGTTTATTCGATTTTAATTTCCGTCTGGTCTTTTAATCTCCAACCGACTTCGCAATAGCGAATCAACATGGTTGTGTTTATCAGAGAATCAAGAAGGGCTTCTTAACTTAGAAAAAGATCTTTCAATTTTGGTTGAAATTTAGGATAGCCCAGACATATCCTTCACCATATTCCACATTGAAACAATTATTTTATACCCTAAACCTTAGCCATAAGAGGTTTTAAACTGTTTAACACGATCAAAAATGTACCACATCGAAATAATGGTTCTCGACCTCACCTATATATATATATTAAAACCAAATCCGTTTCAGACAATTTGTAGTCGATTTAGTCAAGTTCAATCATGTGGCTGATGAGCTCAATAACTCTCGAACAGAGTAATCGATTCGTTCCAAACTTTTGTAAATTCGAAGATGGGATAATTTCGGATTTTCACATTTTCGCCACATCCGAATTAGATGAAATTTAACATTTCGTAAATCATTTTGAGGTTACCGACAAAAATCGGTAAAATTAAATTGTCTATAATTTTGCTAATAAACGCCTAGTGAGAGTGGTGCCAATTTTTATTATGCTTTTCATTTATAGTTTTGAATTTTAATTTGACCGATTTTTGTAGAGTTGGTTAATTTAGTTCCTAGTTCACTTTACTAGTTCAGAAACGTATGAGTAACGTCATAAAATCTAACGTGTGATATTACGTATACGCAGTTTTTTTCATACACATGAAATGAGTCATTTATTTGACTCAACACTAGATTTTTGTCGGTAACCAGAAAAGAGAAAAAAGAGAGAGAAAATCGAACTACAGAAGTCTTCTTACCGAAAATTACTGACATTTCTTGGTATGCAGATACCTACGGAAGCCACAATTTCCAGCCAAATTAGCTAGAAATTGGACAATATTTTAATGTAGTAAAATTTCCAAACGAATCATCTGCATTTCGGCTTCTCGATTGCTATGTGGAAACGAAATATTCATCAAATGTCTTGGAAAATGTTATTTACTTATTTAGAACGTCCACAATTCTCAAGATAAAGGCACAAACCTTTTCAATTGCGCTACATTTTTCGGGCAAGTTTATACTTCAAAACCAGTAAGGAAAGGATCATAGTTGGGCGGTGCCGACTATATGATACTCTACACCACTGTGAATATGTTAAATATAGGAGATATATATCAATTTGAACTTATTTCTATATAATATGGTACACTTATTACTAGACAAAATTCCGTCACACATTCCAAATTTCATCAAAATTGGACAGATCAGGCGAAAGTATATATGGGAGCTATATCCAAATCTGAACCGATTTCGGTATAATTTAGCACACTTATTTCTAGACCGAATTTAGTCACACATTCCAAATTGCATCAAAATCGGAAGTATATAGCGTGTTTGGTGCAGGAAGTATGTCATATCGGCCGAAAATATATATGGGAGCTATATCCAAATCTGAACCGATTTCGATGTAATTTGGCACATTTATTTTTATACTGAATTCAGTCACACATTCTAAATTTCATCCAAATCGGACGTATATAGCGTGTTTGGTACAGCAAATACGTCAAATCGGCCTAAAATATATATGGGAGCTACATACAAATCTGGACCGATTTCACTGTAGTTTGGCACATTTATTTTTAGACAGAATTTAGTCACACATTCCAAATTTCATCAAAATTTGACGTATATTGCGTGTTTGGTGCAGCAAATACATAAAATCGGCCGAAAATATATATGGGAGCAATATCCAAATATGAACCGATTTCGATGCTATTTGGCACATTTATTTTTGTACTGAATTCAGTCACACATTTCAAGTTTCATCAAAATCGGACGTATATAGCGTGTTTGGTGCGGCAAATACGTCAAATCGGCCGAAAATATATATGGGAGCTATATCCAAATCTGAACCGATTTTCACCAAAAAAATAGCGTTCTTTCTATGGCTAAAAAAATTATATTACCCAATTTTCAGCTGAATCGGACAAAAAATGCGACCTGTACGTTGCGAACAAAAATACATGGACAGACGGACGGACATGCATAAATCGACTCAGAAAGTGATTATATGTATGTATATCCCCAAAAGGAACTATGGGTCTATTTCGTTTCCTTTTGCATGTTACATACAAATGCACAAAGACATAATACCCCTTACCACAGTGTGGTGTAGGGTATAAAAATGCAACAAAATTCAAAAATCGCCCTAAACAAATAATTTAAAAAATATATATCTATTCCCAGATGTAAGCCACAATTTCTGACGAAGGTCTGTGTCATACGGAAACTGCGGTTTTGAAGTATTCATATCATATTTTGGGGGAGCCAACGCACAGTGGTCCCACTTGTATGGAAATATTTCTAATCGTCGGATCGATCTGATTTTTTCAGGAAATGCTTAAAATAAGTAAAAACTACTTTAGCCAAAAATCATCAATATGGGTCTAGTTTTTCCTACCGCCCCCATATAGCGCTGCCACCCGATTTCAGGTATTTTGAAGCTTTTACCTACATTTTCGGCCTGAATTGGCTGTAATTTAGTATTAGGAGTTCTCATTGATCGGGAAACTTTCACACCAAAAAGTGTGGACATAGGTTCAGGTTTTGGTAGAGCCCCCCATATAACGATACCGTTAGATTTAAAGTTCTTTGACGTTTTTATCTACAGTTTTACCTGAATCGGCTGTAATTATACCCTACACCACTATGTGGGGAGGGTATTATAAGTTGGTTTTGCCCAAAAAGTTTGTAACGCAATAATGATCGTAGACCCATACTTATATATATCAAGATGAATGTCTCGACGAGCTGAGTCGATCTGGCTATGTGTGTCCGTCCGTCAGTCCGTCCGTCCGTCCGTCTGTCCATCTAAACCTTGTAATCACGCTACAGGTCGCAATTTTGATCGGATCGTCACGAAATTTTGCATGTTGATAGGGGTCCCGGAGGGGAAGAAGCCTATTAATTTTGGTGATGGTCGGATAATATTCAGGGGTCGGAATGGGCAAAAAACTTATGTGGATAAAATGACAACGTTTTTTTCCAAAGCGAATATCTCAGCTTCTGTAAGGGGTATACCAAAAGCAAGACCTGACAATAAAAGTAGAAAATATCACCTTTCCAATGATGTAAAGTAAGTTCTCGTAGGTGATCAAACAACGAAGATATTACAATAGTCGCAAATAAAACCCAAATTTTCATTCTTGCTATTTTAATTATAATGACGAATATCACAGCTTTGGTTGGAGACTTTTTAAAAGCAAAGCCTGACTATGAAAGTAGAAGTTCGATCCTTACAATGCACAGTGGATCCACTTGTATGGAAAAGGTGGCCAAAAATATTTAGAGTGTAAAAATCAAGCCAATACGCCGGTTACAGCTTTGTGCTGCTGCGAAGAGTGTTTTAAGAAACCACGAGCGTAACATTCTCCCCCCTTTCCCCTCTGGAGGGGGTACACAGTAAGAATTGTTTTATGCTGTTAATAGAAAATGACATGAACAAAGGTCCCGATTATCTTATGATGCAAAAATAGACTTGGGGAAACAAAACAATCTCTAAAACACCATAAAATCCAGCCAATTTAGCGGATTAAAAAAATCAACATTTTTGTCTGAAAATTGTTAAAATTTTTAAAATAGATCTTATAGCGTTCTTCCTGGACGATACGCACCGCCAACGTAAGACAAATTTGGAAGAAGATTTCTTCATCTTGCCACTGATGCCAATTATGTTAATGTACGTGGTCAGATAACAGAGTTATACGCTAATATATCCATAGAACCCCTATTCTAGGGCAGCTTTAGTCAGCGACCCACCATTTATAGTCTGGCACTAGATGGCAGCTGATTTTAATACTGAATATTCTTAAACCCATGACCTACTTTGGAAAATTATTCCCGAGGTGGGCACTGGTGGGCATCATGACTACAACCTTAGGTCAAATTTAAGTAAAGGATCGAATTGGCTTTTCAAAATACACTAAGAAAATATGCAGCTAACTAAAATTCCACAACACGCTAAAACACTATTTTTTAATAAAAATTATGCTATTACCTCCTCCTTCAAAATCCACTATAATATTTTGCTATACGTAATAGTTTCGCGATATTTTGTATATATTTACTTGCACTTAAAATATAGGTTGTACTCCAACAAAAAATATCAGTCAAATGTTCCGACTTTTGAAGCTATTCTTAAGAAGATCGCGTTCGAATGAAACAAAAACTAATATATTTTTAAAATGGTCCATGTCATAGCTGTCAGAGTTGCCAGATGTTGTACCAAAATTTTGACATTCATATTTTTATTTTTGGCCAATGGGTGGATCCACTGTGCAATGATGCAAACTAGGTCGGCGTAGGTGACCAAATAACGGAGATATTGCAATAGTCGGTAATACATACATCCCAATTTTTCCATTTTTTTTGGAAATCACGCTACAGGTCGCAATTTTGATCGGATCGTGACGAAATTTTGGAAGTTGATGGGGGTCCCGGAGGGGAAGAAGCCTATTGATTTTGGTGATGGTCGGATAATATTTAGGGGTCGGAATGAACAAAAAAGTTACTTGGAGAAAAAGTCTACATTTTATTCCAAAGCAAATATCTCAGCGTCTATAAGGGGTATATAAAAAGCAAAACTTGGCAATGAAAGTAGTAAATATCACCTTTGAAACGATGTTACGTAGGTTGTCGTAGGTGTTCACACAACGAAGACATCGCAATAGTCGCTAATAGAACCCAACTTTTCATTTTTGCGATTTTAATAATAATGACGGATATCACACCTTTGGTTGGGGACCTTCTAAAAGCGAAGCCTGGCTATGAGTAGAAAATCCCACCTTTACAATGATGCAAAGTAGGTTGGCGTAGGTGGCCAAATAACGGATATATCGCAATAGTCGGTAATACATCCCATTTTTCCATTTTTTTTGTAATCACGCTACAGGTCGCAATTTTGATCGGATCGTCACGAAATTTTGGTGGTTATTTAGGGTCCTACAGAGGAAGAAGTCTATTGATTTTGATGGTCGGATAATATTCAGGGGTCGGAATGGGCAAAAAAGTTATTTGGAGAAAAAATCAACGTTTTATTTCAAAGCGAATATCTCCGCTTCTATAAGGGGTATATCAAAAACAAAACCTGCTAACGAAAGTAGAAATATCACATTTGCAACGATGTAACGTATGTTGTCTTAGATGGTCAAATAACGAAGATATCGCAATAGCCGCTAATAGAACACAACTTTTCATTTTTGCGATTTTAATAATAATGACGAATATCACAGCTTTGGTTGAGGACCTTTCAAAAGCAAAGTCTGACTATGAAAGTAGAAAATCCCACCTTTACAATGATGCAAAGCAGGTTGGTAATACATCCCATTTTTTAATTGTTTTGTAATCACGCTACACGTCGCAATTTTGATTGGATCGTCAGGAAGTTTTGGGTGTTAATGGGGGTCCCACAGAGGAAAAAGCTATTGATTTTGGTAATGGTCGGATATTATTCAGGGTTGGGAATTTGAAAAAAAACTTATTTGGAGAAAATGCCAACGTTTTATTTCAAAGCGAATATCTCTCTTCTGTAAGAGGTATATCGAAAGCAAAACTTGACAAGGAAAGTAGAAAATATTACCTTTACAACGATGTGAAGTAGGTGTCATAGGTGGTCAAACAACAGAGATATCGAAATAGTCGGTAATGCATCCATTTTTTCATTTTTTGTGCAATCACAATACAGGACGGAATTTTGATCGGATGGGGGTCTTACAGTGAAAGATGGTTGGCGTATATCCCACTTTTGCATTTTTTATTTAAGTTGTACTGACGATGTACTTACATGCGTTTCAACAAAATTGACCTGTATTAATGAAGACATTCAAAGCAAAGACACTAAGCTATCCCAATTTTAATATTTTGAATTTTACCAGTGAAAATCTTATGCACGGGAGTCGTGGTGTAGGGTATCACATAGTCGGTCCCGACCCGGCTATAGCCTTGGTTCACTTGTTATTAATTGTGTTAAATTTATGAAAATTCAAAAATTATAGTTTTTCTCAGGAATATGGTTGTTTCTCCATGCATGCACTAATCATTTTCAAATCTTCCCATATTTTTTAAAACAAATTGATTTTCACAGACATGTAAAGAAAAAGAAAAAACAAATAACAATATTCATTTGATTTAAGTACCTGAATTTGAGAATTATTGCCACGCCACAGTCTCCGTTGATATTAACAATGACAGTCTATGAAATTACAGCAGTCAAAAATCACCTGCGGTGAAACATTTCAGCAAACATTCAGTCTATCCTTCCATAATTTCAATACAAATGAACCGCATTCAAAACCCTCCAACAACAACTACAACCGCCTCTTGTCAGTCATACCACTACCATGTCATGTTACAAGTCAAACAATCATCAAAGAAAAAAAACTTAAAACCCTTCAACACCTCAAACCTTTAGTTATTCTAATTTTATTCGATATGAAAATATAATTTATTTCAGTTGTTTGGTTGTTGTCGTTGTATTACGTTATTATAGACTGTGGGTTATTGTCGGTGTTGAATTCTTGCTGCAATAAATTTTTCAAATGGACTAAACAAATTAGCGGTGCAATTCGTAGCGATTGTTGATTGGTATATGATATTGGTTTGTTCATTCTTATTGTAACCAATTTCAAAATTTGATCACAAAATTGGTTTACTCACAAGAAAAAGCAATTATTATCAATATTTAAGATTAGTCTCTTCAAGTTCTCCAGGGGGAAACTACAAAAATTATTACACCATCCAAGCCGTTTGGAACATTTTCAGCCTTCTTTGAAGAAACCAGGTGGAGAAACTATTCGACTACTGATGACACTGATAGCTAAAAATATCTTCAATCGGGTGGTACCTTAATATGTGAACACTGGGAAACTCAAATGTCAAATTACCGCTATATCGGTAAACAATGTAGCTAGAATTTTCAAAATACTGAAAATCATGAGGTTCCATTATATACCAAATGAGGTGCCACACTATACCAAAACATAGACTTAGTTGCAACTAGTTCGGTAAACATTTTAATTAAAATCTTCAAAATACCGAAAATCGGGAATTAGCGTTATATGGGGTCCATATCAAAACATGGACCCATGTTGAAATTTTTTGGTGGAGTAGCTTTGTAACTACTGAGAACCTCGAAGGTTAAATTAGTAGTTCGGTCAAAAAATTTAGCTAAAAACCTAAAAATATTGAAAATTGAGAGGTACTGTTGCAGTAGTTTCATTCCAAAACATGGGCTTCTGTTGACCATTTTTAGTGAAGAAGTTTTTGACCACTTGGAATCCCAAATGTCAAATTACAGGTAGTTCGGCAAAAATGTAGGTAAAATATTCAAAATGCCGAAAATAGGAAGGTACCGTTATAAAGAGGCTATACCAAAACATGGACCTATGTGGAAAATTGTTGGTGGAGAAGTTTTGTGACCATTGGAAACCTCATATGTTAAATTACAAGTAGTTCGGTCAATAAACGTAGCTAAAATCCTCAAAATTCTGAAAATTGAGAGGTACCGTTACATTGGGTCTATTCCAAACCATGGACCTATATTGACAATATTTGCTTTGGAAAATTGTTGTGACAAATGTCAAATTATAGCTATTTCGGTTACAAATTGTAGCTTTTGTCCTCAAAATACCAAAAATCCGGAAGTACCGTAATATTGGGGCTATATCCAAAACATGGGATTGTGTTGACAATTTTTAGTGAAGAAGTTTTGGGGCCACTGGGAACCTCAAACATCAAACCACAGGTAGTTTGGTCGAAAAATGTTGCCAAATCTCCAAAATTTAGAGGCACCGTTACAGGTGGGCTATTTCAAAACGTGTCCATGTTATATTTACAATTTTTGGTGGAGAATTGTTGTGACCACAAGAAACCTCAAATGTCAAATTACACCTAATTCGATTACAAATTGTACCTAAAATCCTCAAAATACCGAAAATCGGGAGGTTCCCTTATATAGGGGCTATACCAAACAAGTAGAAGAGGAGTTAAGTTCGGCCGGGCCGATCTTGTTTTACCCTCCATTTTCGATGGAGACTGCATAAAACGATGTACCGAGAAGTTTCTGGAGGAAAGTTTTGTTAAGAAGACTAAATACGAAATTTCAGTTGTTTCGGTTGAACAACGTGACTAATATGGACGGTACCTTCTATGGGGGCTATATGAAGAATGATGGTTTCTACCGGCAAATTTCAGGTGGAAAGCTAAATACCAAATTTCAGTAATTTCGGTGAGATATTAAGGCCCCAACCTTCAAAATATACCGAAAAATTTCAGGTGGAAAGTTTTATAAACCCAACGAAGACTAAATACCCAATTCCAGACATTTCGGTGGTGGGATACACAACCTTCAAAATACCGAAAATCGGAAGATACCATTCTAGGGGGGGAAAATTTAGACTTGGACCTATACTGACAAATTATAGGTGAAAAATTTAATATCCCCAACGAAGAATAAATACCACATTTCAGCCTTTTCGGTGAGATATTGAGGTCACAACCCTCAAAATATATGAAGACGTGGACTTATACCGACACTTTTCAGGGTTAAAGTTTTATGCCTCTAATGCATTTCAGCTATTTCGGTGGGATATTGAGACCACAACGTTCATAATACCAAATAATCGGGAGGTACCATTCTATGGGGGCTATATGAAGAAGTACCGCCTATACCCACAAATTTCAGGTGGAAAGTTTTATACCCCCAACGAAGACTTAATACCAAATTTCAGCCATTTCGAAGGGATATTTAGGGCACAACCTTCAAAATACCAGAAATCCGTAGGTACCGTTCTATGAGGGCTATATGAAGACGTGGACCTATAGCGACAAATTTAAGGTGGAAATTTTTATACCTCCAACAAAAACTAAATACCAACTTTCTGCCATTTTGGTGAGATATTGAAGTCAACATTCTCAAAATTCCGAAAATTGGGAGGTGCCGTTCTATGGGGGCTATATGAAGACGTGGACTTATATCGAAAATTTTCAGGGGGAAACTTTATACATATAATGCAGAGTTAATAACAAATGTCAGTTATTTCGGTGGGATGTTAGACCACAACGTTCATAATACCAAAAATCGGGGCGTACCGTTCTATGAGGGCTATATGAAGACGCGGAGCTATACCGACAACTTTAAGGTGAAAAGTTTTATACTCCCAAACCTGAAAATGCTGAAAATCGGGAGGTTCCGTTCTATGGGGTCTATATGAAGACGTAGACTTATACCGACATTTTTCAGGGGGAAGGTTTTATATCTCCAATGCAGCCTAATTACCAAATTTCAGCTATTTCGGTGGGCAATTGAGACCACACCCTTCTTAATAGTAAAAATCGACAGGTACCGTTCTATGGGGGCTATATGAAGACGTGGACCTATACCGACAACATTAAGGTGGAAAATTTTATACCCCCAAACCTGTAAATGCTGAAAATCGGCAGGTTCCGTTCTGTGGGGGCTATATGAAGACGTGGACTTATACCGACAAATTTCAGGGGGAAAGTTTTATACCTCTAATGAGACTTAATACCACATTTCAGCTATTTCGGTGGGATATTGAGACCACAAGGTTCATAATACAAAAAATCGGGAGGTGCCGTTCTATGGACGCTATATGAAGGCGTGGACCTGTACCAACAAATGTCAGGTGGAAAGGTTAATACCCCCCACGATGACTAAAACTAAATGTCATACAATTCTGTGGGATATTGAGGCCATAACCTTCAAAACACCGAAAATCTGGAGGTACCCTTCTATGGTGGCTATATGAAGGCGAGGACGAAAAACTTAATACTAAATTTCAGCCTTTTCGGTGGGATCTTGAGTCCCAAACTTCAAATACCGAAATCGGGAGGTACCCTTCTATGGGGGCTATATCAAAACATGGACCGATATAGCCCATTTTCAACACCAAATATCCTAGGAGTAATGGAAACTTCTATAACAAATTATAAAGCTCTATCGTTAAAATTTGGAGCTGTAGTTTGATTTCAACAAACGGACGGACGGACAGATTGTGATTGTTATATTCACTTAGAATTTTGTGCTGATTAAAAATAAACGGAATTTAATAATATTGGAGCGTATAAAAATGGACCGATATAGCCCATCTTCGAACTTGACCTACCTACGGAAAAAGACACTCGAAAGCAAAAATATAGCGTTCTAGCTCCAGTATTGTGGATATTAGAGTGATTTCAACAGACGAGCAAACGGACTGGGGATAGGTTAGTCGACTTTCGATTAATCGAATTTTTACACTCAAAAGTTTAAAAGTCTAAGTCGAGTTTTGATTATGATCGATTTTCGATTTTGCCCATAGATTTTAGTTGACTTTAGCGGTTTTACACTTTTCTGATAGCTACAAAATCATCTGTGCAAAGGGTCAAAATAAAACTCGAAAATCGACGAATAATCGATTTTCTGTGGTTATCAAAAAGTCGAAAGTCTAGTTTTAGGACAGATAATCGCTAGACCGAAAAATCGCATTTTTATACCCCACAACACCTTGTGGAAAGGGGTATTATGTCTTTGTGCATTAGTTTGTAACATGCAAAAGGAAACGAGATATACTCCTTTTAAGGATATCATAGAATCACTTTCTGAGTCGATTTACGCATGTCCGTCTGTCTGTCCGTCTGTCCATGTATTTTTGTAAACAAAGTACAGGTCGCATTTATAGTCCGATTCGCATGAAAACTGGGAAAGATAGTTCTGTTGGCAAAGGACGAACGCTATTTATTTTGGTAAAAATCGCTTCAGATTTGGATATAGCCCCCATATATATCTTCGCCCGATTTAGGGTATTTGGTGCACGAAACACGCTATATATGTCCGATTTCAATGAAATTTGGAATGTGCGACGAAATCAAGCCCAGAAATAAGTGTGCCAAATTATATAGAAATCGGTTAAGATTTTGATATAGCTCCCATATATATTTTCGGCCGATTTTAGGTATTTGATGCACGAGACGAGCTATAAATGTGCGATTTCAATAAAATTTGGAATATGTGCCGGGATTCGGTCTAGAAATAAGTGTGCAAAATTATATAGAAATCGGTTAAGATTTGGATATAGCCCCCGTATATACATATTTTCGCCCGATTTAAGGCATTTTGCGCACGAAACACGCTATATATGTCCGATATCAATGAAATTTGGAATGTGTGACGGTATTTAGTCTAGAAATAAGTGTGCCAAATTATATAAAAATCGGTTCAAATTTGGGTATAGCTCCCATATATATTCTCGGCCGATTTCAGGTATTTGATGCACGAAACGCGCTATATGTATATGTCCGATTTCAATAAAATTTGGAATGTTTGCCGGAATTTGGCCTAGAAATAAGTGTGCCAAATTATATCGAAATCGGTTCAGATATTTAAGGTAGAAGTATGATCAATTACAGTTTTAGAGTCCGTTGGTGAATGTCCCATATCGATAGCGAAGCTACTCGCTCCATGGATGGGGTGGCGTCGCCACTTTTTAGACAGTTTGTAAATTCTCAAAAATAATATTTTAAAATCAAAATATGGTAATAATTTTGATTTTAAGTTAAAATATGGTAATATGGTAATAATTTTGATTTTAAAATATTGTAATTTATCATACTATATAATTGTTCCACGAACATCCCACAAGAGACAAGGGAGACTTATCATACTTCTGGCTTAAATATTAACATTATGCAAAAAAGAACATGTTTTTCATTGAATAATCAAATCTAAAACTAAAAATGCGATATTTCGGTCTAGCGATTATTTCAGTTGTCCTAACACTCGACTTTCGACTTTCCGATAACCACAGAAAATCGATTATTCGTCGATTTTCGAGTTTTATCCTTTGCACAGATCATTTTGTAGCTACAGAAGAGTGAGTGTAAAACCACCAAAGTCAACTAAAAACTAAAATCTAAAAAAATCGTTTATATCCAAGCTTATATTCAAGATTTGCTAATATTTTTACCAACAGTAATATTTGAAAAAAACTTTAACGGTGTCAATATGAGAACATTTTGAACAAAAAAGTGGGCAAGGCGCCCCATGTTACTATAAACTTTATAGGGTCGCCAATGATCATTTCAATGCGTTACAAACGGAAAAGCAAACTTAATATACCCTTCATGCTTGGTGGTGGGTATAATTACAAGTGCTTGGTAATGATAGCGAGGAGGTTGAGCAACATAAGCGAGGGAGCCGAAATGAGTCGATGAAGTCCGTTAACAAGAGGACGAATGATCCAGGCCATCCTTGTAAAACACTCTCAGGGACAACACAAAATTGAGTGAATTTAGCAATAAATTACCAAGAACCAAGAACAAAATGATCAAGGATCCACCTGCAGGACCCAACTGATTCCAAACCTTCTCATGGCGCATAAACAAACTAACCAACAAAACATGACAACCTTCTACCTGATCTGTTATCTCTACCGAATCTAACATTCCCAGTCAGTAAGCACAATGGTATTTGTTTCTGTTTGCCCTAAAAACCCACGAAGAATATCTCAGGGTTATTAACCTCTGCGATGTAACCGCGAATGAAAAACGTGAACGTTCAAATTTTAACATAATTCACACGAAAATATAGAACTTTTGTTTACATACCCATTCATTCTTCATTCGTCGATATGTAATCACAAGCTAAGGCCTAATAACACCAGACGCCAATTTATGTTCATTATGTACCGAAATCTATGCAACAAAAAAAAAAAACGCCGAAATCAAAGGAACTGCTGCATCAAACAAATGCAAAACAAACCAAAAACAACAACAATTGTTCAATTTCAAATCGAAATCACAGATTTAAGGTATCCGCAAGAGGCGATTTTTGTTTTGGATGCAGCCAAAAACCAAAGGTGCACACACATGTATGCCAAGTATTCATTAATTACCTCTCAAAGAAGCGGAAAATGAACCCCACAAGAATCCGACACACTCACTTGGCTAGTCGAAAAAAAAAACAATGCAACAGAAGTGGTAAATTATTTTTTGGGGTTTCCAAAAAAATCGCAAAATAAAACAACTGAATTCATAGAATAAGAAGCAAGAAGCAAAAAGCGACAACAACACCAACCAAACACGAAGTCGGCACAATTTTTGGCTAATAATCTTCAGTTTATACCGACAAAAGCGTAAACAGCATCAACAACAACACCATTGGTGTGCGCATTGAAAATAATACCCAGCAGTAGCAACAGTAACAACAACACCAATAATGTAGATCCCTCCAATTTCAATTTCCAGTCGAAGCGCACGAATTCAAATTCCGTTTCGGCTTAGAAATGTTTCTGTTTTTTGTGCACCATGCAAGTGATTCCGTCGCATATGCGCGGAACAACAACAACAAGCACAACATCAATGGAAACATAAAACCGCATTTAGAATATCATCACACAGCGAACACAAGAAACAAAAGCCCAGCCATTGGAGAAGAAAACAAAAAACGAACACAACACCACCGACCCCAAACACAAAAATGGGGTCCCCCAACAGAAAAATTACAGCAACAATGACTCGGGTTTTTAAGGAGTGCCTCTCATGTGCAACAGGCTACGGTTGTGTTGTTACACGCTTACTAACCTGGTGTCGAAGCGATTTGCTGCTATATTAATGCCGCTGGTGGTAATGGTGTTGGTTGGCCGATGCCTATGCTGGGCGCTTTGCTTGTGTATTTGTGTAACCATCCATCCATATTTCCATTTGTTCCAAAATTCACATGGTGATCAGCACAATTTTTTGGGGATTAATTTGGCTTGGCATGTCATGCCAACAACCAGCCACCTAACCTAGCGAATCTACGACGACTAATGCAGTGATGGTAACCAAGCCTGACTAGATCACAAAAACAATATCATTTGTTTTAATAAGGGAACAGTGAAGCCGAAGTTTGAAGCCTGCGATTGGATACATTTTTAAGATAATAGGTTGCGAAAGCTTGAAGTACAAACTAGAAACGAATCCTTCAGAAGTTTTCGATTAGATAGGATAGCACTGCAGGTTTCTTCAGGTCCGATCGAGCACTGAAAAAAATCACGTGAATTCCGCTTCATGTTTTTACAAAACAAAAAAAAAAAAAAATCACGAGATCTTTGTTCCATGTTTTGCTCCACGTTTTTTTCTATAGATCAAAAATCGCGAGAACTCCGGTCCAAGTTTTTTCTATAGAAAAAAAATTCGCGAGACCTCCGGTCCAAGTTTTTTTCTATAGAACAAAATTCGCGAGACCTCCGGTCCAAGTTTTTATACCCTCAGCCTTTAGGCTAAAGAGGGTATTTACACTTTGATACGACCAAAAATGTGCCTCATCGAAATAATGGTTTTAGACCCCAAGTATGTTTGTACGATATCCGTTTCAGACAATTTTGAGTCGATCTAGCAATGTCCGTCCGTCTGTCTGTCTGTCCGTCTGTCTGTCTGTCTGGCTGGCTGGTGCGCACGATAACTCTCGAACGGATCGATCGATTCGGTTCAAATTTTGGGTATCGAAATATTTTGTCCAGATTTGATTTAAGTTCGAAGATGGGCCATATAGGTCCACTCCTTCAAGTACCTCCCCCACTAATGTTCAAAAACTGTCGCAAAACTTGTGCGCACGATAACTCTTGAAGGGAGTAACCGATTTGGTCCATACTTTGTATATCGTAAACATTTTACAAGAGGAAGATGAGGTTCCAATATGGTCTCAATCGGCCCACTCTTTCGAGTACCTCCCACACAAAATTTCGGAAAAGTTCAGTTTAGGGCCATCTCTCGAATCACTGTGATTTTTGTTTTATCAACTTGTATTCACTGCCCTCCATACGACGGTACAAGTTTCATTAGGGGCAAGTCCAGAAAATAGCCTGAAAGTTGCAAAAAACCCCTATAACACCGTGTGAGGTGATTGGAGCGCAACATAACTCTAGAACGGATCAGCCGATTCGGTCCAAAATTTGGCCTTAGTAATTTCTTGTCCAAACATAGACAAAGTTTGAGGATAAGACATATTGGTCCACTCTTTCATGTACCTCCACCACAAAAGTTCAAAAATATTCGGAAAATTTGTTCATACGGTAACTCATAAAGGGAGTGACCGAATTGGTCCATACTTTACACATCCTAATATATCTACTAGATATAGATCAGGTTCAAATATGGTTTATATTTGTTCAATCCATCCGGTACCTCCCACACAAAATTTCGGATAAGTTCACTTTAAGGCCTGATATCGAATCACTTTGATTTTTGTTGAAGCACCTTGCATTCGCTGCCTCAATTACGATGGTAAACGTTTGTTCAGAGACAAGTCCATACTTCTTGAGTAAACATCCCGAAGTGTATAAAAACCCCATATGTGGCACTATCCATTCCTTTTAGTATCTCCTCCGCAAAACTTTTGATCCCTAATCCTAATAAACATTTTTGTCGGTTCAAATTCACAAAATTTATAAAAACCCCTAAATACATAAGTTTTTTGGGAAAAAATTGTTTCAATATATACAGGCTAAACACCTGCATGGATACAACTGAATATATCAGTTCCGACATTTTTCAACATTGAGTGAGTATGGATATGTAGAATGTAGTTTCAGTTACAAGTTGATACTGATACTTTTTCAAACAGGTATGATATGAGTTGGTATAGACAGAAAAAAAGGAACATATTTGTTTATATCTGGTTTATACAAACTGATATAAATGGATATTGGTGTGATACAATAAGTATTTATTGTATGTAGCCCAAACAAAATAGGAATTGAAATAGAAAAATTCTCACAAAGCTGAATTTTGGTGGAAATGTAGGATTTGTCATTACAAATGAGGTCATAAAAATCTCTGTTGATCCCATGCGTGCAAAGAAACTTATTCATGGTCATAGGTCATATTTTTGGGTTTTTTATATATCTCAAAAACTGAGAGCCTTACCAAAAAGTGACTAAAGCAAAAGACAACGACCGTAAAATTCTCTATAAGATATCGCGTTCCTAAAAGTCACATAATAATGATATGCACATATAAAGCACCTATAACTTATTTGACCCGAAAGTCAGTATACAAAATCTGGTTAGACATGGTGCTACTGGACCGAGTACTACAAACCAAATCAAAAATGTGAATTTCGAATTTCTTCAGAATCATTCCATGGACCAATAACAAACTCTGCATTAGAAAACCATTAGGAATAACAAAATCGTTTAATTTGCTATGGAGGGTATATTATGTTTGTTATTCTGTTTGTAACTGCTCGAAATAATAATTTAAGATCATATAAAGTGTATATGTTCTTTATCAGCCTGCTTTTATACCGATATAGCCCCATGACTGTACTTCTGTGGAAATGACTTTAATGTCCGAAGTATGTAGGTGGATAATACTTCGGTTAATGTATTGTAGGTCCATTCAGCTTGGAACAACCTTTCCAAATGACGCGTCGTTTTAAGGGCTTTTCAAAGTATTATTCTCTTAAGGTCAACCCCGACCAGAACAACAACGTTTTCGGCGGTGGTGGCCTCAGTATTTCAGCCATGAAAACTTATTTACAAGTTGTGTCGTAAGATACTCCGTTCGGGCTCGGACTTGATATGGAAGAAGTGTCCCTTTTCCCTTCCATGAAAACTTTTTTTCAAGTTGTGTCGTAAGATACTCCGTTCGGACTCGGCGATAAAAGTAGGTCCCATATCATTGTGCCAATATGAATCGCTGTGCACTCATTGATATGGAAGAAGTATGGCTTCTCCCTTCCGGGATGTTGTAGGCCAATGCGAGAGACTCGTGTATTTTTTACACTTTTGTGTATGAGGCCGAGCATTTCTGCCCAACAGTGTTGTAGGCACATATAATATGTACTCATAAGTATTTGTTTAAACTAACCATAGGAAAGCAAATATGTTACTCTCTCTATCTCCCTCTCTTTTTAATCAGTACCACACCAATTTAACACGTTCGCGGACGTGAATGCTGAAGCATTCATTTTCATGGTGACGTAGGATGACGTGAATGCTATAGCATTCACTTCCAAAGTAAATTTTTAGTCATTTACTTGTATACAATCGAATGTTTTTGTGATTAACGTACATAATACGACTAATTTCATAAATATCCATAGTACAATACAGGAGGTCTTGCGATTTTTTTTCTATAGAAAAAACTTGGACCGGAGGTCTCGCGATTTTTTTTCTATAGAAAAAACTTGGACCAGAGGTCTCGCGAATTTTTTTCTATAGAAAAAACTTGGACCGGAGGTCTCGCGAATTTTTTTCTATAGAAAAAACTTGGACCGGAGGTCTCGCGAATTTTTTTCTATAGACAAAACTTGGGACCAGAGGTCTCGCGAATTTTTTTCTATAGACAAAACTTGGGACCAGAGGTATCGCGAATTTTTTTCTATAGAAAAAACTAGGGACCAGAGTTCTCGCGAATTTTTTTCTATAGAAAAAACTTGGGACCAGAGGTCCCGCGAATTTTTTTCTATAGAAAAAACTTGGACCGGAAGTCTCGCGAATTTTTTTCTATAGAAAAAACTTGGCCCGGAGGTCTCGCGAATTTTTTTCTATAGAAAAAACGTGGACAGGAGGTCTTGCGATTTTTTTTCTATAGAAAAAACTTGGGACCAGAGGTCTCGCGAATTTTTTTCTATAGAAAAAACTTGGGACCAGAGTTCTCGCGAATTTTTTTCTATAGAAAAAACTTGGGACCAGAGTTCTCGCGAATTTTTTTCTATAGAAAAAACTTGGGACCAGAGGTCTCGCGAATTTTTTTCTATAGAAAAAACTTGGGACCAGAGGTCTCTCGAATTTTTTTCTATAGAAAAAACTTGGGACCAGAGGTCTCGCGAATTTTTTTCTATAGAAAAAACTTGGGACCAGAGGTCTCGCGAATTTTTTTCTATAGAAAAAACTTGGGACCAGAGGTCTCGCGAATTTTTTTCTATAGAAAAAACTTGGGACCAGAGGTCTCGCGAATTTTTTTCTATAGAAAAACTGGGACCAGAGATCTTGCAAATTTTTTTTATAGAAAAAACTGCGAATTTTTTCTATAGAATAAACTGAGACCAGAGGTCTTGCGAATTTTTTTCTATAGAAAAAACTTGGACCAGAGGTCTCGCGAATTTTTTCTATAGAAAAAACTTTGGACCAGAGGTCTCGCGAATTTTTTTCTATAGAAAAAACTAGGGACCAGAGTTCTCGCAAATTTTTTTCTATAGAAAAAAATTGGGACCAGAGGTCTCGCGAATTTTTTTCTATAGAAAAAACTTGGGACCAGAGGTCTCGCGAATTTTTTTCTATAGAAAAAACTTGGGACCAGAGGTCTCGCGAATTTTTTTCTATAGAAAAAACTTGGGACCAGAGGTCTCGCGAATTTTTTTCTATAGAAAAAACTTGGGACCGGAGGTCTCGCGAATTTTTTTCTATAGAAAAAACTTGGGACCGGAGGTCTCGCGAATTTTTTTCTATAGAAAAAACTTGGGACCGGAGGTCTCGCGAATTTTTTTCTATAGAAAAAACTTGGGACCGGAGGTCTCGCGAATTTTTTTCTATAGAAAAAACTTGGGACCGGAGGTCTCGCGAATTTTTTTCTATAGAAAAAACTTGGGACCGGAGGTCTCGCGAATTTTTTTCTATAGAAAAAACTTGGGACCGGAGGTCTCGCGAATTTTTTTCTATAGAAAAAACTTGGGACCGGAGGTCTCGCGAATTTTTTTCTATAGAAAAAACTTGGGACCGGAGGTCTCGCGAATTTTTTTCTATAGAAAAAACTTGGGACCGGAGGTCTCGCGAATTTTTTTCTATAGAAAAAAATGGGTCTCGCGAATTTTTTCTATAGAAAAAACTTGGGACCAGAGGTCTCGCGAATTTTTTTCTATAGAAAAAACTAGGGACCAGAGTTCTCGCAAATTTTTTTCTATAGAAAAAAATTGGGACCAGAGGTCTCGCGAATTTTTTTCTATAGAAAAAACTTGGGACCAGAGGTCTCGCGAATTTTTTTCTATAGAAAAAACTTGGGACCAGAGGTCTCGCGAATTTTTTTCTATAGAAAAAACTTGGGACCAGAGGTCTCGCGAATTTTTTTCTATAGAAAAAACTTGGGACCGGAGGTCTCGCGAATTTTTTTCTATAGAAAAAACTTGGGACCGGAGGTCTCGCGAATTTTTTTCTATAGAAAAAACTTGGGACCGGAGGTCTCGCGAATTTTTTTCTATAGAAAAAACTTGGGACCGGAGGTCTCGCGAATTTTTTTCTATAGAAAAAACTTGGGACCGGAGGTCTCGCGAATTTTTTTCTATAGAAAAAACTTGGGACCGGAGGTCTCGCGAATTTTTTTCTATAGAAAAAACTTGGGACCGGAGGTCTCGCGAATTTTTTTCTATAGAAAAAACTTGGGACCGGAGGTCTCGCGAATTTTTTTCTATAGAAAAAACTTGGGACCAGAGGTCTCGCGAATTTTTTTCTATAGAAAAAACTTGGGACCAGAGGTCTCGCGAATTTTTTTCTATAGAAAAAACTTGGGACCAGAGGTCTCGCGAATTTTTTTCTATAGAAAAAACTTGGGACCAGAGGTCTCGCGAATTTTTTTCTATAGAAAAAACTTGGGACCAGAGGTATCGCGAATTTTTTTCTATAGAAAAAACTTGGGACCAGAGGTCTCGCGAATTTTTTTCTATAGAAAAAACTTGGGACCAGAGGTCTCGCGAATTTTTTTCTATAGAAAAAACTTGGGACCAGAGGTCTCGCGAATTTTTTTCTATAGAAAAAACTTGGGACCAGAGGTCTCGCGAATTTTTTTCTATAGAAAAAAATTGGGACCAGAGGTCTCGCGAATTTTTTTCTATAGAAAAAAATTGGGACCAGAGGTCTCGCGAATTTTTTTCTATAGAAAAAAATTGGGACCAGAGGTCTCGCGAATTATTTTCTATAGAAAAAACTTGGGACCAGAGTCTTGCGAATCCTTTTCTATAGAAAAAAACTGGGACCAGAGGTTTGCGAATTTTTTTTCTATAGAAAAAAATGGGTCTGGCGAATTTTTTTCTATAGAAAATAAATGGGTCTCGCGAATTTTTTTCTATAGAAAAAAACTGGTACCAGTGATCTTGCGAATTTTTTCTGTAGAAAAAAAAACTGGCACCAGAGGTCTTGCGAATTTTTTTTTTCTACAGAAAAAAACTGGGACCAGAGGTCTTGCGATTTTTTTCTATAGAAAAAAAACGGGGAACAGAGGTCTTGCGAATATTTTTCTATAAAAAAAAAAAAAAACTGGAACAGGAGCTCTTGCGAATTTTTTCTATAAAAAAAACTGGGACCAGTAGTCTTGCGAATTTTTTCTATAGAAAAAACTTGGGACCAGAGTGCTTGCGATTTTTATACCCTCAGCCTTTAGGCTAAAGAGGGTATTTACAATTTGATACGACCAAAAATGTGCCTCATCGAAATAATCGTTTTAGACCCCAAGTATGTTTGTACGATATCCGTTTCAGACAATTTTGAGTAAATCTAGCAATGTCCGTCCGTCTGTCTGTCTGTCCGTCTGTCTGTCTGTCTGTCTGGCTGGTTGGTGCGCACGATAACTCTCGAACGGATCAATCGATTCGGTTTAAATTTTGGTTATCGAAATATTTTGTCCAGATTCGATTTAAGTTCGAAGATGGGCCATATAGGTGCAATCCTTCAGGTACCTCCCCCACAAATGTTCAAAAATTGTCGCAAAACTTTTGCGGACGATAACTCTTGTAGGGAATAACCGATTTGGTCCATACTTTGCACATCGAGTAATTTCTACCAAACTTAGATGAGGTTCCAATATGAACTCAATCGGTCCACTACTTCGGGTACCTCCCACACAAAATTTCGGAATTGTTCAGTTTAGGACCTGGTCTCGAATCGCTTTGATTTTTGTTTACGCAAGTTGTATTCCCTGTCCTCTATACGACGCTGTAAGTTTCATTAGGGGCAAGTCCATACTTCCTGAGAAAATAGCCTAAAAGTTACAAAAAACCCTGTGACACCGTGTGTAGTGGTTGAAGCGCAAGATAACTCTCGAACGGATCTGCCGATTCGGTCCAAAATTTGGCTTGTCGAAACTTAGTTCAAGTTCAAAGATGGATTATATCGGTCCACTCCTTCCGGTACCTCCCCCACAAAAGTTCGAAAATGTTCGGAAAATTTGTGCGTACGATAACTCTTAAAGGGAGTAACCGATTTGGTCCATACTTTGCACATTATGAAACGTCTACCAGACTTAGATGAGGTTCCAATATGGACTCAATCGGTAAACTCCTTCGAGTACCTCCCACACAAAATTTCGGAAAAGTTCAGTTTAGGACCTGCTCCCGAATCGCCTTGGTTTTTGTTGTAACATCTTGTATTCACTGTCCCCTATACGAAGGTACAAGTTTCCTCAGGGGCAAGTCCATATTTCCTGAAAAATAGCCTGAAAGTTGAAAAACAAACCCTATGACACCATGTTTATGGGTGGAAGCGAAGCAAGATAATTCTCGGACGGAAATGCCGATTCCGGCCAAAATTTGGCCTTAGTAATATTGTTTCCAAACTTAGTTTAAGTTCGTAGATAAGCCCTCGGTCCACTCCTTCAGGTACCTACCCCACAAATGTTCAAAAATATTCGGAAAAATTGTGCGCACGATAACTGTTGATGGGAGTGACCGATTTGATCCATACTTTACACATTCTCATAATATCTACCAGATATAGATCAGGTTCGAATATGGACTATATTTGTCCACTCCATCCCGTACCTCCCACACAAAATTTTGGATAAGTTCACTTTAAGACCTGCTATTGAATCACTTTAATTTTTGTTGAAGCAACTTACATTCGCTGCCTCAATTACGATGGTAAAAGTTGTTTCAGGGGCAAGTCCATACTTCTTGAGAAAACAGCCCGAAGGGTGTAAAAACCCCCTATGGCACCCCCATGGTCTATGTCGGTCCATTCCTTTAAGTACCTTTTCCGCAAAAATTTTGAACTTTAATCCTAATCAACATTTTTGTCTGTTCATACGACCAAAATTTTGAAACCCCCTAAATACATAAGTTTTTTTTTGTGAAAAAAGTGTTTCAATTTGCACAGGCTGAGGGTATATCTCTGTCGGCAAAGCCGACTGATACTTTTTTACTTGTTTTTCTATAGAACAAAACTGGGACCAGAGGTCTTGTGAATTTTTTTCTATAGAAAAACTGCAAATTTTTTTTATAGAAAAAACTGCGATTTTTTTCTGTAGAATAAACTGAGACCAGAAGTCTTGCGAATTTTTTTCTATAGAAAAAACTTGGACCAGTTTTTTTCTATAGAAAAAAATTCGCAAGACCTCTGGTCCCAGTTTTTTTCTATAGAAAAAATTCGCAAGACCTCTGGTCCCTGTTTTTTTTCTATAGAAAAAATTCGCAAGACCTCTGGTCTTAGTTTTTTTCTATAGAAAACAATTCGCAAGACCTTTGGTGCCAGTTTTTTTTCTATAGAAAAATATTTGCAAGACCTCTGGTCCCAGTTTTTTTCTACAGAAAAAAAAATTCTATAGAAAAAAATTCACAAGACCAGTTTTTTCTATGGAAAAAAGTTCGCAAAACCTCTGGTCCCAGTTTTTTTTTTATAGAAAAAATTCGCAAGACCTCTGGTCCAAGCTTTTCTATAGAAAAAAATTCGCGAGACCTCTGGTCCAAGTGTTTTCTATAGAAAAAAATGTCCAAGACCTCTGGTCCAAGTTTTTTAAAACTTTTGATCCAAGTTTTTTCTATAGAAAAAAATTCGCGAGACCTCTGGTCCAAGTTTTTTCCTTTAGAAAAAAATTTTCGAGACAATTGGTCCAATTTTTTTTCCTTTAGAAAAAAATTCGCGAGACCTCTAGTTCTATCCGTCCTGGACTTTACCTATCAAAGACCTTTGATACCGTCAACCATTTCAGCTCTTCGTAACATAGCCGTGTTTTGGAGGTTGGATAATCAAGTATATGGGTACGACTGCACTTGGATGCCATATAGGGACTGTTGTGCTTTCGTTTACACCTGCAATCCCTTAACTCCAACACCACTGTTCCCAAAATAACAGGCTATATGTGTCAGCGAGACACACATACACCCAAAAAACAGAAATCAAAAACAACTAGAAGCGATATCAAACTCATTTTTACATGTTAACTTCAACACACAAACGAACACTTCTAACAAATAAAATCACTTTTATACCAAAACAACAACAACAACCAAACCAACAAACTAATATGTATAACCCCTCCAGCTCCAGTAGTAGTAAGCCCAACAACATCATTGCAGTGTTGTTTTTCCTTTTTGAAGTCACAGTTGGGGCCACGTTCGGGTCAATCGAAAAACACACACAAAACATACTCACTTACAAACTTTGCCTCACCTACTGAACGACAAACGAACAAAATGAGCGGCCAGGCCAATAGCACAGCCACAATGGAATGAACTCGGCTAACTACTTAAATGATGTTAGCCTAAAATATGCACACGATCGGTCTTGATCAAACTAAGCTCTTTTAGCCTCTTCTTCTTCGTCTTGATGGGGATAGACATCCAAGACATAGCCTACTGAGGAACCCAGCAAACTCCTTAAAATACTTGCCTCTTCATTACTACAAAACATGGACCAAGAGATTTTTTTTATAGGTGCTGCCAACAACAATGGCAAACAAATTCTTTCGAATACAACAACAATACCAACAATCAGCAGGCAAGCATAGCCTCCAACAATCCACCAGCCACCCATTCAACAAGCCATAGACTTAATGTTGCATGCATTTCGCATCGAACTTGCACACCCCAACCCCATCCCATACAAACACACTCTCACACACAAATAGAGAACACCGCAACAACCATCTTTGCATCCGATCATACTGTGGGAAAATATTCACTTAGCATAGGATCGTCATCTAACAGAATCATACGAACAAAAACTAAGCACACGAATCAATGAACAACGACAACAACCGAGTCAAACAAACGAAAGGAAGAGTCTTTTATTGCTAATCTATGTTTAAATTATTTTGTTTTTGTAAAGCACACCTTCCTATTATTGTCGTCATAACAGACAAACAGACAGACCGACCACAAGCAGTGCAAATTCTCATTTTTCTCTTCGTTTCTCTTTACACGATTATCATGCTGTGACGTTGCAGCGCTGCCAGCGGAAGCATGTTGCAGTCCAGTCCAGTCTTCTCATACACGCTACTCTAAAAACAGTTAGAAATCGTGTCTTGAACCTGACTTCAGAGCAAAACTAAAAATAGCTTTGTTGCTGTTGGCGTTTTTTGCTTGTTTCGGCAAACATTGTTGCTATTGTTACCGATGCAGGCTTCTTCTTCCACTTAAGAGTTATTCTTCCGTTAGTGTTGTTGTTTTTTAGATTTTATTTCTCTACCAAAATTCCAAAACGACCAAATGTATAAATATTGAAGAATAGTTGTTCGACCGGAACTTCCACCATAAATTATATTCGAATCGGATTTCAGCCCAAAATGGGACGGTATTGTTTAACCGAAAATTATGTGCAGAAATATGTATAGCTCCAACAGAGACTAGATAATGTGTTTGAGTATATTGTGGGTACAACCTTAAAATACAGAAAATCGGGAGGTACCGACTGTTTTCTTCGGTAGTGTTTTAATTCCCTAACGAAGATTTTATACCAAATGTCAGCTTTTTCGGTTCGATAACGTGGCTAAGGCCTCACAGATTTTTAAAATAGGGAGGTACCGTTCTATGGGCGCTACATCAAAACGTTGACCTGGATAAATGTTTTGCAGCTTGGGCTACTGAGAAGACTAAATACCAAATATCAGCCATTTCGATGGGAGTAAAACCTTTAAAATACCGAAAATCTGGAGATACCTTTATGCAATACCCCAGCGAATGGTTCTTCGATACCGGATTCAACCAGAATATCACAACACCAGTGTTCCGGCCAGCAGCTGCCACCTCAGTCTACGTATATATGTATGTTTGTATTTGTATTGTTTTTCAGTGTTGGGAGCAGCATATTCCGGAATGCCTGCTCCGAATTCTTTATGTCCGCGCCGCAACGGAGGAAACCTCAGAACCAAAATGGATGTGCTCCGTTTGACACATTCGCATCCACCACACACAAACTTCGGCGAAATGCAATATATGCCGTTAGTGAGTGCATCTCCGAGGTGGCTTGAGACTCGTCCATGTGAGGGACTACGACTGGGAAGATGTTGCTGCATGCTACGTGAAAACAGCCTCCAGTAAGTCGTCGTCGACATCAGAATACGTTGACAACAGCAGACTCACACCAAACCAGGCGTTGCTCTTCCAATTCCTGTAAATGCATCCCTTTTGCAATTTATTTCTAATATACTTCGAGGTAACATCGAGGAAGTAATGGATTTCAGGAGTAGGAAGAATATGATGGTCGAGGCGGTGAAGGAAACCAAGCTCAACAACAACTGTGGCTTACAGCGTTGTGACAGTTGCAACGTATTGAGGAAGAATCGCACCAGAATTGGAGGTGGGGGATTAGCTTTCATATTGCACCAGTCTGTTCAATGCAGACATCTCTATCTCTTGCCCATAGCTCTAATGACCTTACATGCAATGTATGGGGGTAGCGGTCAAGTGTGGAAACGTTGAGGTAGAGTTAGTTAACGTAAGCATACATCTTATAAATATCTGTACTCTAGGTTATAGGCCCAATATTAGCCTGCCGTCTGGTCTTGGGGGACTTTAATGCTCATCATGAGCTGTGGAATGTGGTCCTCGGCAATGACCAGAGGGGTATAGTCTGCTGGCTGAGCAGATTGATAGCTCTACGTTTTGTATGGACAACGTTGACGCCCACACCGAAACAAGCGTAGGCATATTTAAGTTCACTTTCGATTAATCGACTTTTTGTAGTCGAAAGTCTAAAAGTCGAATACGAGTTTTCGGACAACTGAAATAATCGCCAGACCGAAAACTCGCATTTTTAGTTTTAGACCAAAAGCGAAAAGTTGAAAAACCGATTATTGCTTTTCATAACCTACCCCTAAACTAGCGGAGAGTATCACAGTTCGCCAGATATAACCATCGTGTTACTCGGTCTGACAATTCACGTGACCTCATCGTTTTTCTGGGGTCAGACCATCTCTCGATAATTATCACTATAAGCAGACCGCCCGATTTCATTACCTCTGAACGCCGCACTTTTATCAATCAAGGGTTAGCTAATTGGCCTAGTTTCAGAGAGCAAAAACAAAAAAACATTGTTCCACAACATCCCATACGGGACAAGGGAGACTTCTTTCCTAGTTTCAGAGAGTTCACTAACCAACCCCGTCAGATGTTGGCGTAGCAAAGGGGACGTTCCGAGACATCATCACTGCTTCAGCGACTAGCCATATACCTGCTAGACGAATACCCAAAGTGAGACCAAATTTTCCAACAGAGGCAAATGAGCGTGATGGCCCCAGTGACAGGGACCTGACATTGGAAATGAAATGGTTGGTCTGTGAGCATAAGCGGAACAAGTGGTTAAATCATCTGAAGTGTTGCAACATTGAAGCCGTAATACGCGAATTGTGGGCAAAGGGTTGGAGAGTGACGAAACCTGGAAAGAAAGAAAATAGGACCTCAGTCACGTTTGGCGACGTTGCGCAAAAATGTGTGCACGTAATTCTAATTGGCAATCTGTCGAGCACCCCGGGAGTGGCAGATCGAAGTGAGGGGCACCAACTACAATTTATATTGAATGATGTTGTGGCCCCAGAGTCACTCACCTGACATTGGAAGTTAACAGGTTGGTCGGTGAGCATAAGCGGAACATGTGGTTAAATAATCTGAAGAGTTCCAATGTTGGACCGGAATAAGTGGAATTTTGGAAACATTTATGTCACTATAGAACCCTTGAAAGAAGGATGATAGGACCTCAGTCACGTTGGGCGAGGTTACGCAGACTGATTCGAGTGTGCAATTTATTTGAATCGACAGTTTGTCGAGCAACTAACGGGGTTAGTTACAGGGCGAAGAGAAGAGTACTACGACGCATTAGATCTCTTTCTGCTGTGAAACCACCATCATAATTTAGAATGGATGATCTTGCAGTTACCATCAGAAACCCCAAATCATCCGAAGCGTTCTGACCTGCTGGAATTTCCATTGTAATGCTGAAACAGTTGGATGACCAGAGATTCGAGTATCCAATCATAGTTCTCAACCTGTCGCTAGCCATCCACCCGCTACTAAAGCCAGGCGTTTTTGTCGTTTTTGTCTAGCCTAGTAAAGACTTTTGAAGCTTTACTCCCTTTCCAATTTCAGAAATAGCTACCCACTACCATCAGCATGTGTTCGATATGCAGCGCATCACGACAAAGGGCTGCACGACATCTCCACACATATTTGTTGAGGACGCAATCAAAGCAAGCCGTGCTATAGAACATTGATGGTGGCATTCAACTCATAAAAAGCCTGTGATACTGTCAATCGCTTCATGCTGTTTGAGGACATCGGACCAAGTTTGAAACATTGGATATACAATTATATGTATGGACATCAGTCGTACGTGGAATTTAGGAAATAGAAGTCCAAGCGGGAGTTCCCACGTTGGGGTGATATCTTTGGAACTGTTTACCCTCTACCTCTCATGTATGTCACCCCCTCCACATGGCATTGACATTGTAAAGTATGCGGATGATTGATTATACGGGTACCTGGCCTCGGGTACCTTCCCATATATCATTTGTGAAAAGCTGAACTCCTATTTGACCGATCTTGCCGCCTTTATACAAATATCCGCCATTAAATCTACGGTCACTCTATTTCCCACAGGGACTATTGTTGTTGTTTTAGCAACGCAACGCCTCCTCATGAACATTGGTGTCACGAGGAGCACGAGGAGGCACCCTGTTGCAGTCCTCAGGGCGCCATTCTGGTAGATTTGAATATTATTCCACTGCATAGCGCTAACTTTTGCATACCACGCTGGCGCCGCATTGCTTACCACAGACCGACTTTTTGCTTTGTAAGTGGTCAACAACGTTTCTTTGTCAGCAACCCAATTGCTGCCGGCAGGCGACTTGACGACATTATTCCTACTTCCGATCTTATAGCAAATAGCTGTGGCTTGCGCGGACGATTTAAATATGCTATCGAACGTTACACCAAAAATTATGGGGTTGTTAGTGGTCGTAGTCAGTGCACCATCGACCACTATGTTCAGTGACAGAGTGGCAGTGGCCTGTTGACTTCAAGTGTAAGTTCTCCAACACTTGGGTCTTCAAGGTTCGACGACGAACTAGTCGAGTATGTACGAATGGCTGCTGCAGTGATGATGTCCCGGAAAGTTCTCTCAGCTACACGAGGATCAGAGGGATTGGTAATCTCTCTGAAGCGGAGATTTGTAAATTCTCTGAACCCTTGCCATTCAGCTTTCTCTTGGTTCTGAAAAGTACGGCTTTTAGAGGTTATGAAGTCGGGTTGTCTATTTACGGAGACGATGATAGGAAGGTGGTCTGAGCCAAGGGAAATGGCGGGTTGCCATGATATACAAGACCTGGTGCCACAATGGTGATATCTGGCGAGTTGTGGCAATCTCAATGTACCCCTCTGGTCATTATCTAGGACGGAATTCCAAACCTCATGAAGAACATTGAAGTTCCCTAGCACCTGAACCAAGGGAAATCGCGGGTTGCCATGATGCGTCATATGTAAGATCTGGTGCCACAATGGTGATATCTGGCGAGTTGTGGCAATCTCCCTTGATCCTTATTTGCTCGATCAGTGCTGTACCCCTCTGGTCATTATCAAGGACGGAATGCCAAAGCTCATGATGGGAATTGCAGTTCCCTAGTACCAGACGGTTATTGCCCCATAAAAAACGAAGTAATATCGTGCATATAACGAAGGGCACAGCTATTCATGGCGGCATGTACACATTAAACAGCTCTACCACGGCAATATCACATTTTACTGCTACCGCCATACATTCCATGTGTGGGTCCCTAGATTCAACCTCATGAGAGATAAGTCTGTACTGGACAGACTGGTGTATTCGGAAGGCAAGTCCTCCTCCTCCGCTTCTTGTGCGATCCTTCCGCAGGACGTTGTAACCATCTCAACGTGGCAAGCTACAGGTGGCAGTGAGCTTTGTTGCGGATACGATGTTTTTCCGATTCATAAAGTCGATGGTGGCAGAAATCCGACCACTAACTACCTTATGATTCTGGGTGTTCACGTCGTCTGCGGATGCCGCAGCTATGCATCTGCGACAACCTTAGATTTAGCAACAAATTTCTCAAGTCACAAGCAGGCAGCACTTGGGGTGCACTGCCCTGCACAAACCTACTCAACTAACTGCAGTAGTTTTGTGGTTACAGCCCATCACAGCTGCCATATCATATCCATGTTACAACGACGTCCAATTTTACTTAAAAAACCTTAAATGGCAACACTGATTCTCGTCGAGATCAAAGCAAGATGCTTTGGCTGGAATAAAAACATTCCGCATCAAATTATAGGTAATCGTTGACGCTATGGTTGGTATTCATGTCTGATTGTCGTTAACCATGCCAACAACTGGAATGGCTTGGCAGCAGCCAGCGGGTGTGTGTGTGTGAGATATAACTCTCACTATCGTTTGAAACGGGCTTTGAGAAGTAAACGAAATAAAACATCAACAACAACAAAAATCATCCAAACAACGTGCAAACTTAAACACGGCGGCGGCTAACCCAAAACATTACTCTCGATCGTGCATGGGAGAGTACATATTACCGGTTTAAGTTGTCTCTGTTTTGTTTAAATTTTTTCTAGCCATAATTATGGAGATTTGTAGATATGAAAATTGAGATAAAAACTTTTTAGTCGTTAAGTAGTTTGTTTGGGGAGAAGAACCCCAGTCAATTAGTTAGTTGGTTATTGAAGTTGCATGAAGACGGGAGACGGCGGGATTTTCTTGTTGTTAGAACTTCTTTAAATTTATTTATTTTATTTTTAATTTATGGGTGCGCGCGAAATTGGCTCACACAAATATCTATTGATTAGTACAGTTAGTTTGTAGCAATTTCTGGATGCCATTTTAGTGAGGTGTTAAGCGGATCTTTGTACTCAACTGAAGTCATGCGACTGCATTTGCGTTTGTAAATGACGTAAAAAAAAGATTAGTGGAACTAGGGTACTATGTCGCTGAATATAAATTATTAATAAAAAATTGAAATTAGTTTAGGAGCGTGTGGTGTAGTAGCTTTTTATCACCATAGACACAATGTGGGGAATATTATCCTTGATAACACTATGCAACACTGAAAATGCAAACAACTTCTAGTATGCATTTTTTTCGAAAGTACATATTTAGACTACAAAAACCCTAGTAAGGTTTTGTCCTGTCAGATCAAGTTCGGATTTTATGGCCACATCTAAACCGGGCTAAATCTACACTTTTTTGCATGTATCAGGCCTTTATCTCAGAAACTAATAGGAATTTGGCCTTGCTGTCTTTAGCAATATTGTAGCCCTAAACTAGTAGAACTTATCTTTTGAAAAAAACACATAAGAAAAACTCCATCTAGGGCATCAAAATCTATAAAATATAGAAAATTTTACATAATTGCTGAAATTCTAATCAGTATCGGCTAAACTATTGGATGTTGAACCCAAAAATCTTCCAAATAAAGTTCTCAACAATTCTTTAGAACATTCTGAAACTCTAAAATGCTTACTTCATGTTGTTTCAGCGGTATTTTGCATCACATCTTTTACAATTCGTATTTTAAACAGTGTTCACATCAACAGTTTATTCTTGCATTTCGGATTTCACTACATTATTGACATTTTTATTAAATCGTCGTTGAAAAATGTACTAAAAACAATGGCATAGAGGCATTTTACAACAATGACATGTTTTGAAGAGTTGTGTATTACATTCCAGGGAATATTCTTCCAAAAGAAAATATTCAGAAAAAATTAACGGTTTTGGAGATACGGTGCGAAATGTATAAAAATTGTGGAATTTTTGCATATATTTTGAAATTTGAGGCAATAAACGTGGTCTTTCGAGTTCATTATTTTTCCAAATATTTCATTCTTGTCCTTATCTACAATTTTGCTTCAGAGGTCAGAAGAAGATTCGCATTGGTTTCAGAGATATAGCCCCGAATTTCTTTAAAAACTCAATATTTAACCATGTTTATATGGGGCCATAAAATCCGAACTGGATCTGACAAAACAAAACCCAACTAGGGCTTCTTGTCGTTTGAGTCTGTACTTTCAAAAAATCCTTAGTTCGAATTGTCTGCACAAGATCACCTTAAAATGTTGCATTTGAGATCGCAAAATTTCTCCACCAAAAATTCTCAACATAAGTCCATGTTTTGGTATAGCCCCCATATAACGGTATCTCCCGATTTTAAGTAATTTGACAATTGAGGTTCAAGTTGGTCACAAAATTTCTCCACCAAAAATTGTCAACATAGGTCCACACTTTTGTATAGCCCCCATAAAAAGGTCGGCCCAATTAAACACATTTTTGATACATTTTCCGACCTTATTGAGACATTTGGGTATCCATGGTCACAAAATATATTCAACTAATATTGTGGACAGGAAAGACAACTAACTTATACCTTAACGCTTTTTTAATTGTCTTAGTTCTCTCTTTTTTCTTCGAAAGAGAGACTCCCTACTTTCCTACCAATAACCTCCATTGACGGAGTCCCAAGGATGCACTTTTATCTATCACAACATGTTCTTGAGTTCTTAAGTCAAATACCATCAACTTGGTCTAATATACGTTTTCAAATACGTGCAAATACCATAAACTTGCAGAAATCCTGAAAAAGACCCATGAGATGCAGATCAACACTGACCATTTTATTGTCAACATGTGTCGGCCAATAAATGAAGTAATTAATACCTTTACAAAAGTCGAAATATTGGGTTTGGCAGAAAACGTATAAAATACCAAGTTGATGGTAATTGACTTCCCCCTGAATACGTCGGTACTGTGAGCCATCAAAGTTAGGTAAGACTTACATTAGCCCTGTTTTCATTGGAGTCGTTCCAGTTGAGCTTACGTTTACACACGTGGCTTAAATGGACTAATTTGAGGTAAAATGAATTTTTATGGAATAACTTTGTTAACACTCTCCTTATTAGATTTTTTTACCTTTGACCCCGAATAACTTTTTTTGTGCAAATGAGATCGATGGGGAAAACTCAGCTTTATGCGAATTTTTGCTATTTCAATGTCTACGTTTCATGTATTTCAATTGAGGACTTTGTGTTCTCAGTGGGTAAAAAGTTTTTGTAAATAAGTGTACTTTTAGTACACTTGTGGAACGACCACCTCCTTATCTCAAACCTACCCTAACCTGACTCTGATAATAAATTTGTACACCCAAAACCAAATATAGTATTATTTTGTACATTTCGTACAGTAATCTCATTTCCAAATTTCAGGATTACAAAAAATTTAGTACGCATAAGTGCAAAATTTCCAAAACTACCTCCATATCATACGCTCCAACATTAATGATTGATGTTAATTCCTAATTTTAGAATTCCAGCACTATCCGTTCATCCAAATCAAAATTGTACCAAAATTAGTACCATTTAGTACTTTTCGTACACATAAGAACGGATTTCCATAACATTTGCCTTTTGATATTGTGTCCACGCCTACTCTAATGCCTAAATATCGTCAGAAAATGTATCAAAAATTTCTTCAAATAGGGGCTATATCAAAGTGTGAACCTGTTTCACATTTTTTTCGTGGAGAAGTTTTGGGAACCTCAAATGTCAAATTACAGATAGTTCGGCCAACAAATGTAGTTAAACTCCTCAAAATACCTAAAATCGGGAGGTACCGTCATATGGGGCCAGCTTAAAATGTTGCTTATGTTGACAATTTTTGGTTGAGATGTTTTGTGACCACTGGAACATCAAACGTTAAATTACAGACGATTTGGTCAAAAAATCTAAAATCAGTGGGTACTGTTATATATGCACTATACCAACACATGGATCTACATATCGCTCATTTACTCAAAGAGTGACATAACTCAAAAAATGCGTTTTCTGAGTTAGCAATTTCTATTTTTTCTACGACTTCTACTTTATATTGTGTCAATTTTTCATGCTGATATCACTAAAACTCGACGAGTTACAGCTCATTTACTACGAGCTTCGCATAATTCAACACAAAAAACACTTAAATCATGCACAGGAATTTAGCACTGATATCTGGATATCTGGTTGCAAAATATGGTCCAAGTAGTTATTTTAGTTTTAGTGTAATAATCTTTTTCAGTTGGGAAGTCAAATTTCAATCGCCAACTTAAAACGCGTTTTTCTCGAAACTTGATTTTTAGATATGTGTCTCTCTTTAAGTAAATGAGCGATATGTTGACAATTGCTGGTGGAGAAGTTTTGTGACGACTGGGAACCTCAAATGTCAAATAATTGGTAGCTCGGTCAAAAAGATGCTAAGATTCTCAAATACCTAAAATCGGAAGGTACCGTCACATGGGGGCTATACCAAAACATGGATCTATATTGACAAATTTCAGTGGTATTCTTATCGCAAGAAAAAATTGTATCTAAAATCCTCAAAATAACGGAGGCACTTTTATATGGTAGCTATATGAGAACATTGAAAATTTTATGTGGAGAAGTTTTGTAACCACAGTGAACCTCAAATGTCACCTAAGTTCAGTTAAAAAGTAGTTAACATTCTCAAAATACCTAAAATCGGGAGGTACCGTTATATGCGAGCTGTGCCAAAATATTTCAGTGGGGATGTGTTGTGATCGATAGGAACCTCAAATGGCAAATTACGGCTAGATCGGCTAAAAATTGTTGCCATAATACTCAAAGTAACGAAAATCGAAAAGAATCGTTATATAAGGGCAATACCAAAACATGGACATATAATGGTAATTTTTTTGTGGAGAAGTTTTGTGACCATTGGGAACCTAAAATGTTAACAGGGAACCTAACATTTTAAATTATAGATAGTTCGGTCCGAAAATGTAGCTAAAATCCGCGAAATACTGAAAATCGGGAGGTACCATTATATGGGGCTATACCAAAACGTGGCTCGATCTTGTCCTACCTATGGAAAAAAGAAACTCGGGTCCAAAAATATAGCGTTATATCCCAACCATTGCGGACGCTAGAGTGATTCCAAAAGACGGAAATGGCTATATCGACTCAGAATGTTAACCCGATCAAGAATATATAATTTATAGGGTAGCAAATGATTATTTTACCTTTAGTATACCCTCCATACTATGGTGGAGGGTATATAAATTTGAAAATAACATTGTGCGACAACTAAAAAAATTATAAGGACAAATGAATAGATTATGAAAGTGGAGTAAAAATATGAGACACGTGTATCAGCGTTTTTAATGTTTAAATCGGAAAGTAACCAAAGTAGGCGGGGCAAGCTCCGCCCATTTCTAGTTTTTTTTTCGAAATATTTGAGTTAAGATATCTTGGAATCCTTCCATTTTAGGTATATAATGTCTTTGGTAACTTTACTAAGAAGGATGTGGAGAATATTCTTTCAAAAACTCCTTTAAAATGTAATCATATCAAATCCAAATATTCTACAAAATTGTTCGTCATAAAATTTTACTATAAGTCTCAGAATACACCAAATCTGTAAATCTTATCTAATCGTCAGAAATCTCTAAAAATGGAAAACACGATTTAGGTTTAAAGTCAGACTTCATCTGAGTTTGTTCAAAACCGTTCCACAAAACATAATGTTAGAGAGATGACGTCAAAGACAAAAATAATCTTCGTTGAATTTCACTATGGGTCACCAAAGAAATGAAATGTATATTTACATCATATATCATGAAAATATCAGTATCAATTTTGCTGAATAAACCTGCAAATATTTCCCAATTTTTTGATAAAATTTTTTTCCGACTGTTTTCGGGTTGATGCATGAAAGTAATATGAAACTTAGTTCTACGTAAAGAGGGCCAAAAGAAGAAAAATTCTGCACAAAATTTCACTATGAGTTTTGGAATAAACCATATATCTAGTTATACTATTTCCTTAAGAAAATTAGATTTCAAATTTGTATATTTTAGGATGACATTATTTGTTTTAATTTTGGACTGTTAATTTTACACGTTCAGCGTTCAGAGCCCAACTTATTACTTTTAAAGACAGCGCTAAGCGTTGTGTGGATTGCAATATTCGGCTTTCCCTTTTCACTTGAAAAAAATAAACGGTCATTAAGCTCGATTTCAACGAGAAAACTTATTTTTTTGTTGAACAAAAAAATGTGCACGGCCGGCGGTGAGCGTTGAACACACAACCCTCTGAATTGTAGCCAGACGCCCACGTTCTGTGCCACCGTACTCATAACTTAGTAAGGAGTTACATAAGTAGTTATTTTTGTTTACATTACTTTGTAATGGGTTACAGAATGACTAACGGATCCGAATTTTTGCTGGGATAGGACAGTACCTCCCGATTTTCGGTATTTCGAAATTTTATATTTAGTCTTCGTTGGTGGTATAAAATTTTCCACCTGGAATTTGTCGGTGTATGCCCACGTCTTCATATAGATAGCTCTCATAGAACGGTATCCCCTACATATTAGCCACATTGTTCAACCGAAATGACACAAATTTGGTATTTAGTCTTCGTTGGAGTTACAAATCTTTCCTCCAGAAATTTCTCGGTAAAGGTCAACGTTTTATATAGCCTCCATTTTTGGCCGATTTTGGTCACGGTTTTCTACCAAATTAGTTATTAATTGTAATTAGTTATTAATTTGCAATTTCAAATAAAATAATTCGAATTACAAATGGAATAATTCGAATTACAAATGAAATAATACGAATTACAAATGGAATAATTCGAATTTCAAATGGAATAATACCAATTACAAATGGAATAATTCAAATCTCAAATGGAATAATTCGAATTACAAATGGAATAATTCGAATTACAAATGGAATAATTCGAATTACAAATGGAGTGTTACGAATTACAAATAGAATTCTCGAATTACAAATGAAACGTTACGAATTACAACTAAAATGTTTCGAATTACATCTGAAAAAGGTGTAGACTGTATTACACATTTTTATATAATCTTCGAATCGATATTGCTGCAATTTAATACTATGTGTTGCCAGAGGAGAGTAAATACTACAACAAATACAACTCAACAACAGCCACATAGGAATTAGTTTTTGTTTATAATGTTAATGTCACCGGAAAATGTAAATTACGCAGAAAGTAGAATTCTTGCAAAAATGTTTGGGGTCGCTAAAAATTCATTAAAAAGGAGAAGCTGTTTCAAACTTTTGTTTTTGAAATCAAAGAATCACATGTATATTAGGTTTTTATTTTTTTTTTTCAAATTTAACAAAACACCACACATATTAACAAATTTTGTACTGCTTCTATAAGCAGCGTTATAGTGTGCGGCACGTTGATCGGACTTGGAAGAGGTTACATATCATTGATATGAAGAAGTCTTTAAGGGAAATAGTTTTTTTCTGAATGATATATTTTTTCCTCAAAAAATATATATCACTAATATACATTGAAAACTGAAATAAAAATATAAAATGTCGGAATTTGACACTAACATTACAGTCCAGTTCAGTCAGCTGGGTATTGCTGTTACCTTATATTGTTCTACCATGAGAATATACAAAAGCACAATCCGGAAAATTGTGAATATTGGTCCATGTTTTAGAAAGAACAACAAGTTAAGATATTCTGTTCCTGCAAGGAATAAGAGGAAGAGATTAATACTTTCATAGACGAAAGGAAACTAATTCGTCCTTTTTAAAGTTCTCCTGGTGACACCACGGAGGAGTCAGCGTCCACTTGGGATGAAAGACGGGCCTAGATAAGCCTTGCGTTTGCCATGTTAAAGCCGATCAAGATTCTTTCTTGGTGTCTTTCAAACACTATTCTACCCAAACTAGTCCAATCAGTGAATAACTAAATGGCCAAAACAGACCTTGAACAAAATCAAAAATTAGCAAAACACACTATTGGTCTTCGCATAAAAAGTAATAAAACGATGTAATTGTTTGAAATCATTATTATAAAGAAAAAACAACAACATTAAATTGCTAAGATCATTATAAAAAACTACAAGAGAAAACAATTAAATTAACACATCCATTATATCCAAATACATCAATTATTAGTCCTTTTATCAAGGTATGCGATAAATTTGTTTTTGGCAGGCTTTTATTATAACATTGAAATAATAAATTCCAGGATGGCAACAGGATATTTTTAATTTTCCTACTCCAAATAAAATGTTTGTTCGTATGCAGTCACTCACTCACTCAATCATATGATTTTGTTTTTATTTTTTAGTTGAAAGAAAAAGCTTTTCTATTTGTGTCGTTTTCCATTTCCCGCAGTGTTGTGGTATGATAGCATGCGGCATCAATCAGTCCATTCAACACCCCATTTATGACGTCAATGATTGTTGTCTCTATTTTTGACAGTTGTTCGTTCGTTTGTAACAAACAAAAAATAACAGTGGAGAACAACAAAGGATGTTGAGGATTGGCCCCCCTTTTTTTGCAACGATGATGCCACCGAATATAATGCAAACACATACACACACAGGCATACATGTACCAAATAGGGAGCATTTTAACGCAAGCGCTTTATGCTACTAAAACGTCATCGTTTGTTGGTGTTTTGAAGTATATTTTGTTTGTTTATTTTTAACAGCTCACATGCTTTTCAAATGCAAGCAAAAGAAACGAGTGCGCCCTCTCTCTCGCTCTGTAGTTTTACAAGAGCAATGCGGCCAGCAATAGAGATGAAGGTGATTGGGGAATGACGTAATGGAATTATGCACTGACACACACGAATTGACCATTACAGCAGGCATGCTGTTAGGACGATAAGAAGGCAGGCTAGCGGATAGGCAGACTGGCACACAGAGCGCATGTTATTCATAGTATATATGTGAACAATAGTGTTGCCGCTGTTTAATTTTTCGACCAAAATGTTTAAAATCGTTTTTATATGCTTTACATATCGTAAATCAATATCTTGACCTGTAAAACTATTATAGAGAACATGCTTAGAGATAATTTCCAATATAAGCATGAAGTACTTAACCACTTCTATTTTGCGTGGCATATATGTTCTAATGATGTCCAGCAATGTCATATTTGATTTTAACATGTTAAAATCCGTGATTTATATTAGAAATTCTCGTTTACACATAGGAAAAAAGCATACAATAAAAGGTATAGACAAGTAAGAACGGCGTTAAGTTAGGCCAGGTCGAACTTTTTATACCATCCATTACGAACTGTACTAAGGTAAACAAGTAAGCCACAAACTTCAAAATAACGAAAATCGAAAGGTGCCGTTCTATGGGGGCTATATGATGGCGTGGACCTATACCTACAAATTGCTATGGGAAAGTTTTATACCCCTAACGAAGACTTAATACCAAATTTCAGCCATTTCGGTGTGATAATGAGGCTAAAACCTTCAAAATACCGAAAATCGGGAGATATCGTCCTATGGGGGCTATATCAAAACGTGGACCTATATAAACAGTTTATAGTACGAATGTTTCTTATCCTCTGGAAAAACAAAATACAAAGTCACAACCGATTCTGTTGTGAAATGGGACTAATACATTCAAAATATATATTAAAATGACGCGTATTTTATATGGGGCGTATAAACCAACTTTGGTAGGAATGTTTTTTGGCCTCTGGAGACAAAAAGTACCAAATTACAACCAATTCGGTGGAAAATGGGACAAATATCTTAAAAATTCCTTAAAACGACGACGCGTCACGCGTCATTTTGTATGGGGGCTATACGAAAGAGTGAACCTACATAGCCCTACGTACATATAATAGATTTTCCCAAAATTGCATCCACCTACGTCAATCCGTTCGGACGCTAGAGTGATTTCCACAGACGGACGGACATGGCTATATCGATGTAGTTTGTTTGTGGGGTCTAAAATGATTATTTCGAGTAGTTACAAACGGAATAACAAACTTAATATACCCCCATCCTATGGTGGAGGGATAAAAAGGAACAACTAGATTTCTTTCGTTTATGAAAATACTAACTTCTTGCTCTACGTTAAGGCTTTTTCCTAAGAGGAGCAGAATATCCTAACTGGCGATGATCAATTTACATTAATGAATTTCTGCCTTGAGGTTTTATACACATTAAAATTCCAAAATACCAAATTAAATCGATTTCAGAACTCCATCTTAGATCTCAAATGGGGCGTCATCGTTGTTCTTTTCAAAATATAGACAACAATTTAAATTTTCCGAATTGAGCTACTGATAACACACAACACCAAACTACAGCAACCCCCGTTGGAAAATTTTACAAAAAAGGCTGAAAATACAGTAAATTGGTTAATGAGGGCTAGACTAAAAGCCCAATATGCATACGTGGTAAATGGATGATGTATTCTAATTAACACACAATTCGGTAGAAAAAAGTGAATAACTTCTGAATCGTGTGGTACCCTTATATGGGCACTATACAAAAACCTATACTGGAGCTATACTGTCTGATTTTTGGAAGGGATGTTTTGTATCTCTTATAATATTGTGTACCCCTATTACGAAATGTCAGTTATTCCGGTGGAATGCATCAAACCGTAACGAAAATTTTCTGGAGGAAAGTTTTGTATCTCCAACGAACACTAAATAACAAATTTCAGAAAATTCGGATGAATTATGTGGCTAAAACTAACATCATAATAATTTCTTCCTTGTCCCTTCTGGGATTTTTGTGGAACAATTATTATATCAATGATTATCATATCAATGAGCGCACCCCGATTCATATTAGCTCAATGATGTGTAAGACGTGTCTAAGACACCAATTGTAGAGAAGATTTACATGGCTGATGTACACAGGAAATATCGCCAACATTACTGATGGTTATTTTGACACCATTGAAAAATGTTTGATGTTGCCTGACCGGGGAATCGAACCCACCACCTTTAGCGTTTCGTTGGGATCAGGCCATCTTCCCATAATTGTCTATATCAGCAGACATCCTCATTTCAACACCTGTTCGGGTAGCAGAAAGGACGTTCCGAGTCATCACCAGAGTTCCCAGAATTCCAAGGGGCGAAGAGATTAACAAATGAGCGTGATGAGCTTCGTCGTGCCAACTCCAGTAAACCCAAAAGCGTAGGGTTCTGACGGAACCTCCATGGCAATGCTGAAACAACTGGATGAGACGGGAGTCGAGTATCCCACCAAAGTTCTCAACTGTCGTTACCCATCAAGAGCGTTTCCGAAGTCTGGCAAATGGTCAAGGTGGTCCTGCTAATAAAAGCAGGCAAGGATGCCAGGTGAATCGAACTGAGCGATTTTGCTTTTGTCGCCCGTGGCGTAAATTGTTAAGGCATTACTCATCCCCAGCGCCAGAAATATCTGTCCAGTTGTCGATTATCAGCATGGGTTCCGTAAACAGCGCATCTCCACACATGTTAGTTGAGGACTCAACCAGGGTTTCGGAGTCGACGTATTTTTGGCTCGACTCCGACTCCGACTCCAGACGAGTTTTTTTTCACGACTCCGGCTCCGACTCCGGGTCGACTTCGAGAGTGAATTTCTATACCACTAAAAATGAATAATATGTGTAAAATTTTTCAACTTTTTCCTATATTTTGGCCTACATAGGCTAATGTGTTAGTTTTTCCTTACTTATTCATTAGAAAGGGCATTTGTTCGAATACATTCGAACATATCAATACTGTTTCTGTCGAACCTTACATTGAAAAATAGCAAAGTTAGAAAGTTTTTGTCGGTTTTCCTTTTTTCCACGAGTATATTCTGGACGGAATTCTTCCGCGTGAAAAAAATCTTTAAGATTTCAAAATATGTGAAAATGAAGGGGCAATACAAATTATAAGGACTACATGCAATTAAGCAATTCAAACTGGATGTAAGCCAACATTTTAGTGTGATTATCCTTAAAAGGAGACCCCCAGTTGTAAAGTTCAATAAAAACCATTTCGAGAAAACTACGTAACTTTTTGGCAGATTTTTTTCTTCACCTGAAAGAGAAAAAAAAATAAATTATTTTTATTTATTTTATTATTCATTTCATAATATAATTTACTCGTATAATTGATTTAAATTTTTTAAGAAAATTAAGTACAAAATATGTAGTAGACAATACAAATCGAACTATGTATAAAATTTGCATTCGAACCTATTTTAAATGAAAAATTCTGCCTGCAGGAAAATGTAAAGTAAGAAAATAAAAAGTTTTTGTTAAAATTTGCAAATACTTTCTGAATAACGAAATGTTCAATATTTAAAAAAAAGTGTTTGTTATAACTTGCAACACTTTCCGAAAAACAAAAAGCATCGCAGCACAGTGCGAAATATGGGAAGTTTAGTGGAACTTTAAGGAATTTTGAAAGTACATAAAATTGATTACATTTTTATTGAAATCGTTACCTAAGAATTCTACTGCAAATAAACCCTACTCAGTTTGGCGATTTACTCCGCGAAACGACTTAAAAAATGCAATTAAAAGATGCACTTTTGTTTTCTACTTTTTTTTCAAGAAATTGATTTTCTCTTCATTAAAAGATAGTGGAGTCGCGAGGACAAATGGTAAGACAGTATGACATGATTTCTTTTTTATAATATTTTACAAAACAATTATGATATTTTACTCTTAAAAAATGGAAAAAACTCTTTTTGTTATCGTGCAATTTTAATCGGAAAGAAGTGCTATTTTTGAAGTTTTCAAAATATTTTTTTTCATGGACATTTCGAAAGCGATTTCCGTATATTCCCGTGTTGAGATATATATAATTTGAAAGATTGGATCCTCCTCTGTTCGCAAAGCTATAAAACAGCTGCGGAAACGTGCGGTCTTCGGAAGTATTCAAGGTTTTTTTTAAGATTTCGGAAATTTCATTTAGTTGCATTTTCCAAAAGTGAAAGGATAACCCGATAATGATCACCATTGTTGACTGTGTTTTGAAGAAATGGACTCACTTATCCTAATAAAGAGGATATCTGGGATATTAAGAATAATCTCGCAATTTTTCATAGTTTGGACCTGAAAATGTTAGTGACTTATGTATGTATAGTGATACAGTTTTTAATGCTGTGCAGGAAGTACCAATATACAGTGAAATTTGTAATGAAGTGCCAAACTGAACATAATCTGAGACAAATAAAAACTAATAGGCCGTTTACATATAACCGGGTTAACCCAGTGGGTCTGGGTTTCAAATGCCATTTCCATTGTGTATACTTCAAATAAATCCTCATAAAGAAGGTTAACCCTGCAAACAACTATAATATAAACGCCGTATTATACAAATAATAACATATTACTCCTTTATAAATGTGTAGCGTTGTGGGGCTACACCCAAACGTGGACCTACAATGACATTTTTTGTTTAAAGAGGTTTTTTATTCACCAAACTCTCAATATTTACATTTGCACCAAAATCGTTAGCAATTTTTGTCTTTAACCTTGATAATACCTCGAATGGAGGACCCGTTATATGGGGGCTATACCAAAACGTGAACCTACTTTGCTAATATTTCATACAGAGGTTTCCTATCCACGAAGACCATAAAATGCCAAAATACAATCAAATACGTGGAAAAATGTGCCTGGAACCTTTAAAATATATCCTATCGGCCAGAACCGTACTAGATCGCAAACCTATGTTGGAAATAGTTTGTACATAAGTTTTCTACCCGCTGAAAACGCAGTATACAAATTTGCAGCAAAATCGATTGAAAAATTAATGTAAAACGTAAAAACGGCAGCCGCCGTTACATGAGCGCTACAGGAAACCCAGGTCTATGTGGCCCATATTAAGCCCCACAGTACCCATTAATATAATAAAAATTTTTGCAACATTTTATTAATCTACGTCCTTTCCACTAAAAGTTATTAGTAAAGTTCCGCTAAATTGTTCATATTTCGCACTGTGCGCAGCCGAAAATATTATTAAAAAAATCGAGCGATTTTTTACAAAAATATTTTCACAATTTAAGAAAATAAATAGTTTTTGTACAAATTTTAAAATATTTCCTGACGAAAAGCGACGCCAGCGCTTTTTAAGAAGATAAAAGTTTTTGTAAAACTATTCCAATACTTTCAGAAAAACAAAAAGCGCCTCATGCGAAAATATTTTTAAAAAATCGAGCGATATTTTACAAAAATATTTTCACAATTTAAGAAAATAAAAATTTTGTAAAAATGTTTAAGTACGTTCTGGAAAAAGAAAGGCGCGGCAGGCGAAAAATTTTTTTAAAACAATCGCGCGATTTTCTTATCAAATATTTTCACAATTAAAGAAAATGCAATGCAATCCAACGCTCATACTAAGGCATTATCTTTCCGATCGCCTTAAAAATGTTACCACATATTCTATGCTGTTTATACTTTCTACTTTTTCTGAAATTTATAAGTAGGGATCACCCCATAAACTAAAATTCATCATTTTATTGAAATATTTGAGATATGTATATTGTGTGTGTGAGATTTCATGGGATCCGTCAGGTTTCTCAATTGATCTTGAATTCCATTTTGTATCAAATTGTATTCAGTAAGATTTCCCATAGAGACCACAATGTCTTTAATAGAAGACAAGGATGACTTCTCATAAAAAAACAAAATGAGAATACCAATAGATCTTTGTGAGAAGACCAGTAAGACTTCTGACGAAAGAGGTTAAAGTTCCAATCTTAATTCGATTGTCATAGAACTTTACTCTTGTTTGCAAAAAATGTAAAGAATCAATTGGAAAAACAAAATAGGGATGAACAGACTACACTTCAGAGGCTAGTAAATATCCTGTGAATTGTCCTTTAACTTAGTATAATATACCGTTTACATATATGTCTTCTTATACCTTTCTTTTAAAATAATTAATGATTTTTTTTTTTTGATCAACTTATATCATTTCAAATAATTAATAATTTAAAAAAAATGTTCTTGTTCCAAATTTAATGTTTTATTTCTATAACGTGGAAAACATTTTGCACGGAGTCGGAGTCGAGTTATTTTTTTTTTCTCGACTCCGACTCGCAGACTCCGACTCCGAAACCCTGGCCTCAACCAGTGCATGCCGTGTTATAGAACATTGATGGTGGCGCTCGACTTATTAAAAGCCTTTGATCCTGTCAAGCACTCCACCCTGTTTAAGGACATTAAGCCGACTACTCTCCGGTCAAGTTTGAAAGGTTGGATAAACAATTATATGTTTGAACCCCAGTCGTACGTGGAATTCAGGAAATATAAGTCCAAGCCCATGCATGTGATTATACGATCTTGGCGGCAGGTACCTTCGCTGAAATCATTGGTGAAAGCATTTCATCCTATCAAGCACTCCACGCTGTTTAATGACATTGAGCCGATTACATTCCGGCCAAGTTTGAAAGGTTGCATAATCAATTATTCGTACGTGAAATTCAGAAAAATAAGTCTAAGCCCCGTATCCACCCTCTCCAGATGACATTGCAATCGTAACGTATGTGGGTGAGTATACGATCTTGGCGCCAGGTAACTTCCCTGATGTCATTGGTGAAAGGTTGAACTCCTATTCGCCACTAATTCTACGGCCACTCTGTTCACCACATGGACTACTCTGGTGAAAATTGAGTTTAATGTCATGGTCGATGGTCGCTTTCGACAGCATGTTCACGTCGCCAGCGCATAGTACTGCTGTCTGCGACAAACAAGATGTAGGAGCAAAGTCCTCAAGTCCTTTGCCGGCAGCACTTGGGGTGCAGATAAAGAAACCTTGTTGATCACATATAACGCGATATATCGGTCGGCGCCAGTGTGATTCGCGAATATAAGTCCAATGCAATGGAAAATATTCAAACTTGTCAGAAAGCCGCTTTGAGAACTGTAACAGGATGCCTCCTCATGTCTTCGGTGGACCATCTACAGGAGGAGGCATCGATTTTTTCAGTACAGCAACACAATGGCATGTTTTCGTTGCAGTACTTGGCCAGGGGTTACCCTGAGTGCCATACTAATCACCATATGGTGGATAGGATGGATCTTCATGATCTAGAAAGAGAGGTCCAGCGTTACAAGCTTTCACGCGGATGCTGAGATTTGCTCATAGACCATCTACAAGAGGAGACAAAATTTCTTCTAGTAAAAAACGCCAAACCTGTAACGGCAACACTGCTATGGTTTTTGCTTTAGTGCTACCCCATGGTAGATAGTGAGAGTGTTTATAACGGTGAGTAATGTTTCTCAGTTTGTTTTGGTTTTGAAGCTTTTGCAAATGCAATTCATTGGGGGTATTGAGGTAGGTAGGTGAGTACAATGCAAATAATCTAACATTACTTACGGTTTGTGCTCTCGCTCACTTTTGTGCTCTCTAGCTCTCGGCTAGAGTGTGTGCTTTTTTGGTCATGCACTCAGACAAGATATCATCAAAAACACAACTCTTGGAATCCCACCAAGAAATAGCCAAGCCATAACAATCATAGTTAACGTCATTGTTTGTGTATTGTCTCATCATCCTACCAACCATCACTGTAGCTAGCTTTTGCCGTCACCATCATTTTCATCATCATTAATCCTCCTCCTCATGCAACGGCACGGAACTTTTGAAAATCGTCATTGTTGGGGTTTTGTTGTCGTCGTCGATTCGTTTGGCAAAAAGCAATGCGCCGCATCGTGTGCTTGCTGGCTGGCAGGCTGACTGGGTGGCTGTATGTGTGAATGAAACCAAAATCAAAAACACACCGCCAGCCAAACGGTAAAGTGAATATAGTCGCGTGTAACCGTAAATATAAGTTCAGTCGCGTCACAGACGCCGCGTTGTTAACACATACCGTTAGATGAGCACGAAAATTGCAAAACAATAAGAAATCAACCAAATAAACAAAATAATAAACTAAATTATAGAATTTAAAAACAAAAATATTAAACACAAGAAGTAGAATTTTTATTTACCCCGCAAAAGAGAAAAAAATAAATAAAAACGTCACTTAGAACCGGAAGTGTGTTAAATTGTTTGTAAAAGTAAAAGTTTAATTTTCATGAATTAAATTCGAAAAAAAATTCTCAGCTTGGCTTTAGAACACTTTTAAAGTGTTGCATTAATGCGTGCGTAAATTAGAACAAGTGTAAACGAACGTATGAGTGATATTATTTGTGTGTGAAGTTACAGTTCCACATCAATGGCTCAAAACATATCATTTAATAGAGGCAATTTAAAAATAACGGTGCTTTAAGCATAGCAAATTTATAAAAACAAAAATATTCTAACAACAATGCAATCAGATATTTAGAAGCTTCTTAGTGGAAACCTACAAATCATATAAGGTTATAAAGGATTAACAAACAAAAAGTACACAAAAAAGGATACCTTTCGCTAATTTTGTTGCTGTCCTGCATATGCTTATATATAAAATATCACATCAACTGGAAATAACTAAATTTTTGGAATATATAACGAAAATCATTATTACAAAAAGAATGTAAGTATTTGTGTGCACATTAAGAAAGTTTGTTCACCTGTGCGTATGTGGGATAAATGTTTATGCATATGTGCGTATAAGTTATATTATTAAGGAATTTGATTGCTTTTATGTGCGTATGAGTAATATTATTTAAATAATTTATGTTTTTTAACTACATTGGAATAACGAAGAACTACTGTTTTGTAATCAAAAGCATGCAAGTGAAAATGCACCAGCTTGTGCGAAAATTAAAAGTTGATAATGTGCGTATGTGTGTTATATCAGGATGTAATATGGACTAGTTAATAATTTGTGTTGTGCTGTTTTTCCCCACTTCTGGCCATTATAATAACGGATTGGACGTATATGTGTTATTAGAATTTTTTCGTTCAGTGACCAAATGCATCATATGTCAAATTGTATCCCTGGATATTCTTTTTGTAATATGTACCAGTATCGGTAAGCAGTTATTTAATTTGATTCCACATTTTCGGTACCATATTTTCCTTATTTTCAAAGTAGTGCATTAATATACGTTTAAAACTGTAAAGGTGTTGTCGTTGTAAAATGATGTTAAGGTTCGGTGAAAACTTTACATTATAGCTTTAATCTAGGTTAAATTACAGTACTTATTTTAAGGATATGAAATTTCCTTAATTTTTATATTATAATTCCTCAGTTTATTTGACGATTCTAGATTGGTTTACAATATGATATAATAATATTAGGGCAAATTTGTTATTGTACAATAAAAGTTTTTTAAGGTTGTGTTTCGATACTTTATAGCGAACTTAAAGCTACCAAAACAAAAAATCTCAAAATATATACGGGGATATCTGGTTGAAATCAGGCCATTTAGCAAAAAGTGGTTTTTGATTTCCTTTATTGTTTGCTGTCTTGCTGCTTCCCAGCAAAACATTTCAGTAGATTCTCAATTTTTTTACTAAGAGCTCCAGACACATCGCGCCTTAAAAAGTCGAATTCTGTATAAACCACATTCAAAGAAATACCCATAATTTTCTTAATATTGGTCCATAATGTTTACAGTGGGGATGGATGCAATATTTATATCAATTTTTATCAATGATTGTACTCTTCGATTTTCTTGATTTTTTTTTGTATTAAACTAATATCAATTGCACATATATTAAGTCCCATTTGGTAGAGGGATTCGAATAATTAGTATTTTTTAGAATATCAAAATCCAAAAATGCAGAATTTTTTAAAAAGTTCAAGATAAATTCCAAAATAAAACAACAAAGCAAATGTTTTTTATACCCTCAGCATTTATGCTAACGAGGGTATATCGGCCTTTTTGTAGAAAATTTACTTATGTTGAAACTGAGGTATGGGGTATTGTAACTCGCGAATTGTTGTAATATACCATAACTTTTGAACGCATTTAGGTAAAATAAACTGTTTTAGTCCGATTCACCGATGGGTTTCCGAAAATAGAAATTTGAGCGGAAGCTGTGGTCGTTTTAATGTAAAAAAATAGGAAAAAATCGTTGAGGGAAACGATTTTTTTTAAGTCAATTTTCAATTAGTGGCTTTACAATACAATGTAGAGTATAATGTTCAAAGAAGAAGTTAAAGAACACACTTCAGAGATGAAGTTTCTAATGTATGATTTTTTAATATAACCACCGCATCAATCTCAAACGGATGCTGACATTTTGAAGACTGAAAAATTGGGTTTTTTGAATTTTTGCTCTAATCGGAACGCGCAACTGTACTCGTTTAAAAACTGATTATGAGATTGTAGTACTCGCGATTACGCATTTTTTGACGTATAACTCGGGCGTGTAGCCTTCAAAGGTTCACAACAAATTCAGCTTAAAGTCGAAATTTTTGTGCGTATTTTTTTTTTAAAAAAACAGTTTTTTGGATTCAAAACTTACAAATGCCTTTCGATTTCAGTGGAAACCCGCGTGAATTTAGTTTTTTTACGTTCTGAATGTAACAAGCCTTTGCGCGTCTAAATCCATCCACTAGATCGGCGGATATGATACCCCTCAAATTTCGAAAATATGCAAAAAATATTTTTGAAAATATCGCGTATTTAGACGCGTTTTAGATGTGTTATTCCTACTTAGATAAATAGAGCGAAACACATATTTAAAATGTGCGAAAACAGATATTGAAAAACGTTCGCGAATCTGGAGATATAATAGATTTTTTCTAAAAACTGAGTGCGATGCTTCATCCACGGTTCTTGATGGATCGCATTGAAATGACATAGGATGATGTATTTTTTAATGGTGTTCATTGAAATCGGATGCGCATAAAATGCAAATGTACTTCGTGGAAATTATGGGCATTTTACTGTTTTTTGCACCCTAACATGCAACTGATGCTACATCGTGGTCGTCAAATGGAATTTCACAAAGTGTATATCAAATAAGAGGGATTGATTCGCTGTTTTGGAAAATCGGATGCGCATCTTGTGATTTCCACTATTACGCGGTTTCTATGCGTTTCAAATGTTGTAATATTCAATATAACATTATTTTAAGGTTATGCCACAATTGGAATTCCTTGTGATTTAATATAATGTTCTAAAAATATTCGCCAATAGGAAAACTATAAGTGAAAAAGTTGTTGCAACGGAATATCTTCATTATTGCGTGAAATTTGGACGAAAATGACGAAGAACTCAATCAGTTTTTCTTCAACATTTCCTATAAAACCATAAAAAAATAAAATTAGAATAACATAATTTTTATTTTTTTCGTCACATTTTCATTGTGTTTTTGCAAATAACACGAATACTATAGCTCCAAACTTCACGACTTATGTTTCATTTTATTCCTCACAATGTCCGGATGCTGCTATAATTTTTTTATATATTTTTTTGTAAGTATAAGCGCTATTGTTTCAATAATATGTTTGTAAATACGTGAAATTATTTAACAAATTTAATTTTTCGCGAATCCATTGAAACTTTTTGAATTTATTTTTGCATATTCTCAAAGGGTGCGAATTCAGTTAACGACAATTGGATATAACAGCTTACTATATTAAGCCGCGATTTTTTTAAAAATTTTTCTAATTAGCATAATTAAAACGGTCATATCTTTTGCGCGCAACAATCAAAGTTGGTAACGAAAACAGATTTGGAATGACGATTTTTTTCTTAATCTATGTACCAAAAATCATTGATGTAGTATCAAAATTTTTTTTTAATTTTTTTGAAATGGAAAAGACGATTTTAGAAATTTTTGTCGATATACACTTTCATACGGGCAAAATGTGCCTCATCGAAATAATGGTTTTAGACCCCAAGTATGTTTGGACGAAATGTGTTTCAGACAATTTGGAGTCGATTGAGCAATGTCCGTCCGTCTGTCTGTCTGTCTGGCTGGCTGGCGCGCACGATAACTCTCGAACGGATGAACCGATTCGGTTCAAATTTTGGCTTTCGTAATATTTTGACCAAACTTAGTTTAAGTTCGAAGATGAGCTATATCGGTCCCCTCCTTCCGGTACCTCCCCCACAAAAATTCAAAAATGTTCGGAAAATTTGTGCGCACGATAACCCTTGAAGGGAGTAACCGATTTGGTCCATACTTTGCCCATCGTGGAGCGTGTACCAGACTTAGATTAGGTTTTAATATGGACTCAATCGGTCCACTCCTTCGGGTACCTCCCACACAAAAATTTGGAAAAGTTCAGTTTAGGACCATCTCTCGAATCGCTTTGATTTTTGCTTTAGCAACTTGTATTCACTGCCCTCCATACGACGGTATAAGTTTCATCAGGGGCAAGTCCATACTTCCTGAGAAAATAGCATGAAAGTTGCAAAAAACCCCTATGACACCGTGTGAGGAGGTTGGAGGGCAAAATAACTCTCGAACAGGTCTGCCGATTCGGTCCAAAGTTTGGCCTTAGTAATATTTTGTCCAAACATAGTTTAAGTTCGAAGATATGCCATATCGGTCCACTCCTTCAGGTACCTCCCCCACAAAAGTTCAAAAATGTTCGGAAAAATTGTGCGCACGATAACTCTTGAAGAGAGTGGCCGAATTGGACCATACTTTACACATCCTAATATATCTAGGTATTCCAAAAAGTCAAGCGAAAAACAGAGAGGAATGGAGATCTTTTCTTAGTTCGGTCTATGGAACAAATGTTCTGTAATGGGCCAACTAAGTAAGTAAGTAATATATCTACCAGATATAGATCAGGTTCAAACATGGACTATATTTGTCCACTCCATCCGGTACCTCCCACACAAAATTTCGGATACATGTTCACTTTAAGACCTGCTTTCGAATCACTTTGATTTTTGTTGAAGCAACTTGCATTGCTGCCTCAATTGCGATGGTAAAAGTTGTTTCAGGGGCAAGTCCATACTTCTTGAGCAAACATCCCTGAAGTTGTAAAAAACCCCTCTGGTATCATATGTAGTGGCTGCAGATCCATTCTTTTTAGTATCTACTCCGCAAAACTTTTGATCTTTAATCCTAATCAACATTTTATCAGTTCAAATGTCCAAAATTTTTAAAACTCCCTAAATACATGAGTTTTTTGTGAAAAAATAGTTTCAATATACACAGGCTGAGGGTATATCTCTGCCGACTGATACTTTTTTACTTGTTTTTTTTTTTTTTTTTTGTAAAATGACAAATATTTCACACTTATATAAAAGAAAATTTGTATTGACAAACTTTAAAAAAATAAGAAAAATAATAGTATATAATAAGTGTGTCTGCGTACTGGATAATTTGTAATAATTATTACAAATTATTACTGAATGTTGTTTTTTTACACAAATGTTCAGTAAAAGAGAATGAATTGAGAAACTTGTATTGAAATTTTTATTACTGAGAACTTATAATTTTTACTGAAAGAATTTTGTTCAGTAACACTTTGTAGCTTTAGGCAGTTGTCAAAAATATTAATCAAATTGAACATTTTACTGAATGTTGTCTTTTTACTTTTTTTTATTTTTTCCTTTGAAAGAGTATAAAATGCTTTACTCTCTAAAAAGAAGTTACTGAGTAGTATTTACTGAGAAAGTACAAGGACAAACCTATTATTAATTAATATAATATTAATTAATAATAATATATAATAATATAAAATAATATAATATTAATTAATTATAATCTCTCTACCAAATGGGAATTAAAATTATTGTAATTAATACAAAAAAAAATTCAAGAAAATTGAAGAGTACAAGCATTGATACAAATTGTGCATTGATAAAAACTGTGCAAAATTTGTTTTATATTTTTGATTAGATAGTTGATAAAAACACAATAAATACAGCAAAACATTTTTTTATAACCTCCACCATAGTATGGATGGTATATTGAGTTTGGTTTTCCGTTTCCGTTCATTTGACATTTGGGGTTCCTAGTGATCAACAAACTTTTACTCCAAAAATTATGAGCATAGGTCCATGTTCACCTCCTGATATTCGGTATTTGGAGGATTTTAGTTACAATTTTTAACCGAACTAGCTGTAATTTGGCATTTAAGGTTTCCAGTGGCCACGAAACTTCTCCACCAAAAATCGTGAATATAGGCCCATGTTTTGGTAAGCCCGCATATAACGGTACCTCCCGATTTTCGGTATTTTGAGGATTTTAGCTACAATTTTTAACCGAACTAGCTGTAATTCGACATTTTAAATTCTCAGTGGCCACGAAATTTTTCCATTAACTATCGTCAATATAGGTTAAAGCTTTGGTATATCCCTCATATAACGGTACCTCCCGATTTTCGGCATTTGGAGAATTTTAGCTACAGTTATTACCCGAACTAGCTGTAATTTGGCATGTAAGGCTCTCAGTGGTCACGAAAGTTCTACACTAAAAATCATTGACATTGGTCTATGTTTTGGTATAGCCCCCCATATAACAGTACCTCCCGATTTATCGGTATTTTGAGGGTCTTAGCCAGGGTTTCGGAGCCGAGGTATTTTTGGCTCGACTCCGACTCCAAGCGAGTTTTTTTCATGACTCCGACTAAAAATTAATAAAATGTGCACAAAATTGTAATCTTTTCCTATATTTTGGGCTATATAGGCTAATTTGTTAGTTTTTCCTTACATATTCATTAAAAAGGGCATTCGCTCGAATACATTCGAACATATCAATACTGTTTTTGCCGAATCTGACATTGACAAGTAGCAAAGTAGAAAATTTTTGTCGATTTTCCTTTTTTTGCACGAGTATATTCTGGGCGGAATCCTTCGGCGTGAGAAAATCTTTAAGTATGAAGGGGCAATACAAATCGTAAGGACTACATAAAATAAAAACTATAAGCAATTTACGACCAAGTTTCAAACTGGATGTAAGCCAACATTTTAGTGTGCTTAGCCTCAAAAGGAGACCCCCAGTTGTAAAGCTCAACAAAAACCATTTTTCATGATTTTTTTCCGAGAAAACTACGTAACTTATTGGCAGATATTTTTCTTCATCTGAAAGAAAAAAATATTACCAAGTTTTGAGGCCGTCTACGTAACCTTGTTTTTATTAAAGCATTTTGCGGTGCCAACTCTATCTCGAAAACCAATTGTCATATATTTTTTGACCGATTTCGAGAAAAACACAGTTTATATGCTGCATACAAAATAAAATAAATTGTTCCCATCCAACGTTCATACTGAGGCAATATTGTTCCAATCGACTTAAAAATTTGACCACATATTCTATGCTACTTATACTTTCTACTTGTTTCTGAAATCTCCCCTTAAACTAAAACTCAGCGCTCACATTTTGAACTTTGGTGTGGTGTGGATAATTTTATTGAAATATTTGAGATATATTGTATACACCACTCAATTGAGCCGTTCAGTGCACACTTCGACTAACTCCACTTTTTGAAAAATTTGAGATTTTAGTGTCAAAGCCTTTGATATAGCCATATCTATTTATGATTATAATATCTTTCCTGAACAATAAAGATGAGCACCTTTAAATAACAAGTTTTTTTTGACCACTGAATAATATGCAATTTTTTTCAGTGCACACTTCGATTAACTCCACATTCAAATGTAGCTCTGCTCTCAACATGTACATTTTTAAAATGCAATGCTCTTTCGGCTTTTGTCGAAACCATAGATGGCCTTCAGGAAATTATGACGTATATGACATACATTTTTGATGTATATTACATACGTCGGAAACGTCGTAAACCTAACCATGAAGAATGCCGCTAACATAAAGCTAACATGAAGTAATTACAAATATTGTTTTATAATCGAATTGCAAATATTAATTTGTATGTAAAACCTGTAATATATGTGTATAAAACTAAGTTTTTCGTTAATAAAAAAATTCAAGACCTAACTTTATTACTTTTTTCAGTGCACACTTCGATTAACTCCACCATTGCTACAACATTACTAACGATTGTTTGTTGACTATTTTTTTTATTTTATTTTATATACCGTTAGATGAAAGCTATACCTGCTATTATGCATTCTACATTATATATTTGAATCCATATTATCAGGGGAATTTTAAAAAACAATATACATTTCATCATTGCTTTTCTCAACTTTTTGTTTTATGGAGTTAGTCGAAGTGTGCTCTGAACGCCTCAATTAGGAAACGATGATATTTCGTGCATGAACATTTTCTACAAAAATGTTGCTAGGAAAATTGTATGTAGGGTCGGTCCACTAGGACAAGAAATCGACATTGTCATGTTTTCATTGTCCTTTATCACTTTTACCCGATCATTTCTCATGAAAACTCTATTATGCATTTCATTGAATTTCGTATACGCAATTGATTGTGTAGAAAACTCGGATCCGGTTATTTGAATGTCTACATCTAAAGCCCTCATTGAGTATATAATGAATCCTAGAAGCAAGATTCGCCGTTTGTCAGACTTCTGAGTTATAGCGGGATGAATCTGTCGTTAACCAACAACGAATTTATGATGCCTAATTCAGAAGCGTAACCATCCGGACTTGATATATAGTTAATAGATCATGCGAAATTTACCGAAATACATAAACATACGTTTTTTTTTTTTTGAGAAAGTAACGGTAAAACTGATAAAGGACAATGAAAACGTGAGAATGTCGATTTCTTGGATATGGGAAACCTACATATAATTTTCGGTGGAACATTTTTGTAGAAATTTAATTTTGTTTTACTTTTTGAGTTCAAGAACAAAAAGGACATGGAAGAAACTGAGCTAGAAGGACAACATATTGGACAGAAAGGTTCCTCATTCCATTTAACTGAAAACATGTCATCTAAAAATGATGAAACAATATCTCCAAACAGAGATAGAAAACTATTTTCTCAATGATTGATGGGGGTCAATCAAAAAAATCATTATGTCATGACTCAGAAATTTCAGCTATGGTATCCTTTGGGGTTCCCAAAAGGAATTTTTCTCCCCCAGATCTTAACTTCCATTTTGTGTCACAGGGTATTTATTAAGAAGACAAGGATGACTTATAATAAAAAAACAAGATGAGAATACCAATAGACCTTTGTGAGAAGACCAGTAAGACTTCCGACGAAAGAGGTTAAAGGTCAAATCATAATTTTATGTAACGAATGGATCAACAAAATAGGGATGAATAGACTACACTTCAAAGAATATGTTATTTAACTTAGTATAATATATAATTTGCGTATATATTTTCTTATACATTTCTTTTAAAATAAATACTGATTTTAAAAAAGTTCTTGTTCCAAATTTAATGTTATATTTCTATAACGTGGAAAAATTTTGCCCGGAGTCGGAGTCGAGTTATTTTTATCGACTCAGACTCCAGCAAAATTGCTCGACTCCGACTCCGAAACCCTGGTCTTAGCTACATTGTTTCCCTGCAGTTATAACACTTTTCTACCAAAGATTTTAAAAGTAGGTCGATACATTGATATGCAACACATTTTTCAGATTAGATAATTTAGTCATTTGGGGTATCCATGGTCGAAAAATGTTTTCCACCTAAAATTGTGAAAAAAGCCAATTATTCCATTTTAATTAAGACTATTTTATGATGCAGGGTATAGAAAGTTCGGCCCGGCCGAACTTAAGGACGATTTAATTGTTTCAATTTGGACTAATATGCGCAGCATCAACACAGCAAGAAATAAAGGAAATAAAAAACCACTTTTTTCAAAGTGTCCGATTTCTCGCAGAGTTCCCAATTAACATTGTGGATCTATAAATAATTTGTTTCAGTATATATATAAACCTTCAAATGTCTTATATCGGGTTGATCCACTAACCACAATTTTAGCGAAAATGTTTGAACATTTTTGGGGGAGGTATCGGAAGGAATATACCGATATGGCCCATCTTCGAAGTTAAGCTAAGTTTAGACAAAATAGTACGAATGACAAATTTTGCATCCGATCAGCTGCTTCGTTCGAGAGTTATCGTGTGCCCACGTTCGAAATTTCATGTACCGATCGACAGGGGATCCAACGAAAAAAAACACCATTTTTGCCGCCAAGTTTTCACGCAATATCAAATGTTAGTTGGTGGAATAAATGCCCAAGGAATGTCTCTATCTCACGCACTGCGTTCTTGCATTACCCGTTCACACACGACTTATTTTTTTCTGGCACAACGGCCGTTTTTGGACGACCCTCACGAATTTCTTTTTTAGGCGAGTGACGGCCACGATTGAATTTATTAAATCAGTTTTTTAAAGTGTTGTAGGATCGATGCACTCTTGCCGTGTTTATCCACGTCGAAAGTTGTAAAACTGTCCTGAGTACGCCTAGGTTAAAAACTGTCAAAGTTCCCAAAAAAATGTCAAATGACGCCTGGCTACAATGCGTATTGCCTAGGCCAGAAGGTTTTTTAGTGACCCTCGTATGAGACACATATTTGACCGTATCAACGTGTATATACCCTTTTAACCTAAAAGAATATGAAAACAACAATTTATGCTCATCTTTTGGTACAGAGAAGTTTACTATTGAGAATTTCGAATGCGACATTTCAGGTAATTTGGTAGTCAAATACATATACATAACCATGAACCCCAACACAATTGAAATTTTGCATCAGAACGCTCGAATATTTTTCTGTTTATTTTCAGAAAAATTTGCACTGTCTCAAGGTTAAAACTATCTGAAGGAGCGTTCCAATGCTTTTGCGATGTACAAGTGAGTTGTTAATTATTGCATGGCAAAATTTTTTATTGGATCGGAAATATCAATCGTTTAGTTGTTATATGCCAAAATATTCAAGAAACGTGGATAAAAAACATCAAGTCTAAATCGGGAGGCTCGATTTTTATCGTAGATATATGGTCTAGTGGACTTTTGTGCTTAGTACAATCCCAGGAATCAGAAACGCGACGCTCCCTTTAAGGTTTTTCCCTCCACACAAATCGCCTCTGCATATGGTACATTTTAGAAACCTTGTCGTTCTACGATCGATTCAATGTTTTAGATTCGATGATAAACAGAAAGACATACATATAAACTTGAGGGTACTAATATAAATATATGGGTTTCACTCATTAATATGAACTGGTGAATGTCCACAGGAATTTATTTTGTTTTATCAATATAGAGACATATTTTTAAATAAATCCCACACATTTCTATACAAAACACTATTTACTAATAAACATTATTCTAATTCTTCTCATTACAGATTTACATAAAAATAAAACCAACATTACAAAACCCGGTGCGTATGATGTGATAAAGTGTACAAAGTTTCATGTGAATTGAATTTAAGAATTTCTTCTGAATTCTATCTCAAAGAAACCGGACCAACTAACTTCTAGCTTTTTATAACACTCAAAAAAAAAACTACGGACTTTAAAAAAGATACGATTTTGAGTAAATATTTATTGTAAATTAATGAAATATTTTTGTAAAGCTTTAACGGTGTTTATTAGTGCGTATAAGTAATAGAATTTCGAAAGAACCCTACAGCGTATGATTGATATACTGCGGGAAAACGTTAAGTATACTACGAAAGCCTTAAAGTAATGTAACGAATTTAACTAAAAAGAAGATTCATATATGGCAAAGGAAATTTAAAAATTTAATAATAACAACAACAGAAAGATAATAGAGAATGCGTGTGTATCAAAAGTCCTTGTATCTGCCTCCTAACTAACAACTACAAGCAACAATTGTGCATCTGTGTGTGAATGTGTATCTGTTGAAATAAAATGTCTGTAACACAAAACGAGAAAAAAAACAAGTCAGCTATTACGTCTTAGTGCTGACGTAGTTATCATAAAAAATATAAATGAAAGATAAAAAACAGCAGAAATAAAAAGAGAGAGCAATAAAGAAAAAAGAGAGCAAATTACAAACAAACGTGTGTAACAAAATGTAAAAAAGAAAAATCTCAATATTTATAGCGCAATACAAAAGAATAACAAAAACTGGATTCAAACACTCTACAAAAATTATCACCCCTATTTCAAGGAGTAATTCTGGTGACGACGTAGCTTTTCCTTGCCGTCCAGCATACAAAATCCGCCGTGCTGGAGCTGCAAAGCTATAAAGCGCGCCTGAGGGTTTTTCAACCTTCCACAGGTGTTTATAATAATTTTCTTTTCAATGCATATTCGTGTGTGTATATGTATATAATTCTGTGTGTTTATTTCTGTTTTGTGTATGCGTTCTTTTTTATTCACTCACGACCTTGATGAGCAGCAGCACACATCAACTCAACATGTAAACCTCTTTCTTCATTCATTTACATTTCACACAAACACTTCATGGATTTTTTCTCTTATGATTTATATTAAAAATCACCCACTCCCTGCCTGTCGTCCTCAACACATTTGTCATTAAAGAAGAAATTCCATAAAATGCGTAATCGTTTAGCTTCCTTGATTGTGGTTAAGCAGGAGCCTAATTCGAATAATTTAGTGGCATCTCAAACTAATTTGGGTCCACAATCCTTGGTCTATGGCGGTGCTGGTGGTATTGGTGGTCCTACGGAAATTCTCAACACCAACAATCATCACAATTTTTGCCATAGCAACGAATCAAATCAAACAAGCGATATAACTACTTCTTCTTCTCCATCGGGAGGGATAAACATAAAAACTGAAAATCATTTCTATGAAATCAACAACAACAACTTGCATCACAGTGATAATTACAATTACAACAATAACATAACAAACAATTCAAATATTCAGGGCAAAAACTTACCACCCTCGCCCATAACAGCCTCCAGCACACCAACAAATTTTATTTATCCTTGCCGTAATTTATTTCCGGATGGCTGTGATATATCACATCATCATAGCCATCATCATCATCTTCATCCACAACAGCAACAACAACCGCAGCAGCACCACCACCACCACCAACAGCAGAATAATAATTGTGCCAATTATTATTATAATCTCAATGATACACCCTCCCCAGTTACTCCTCCTTATTCGGCAACAAATGGTGATAAATTCATTTTGAAATCGGAACCATTACCCTATGACCATTCCGTATTGGATGTAGTGGCTGCAGCAGCATCGGCCACAGATAATTTGTGGTGTTTAAGTAATTTAACCTATCGCAAACAGTTGGGAAGTTTTCATGTCTCTGCTTCAGAATCGCCGGACCATAATTTCAATCAACACGGCAGCAGCAACAACAACAGCATCAGCAGCACTAGTAATGTGAATAGCAACAATAACAACAACAACTGTATGTATAAATGTCCTATTTTAGATTTATTCTTTCGGTGGCGGGATTCTAAGTTATGTGCTGCTTTTTTAAGACAATTTTCTGATAAATAACTCGACAGAAGTTGGTGAAATATTTCGATAATTTTATTATATATATTTTGTATGTATATTTTTTTACATATAAAAAATAAATGCCGAACTTCTTGAAGGTCACTCCGAAGCATTTCAGGTTCTCGTTTGTGTTGAGAAAATCTCTTTCTCAGTATTTAGAATAGTTCTTCACGTAGCTTTATGTATGGAAACGGTTGGAAATCTGTATGGAGGTAGTATTTTATCCAGTGAAGATGTTTCATGGTGATCTGCGGTTGGTCTTCAAAAAAAGAAGAAGACTCTTTTGCACCTTGGGGAAATATTGTACTAAAAAATCTTTTACTGGGTCCTCTAATTAGAAACCACCCGTTTCAGGTGGACTTCTGAATACAGGAAGTTCCTACAAATTGTCTTATATACAAAAGACCTTGGGAAGATTTTTTACTAAAAAAATTCTTTAATGGGTTCTCTAAATAAAAAACACCCGTTTTACGTAAACTTCTGTATACAGAAAACTCCCAAAAATTGTCTTAACTCGGAAGACCCCTTCGAGTTACTCCTACATAAAGAAACAATCTAAAGGTGTCTTGTCCATAAAAAATACCTTTTCAAACTATCTCCAAAGTGGGTCTAGTATATAATTTCGATTGTGTTTTATAAACATAAGACATCGTCAGCTCGTATTTTTTATTGACCATTCGGAAGTTTTTACAATACGCGACAACTTAAACTGTAATGTATAAATTAAATTGCTAACACAAAAAACACTGCGTGTGGGTTTCTATAGAGAGAAAATTCCTTCGTATGGTCTGTTCCATACAAAAGACACCATCAGATGGCCTTCTGTAAATTGAAGACAAATTGTATTGGAATTTTATATACAAAAGGCACACTGGAGACCCTTTAGCAGACCCATTCCGGAGATATTCTACAGAAGACCCATTCCGGGGATATTCTTCTTTAAAGGGTTTCTTCAGGCGGCCTTCATATATCAAAGACTACTCAAAAGGTTCCCCACATTCTACGAGGGCTGAACTATAACTATCTGGCCTAACAATAAAAACGCGAATATTTACCATCAAAAAACGATTTTATTGTTTTCTTAATTAGTCTCCAGTATGATTTATATACTTTTTCGTGCGCTCAAACCTATAAAAAACATGGTTTTTGATAGCTTTTACAGCATCTTCAGGCAACAAAAATCGTTGACCACGCCTTTTTTCTTAATGTGCTGGAATCAAATGAAGTCATTGGATCCCTGTACGACGGATGACCCATCAATTCCACGTTTTGTCCGGTCAAACAGGAGCTGGTTTGAATTTATGTGTGAGAGCCCACATTGTCATGATGCAGAATGATTTGTCTTCTCTTTATCGTTTTTCGAACTTCTCAGGAGACTTCAGGCAAACAAATTATAGTGTACCACTTAGAATTAACCGTCCTATATTTCTCAAGCCATATAGTGACCACACGGTCAGTGCTTCTTACATGAGCAACTTTCGTTCGATTTGGCTCGCTTTCGAAGACGCAAACGACCGATTTCTGCTTTGTTGTGACGATCTTATAAACGTTGTTTGAAGCACCGCGATCGATTTTATGCTCAATTTCTTTGAACCAATTCACAGGAGCCTTTTTGAGCGATTGCATCATTTTGCTGGGTCTAACAAAAAACAAGTAAAAAAGTATCAGTCGGCTTCGCCGACAGAGATATACCATCAGCCTGTGTGGAGACAAACACTTTTTCCCAAAAAAACTTATGTATTTATTTTGTTTTCCAAAATTTTGGGAGTATGAACCGCAAAAAGTATGGATTGGATTAAAGCTCAACAATTTGCGGGGATAGCGATAATAGGGGTTTTGCACCATACTTGCCTACGACAAACATAATATCGCTGTAAACAGGGCCACTAGGAAAACCTTCGGTAACAATTTCCTCGAACAAACCCTTAACCCCACAAAAATTTTGAACATTTGTGTGAGTGGTACCCAAGGTTGCTGCGTTTATGAGATATCACGCGTACCATTTTAGCAAATATTTTCAAGCTTTTGTGGGGGAGGTACCGAAGGAGTGGACCTATAAGCGTCACCTTAAAATTTCATCTAATATTCCAAATATTACGGTATCCAAAGTGTGGACGAACGCAGTATTCGGTTCGAGCTCTCCAGCCACTACATATGGTGGTGTAGGGGTTTTTACACGTTTCGGGCTGTTTTCTCAAGAAGTATGGACTTGCCCCTAAAAAAACTTTAACTGTCTTAATTGAGGCAGCGAATGCAAATTGCTTCAACAAAAATCAAAGTGATTCGAGAGCAGGTCTTAAAGCGAATGTAACCGAAATTTTGTGTGGAGGTATCTAATGTAGTGGACAAATATAATCCATATTCAAACCTGATCTATATTTGGTAGACATATTAGGATGTGCAAAGTATGGACCAAATCGGTTACTCCAAGAGTTATCGTGCGCACAGTTTTTCCGAACATTTTTGAACTTTTGTGGGGGAGGTACCTGAAGGAGTGGACCGATATGGATTTTCTTCGAACTTAAACTAAGTTTGAACAAAATATTACGAAGGCCAAATTTTGCAGCGAATCGGCAGATCCGTTCGGGAATTATCTTGCGCTCCAACCACTACACATGGTGTCATAGGGTTTTTTTGCACCTTTAAGATTAAGGTATGGACTTGCCCCTGATGAAACTTGTACCGTCGTATGGGGGACAGTGAATACAATTTGTCACAACAAAAATCATAGCGATTCGAGAGCAGGTCCTAAACTGAACTTTTCCGAAATTTTGTGTGGGAGGTACCCGAAGGAGTGGACCGATTGAGTTCATACTGAAACCTCATCTTAGTCTGGTAGAAATTTAACGATGTGGAAAGTATGGATCAAATCGGTTACTCCCTCCAAGAGTTATTGTGGGCACAAATTTTCCAAACTTTTTCGAACTTTTGTGAGGGAGGTACCGGAAGGAGTGGACCGATATAACCCATCTTCGAACTTAAACTAAGTTTGGACAAAATATTACAAAAGCCAAATTTTGGACTTAATCGGTTGATCCGTTCGAGAGTTATCGTGCGCTCCAGCCATCCAGACAGGCAGACGGACGGCCATGGCTATATCAACTCCAAATTGTCTGAAACACATTTCGTCCAAACATACTAGGGGTCTAAACCCGTTATTTCGATGAGGCACATTTTGCCCGTATGAAAGTGTATATACCCTCGTTAGCATAAATGCTGAGGGTATAAAAATCCATTTTTGCGGTCAGGTGTTTATGCAATATCAAATGTTAGTTGGTGGAAGAAATGGCCAAGGATGCCTCTATCTCACGGTATTTAACATGGCGATCTCGAATTATCCGTTCGTGCACGGCATACTTTTTCTGTCACCGATTTTGGGCGACCCTCACGACCTCCGTTTTCGGCGAGTGCCTACCACGGTTGAATTCATTAAACCAGTTCTTCATAGTCCTATAGGATGGTCCTTTATCGACATACAAAGATTAAATTTGATCGATACACTCTTGCGGTGATTATCTACGTCAAAATTTGTGAAAAATTATTGGACGAACATGTTCACCAGTAAATTCCATTATATATATATATATATATATATATATATATATATATATATATATATATATATATATATATATATATATTATATATATATTTGGCACTAGGAGTTTCAGGAGGTCAACAAACTTCTACAGCAAAAATGGTGCACGTTTTGTTATAGGCCTCATATACCAAAAATCTTGTCCACAAAAAGTTGCCAAGATAGATCCACATTTTGGTATAGCCCCCATATAACGGTATCTCTTGATTTAAAGTATTTTGAGGCTTTTATCTACATTTTCTGACCGTATTAGCTGAAATTTAACATTTGAGGTTCTCAATGACCAAAAATCTTCTCCACCTAAAATTGCCAAGATATAGCGCTCATATAACGGTGCATCCCGATTTAAGGAATTTTGAGGATTATAGCTAAATTTTTTGACCGAACTAGCTGTAATTTTACATTTGAGGTCCCGAAACTTTTACACCTAAAATCGTCAGAATAGATCTATGTTTATTAATAGTTTTCAGAAATCAGCAACACAGCTCCATGTTTTGGTATAGCCCCGATATAAAGGTAGCTACAGTTTCTGACCGAATAAGATGAAATTTGACAATTGAGGTTATCAAGTACCACGGTCCACGTTTCGGTAATAATTTGACATTTGAGGTTCTCAGTGGTCCTGAAACCTCTTCCCCAAAAATCTTGAATATAGGTCCATGTGTTGGAATATCGATTTTTGGTATTTTGAAGATTTTAGCTATAATTTTCAACCGAACTAGCTGCATTTTAAACTTGAGGTTTGTCCCCAAACTTCTCCACCAAAAATCGTCCACATAGGTACATATTTTTAGATTTTTAGATATATTTTTGAACTAGTTCAGGCATTTCAGGAAACTTATTATTCCATTTTAGTCCAAAATATTTTATGGTTCGGCCCGGACGAACTGAACTTTGTTTTACTTGTTTTTGTTTTAAGCAATGAACGCAAACAAACGAAACTATTCCCGTACAATTCACACAAAGACACAAACATTTCTTTTTTCTGAATCGTTCCGTTCTCAAAACAAAAGCACAAAATGTTCAACTAAAGAAGAACAAAACTGTACGATTGCTGAAATGTACCTTGGTTGTTTCATTCACGAACGAAATAAAATGAATCGCTTCCAAACGTTTGCTGTGCGAAATTATCAATGACACATTCAGACACACACATTTGATTGCTTAACAAATCTATAAGCTAGCATCAACATTCTTGGAATAAACTGCGGTGGATGTTTCAATCAACCACCAAACGTTTGCAAAAGATGGTAGTGTGTACTGTACGGTTTCGTTTTCTATGAGTTGTTGAGAACTTTTATTTTTCGTTTTGTCCCCACTCACGAATGTAAACAAAACGAAACTAAAGAGCGAGTTCGGTCAACTTGGGTTGTGTTTCGTTTTGTTCTTATGGAAAGTACGAAACGAAACGTTTGCAAACTTTTCATAAAGTTTTTTCCGTGCTTTCCTGCTTTTAAGAAGACTCTACAGTTTCAGGTAGATCACAAAGATCATCAAAAGAGGCCTTCAGGTTTTCTTTTACACAGAGGACCCCCCTTTACACAGAGGAAATTTTATGTACCTATTGTTCTTCTATATACAAAAGTTGGCTTTTCTTTATACAGAAGACCCTTTCCAGTGGTTTCCCTTGTACAGAATCCCCACCATCGGCTGCAAATATTAAAAATAAACCTTCAGATGGTATTCTATACGAAGAATACTTTTTCAAGTTGTCTACAACATAAAAAACACATTAGGTAGTCTCCCAATTATAAAAGTTTCCCTCAGATGTACCTCTATTGTATACTAGTAACTCCACTATAAAGTCCGTTTTATAAAGAAATTCTTCTACATAAATAAGACAACAGCACATATATTTTATATAACGTATATTCTTTCATATGGCGTTCTCATTTGGTCTTCTATTTGTATAAGGCCCCTTCGGGTGATCATCAGGTGGTTGTCTGTATACAGAAGATGCCTTCTGGAAGTCATTTTTAGAAGTCCCAATGCTGGGTCTTCTGTAAAAACAACACACTTAAGAGTCTTCTGGCAATGGTTTTGTGTATATAGAGGCGGACATGAGAGGACATTGTTATAAGGAAGACCAATGCCTCCCTCATGTGGTCCTCTACATAGAAAAGGCCGCTTCAGATTGTTTTTCCATGAGCAGAATATCCTTAAGTGGTTTATGTTTTCTTTTTCAGAAGCCTCAGCATGAGGTATCCTAATGAGAAGACATCATCAAGATTATTTTCTAACAAGCCATATACGGAACAACAACAGATGGCCACTTTTATACAGAACGCTTAGGGGGATCTTTTTTTGAAGATGGTCCATTCATGTAGTCTTGTCTATAAAATACACAATTCCAGGTAGTCTTCTATTTGATGAAGAAGACTTTTCTTGTGGTCTTCGATATAAAAAAAGTTCTTCAAATTGTCATGTAAATGGAAGTCAATCTTCGATTAACTTTTACATGCACAATAGAATTTTAGAACGTTTTCTGATACTTTATTATATTTTTTGTTTCTTTAGTTTTTAATTATTTCTTTGAAGAAGTCACATATATTTTACAAATTTTACAGAAACTCACCTAATGTATTATTATCTCTCCCATAAATAATCTCTTTAACTACGCCAATAATCACATAGGTCCTTTCCGTACTCATAAATGTGATTAACTAAATCCTTTTTTAATTGCAAGGTCATTGAAAATGCACTCAGCTGATTATATTTTTGTTTATTTGTTTCATAAACAATAATATATAAATAAACACAAATATCTATAACTGATGATTCAAGCAACACACATACACTTACATGTTTGTGTTTGCAAAAACGACGTCACAGTGAAACAGAAAACGTCATTGTCATCACTAAATCAATGTGATATTATGATGCAGGATATGAATAATACGCTCCGAATTAAATATTTTATTCATTTCGAAATAATTGCAGGTTGTGTGGCAAGGCAAATCAAGGGCAAGCGGCAGGGTGCAAAACACCTGCGTCAATGGCCTCAGTATTTGTCATAAACATTTTGATTTTTTTGGCTACGTCGTTAATTTTCTTCTTGCAATAGGCAAATTCAGATGCATTTGAAATAAGAAGAAAATCGATGTGTGGATGTTTTTATGAAAGAGGTGGCCTATATACATACATATGTATGTGAATGTCACTTTTATTAGAGATTTTTTAAAACCGAACCACAGATATTTTCTTGTATTGAGTTTGATATAGTTATCTTATTGCAATTGTTGCCCACTTTGTTGTACATTCTTTTGAATATTTTGTAATAATTTTCGGCGTGTCAAGCATGAAAGCATTCATTATCTTTTCCTAGTATTTTTCTTTTTTCAAACGTCATTAGTTATTTTCTTGTCGTAATACCGCATAGTGTGGCGGCATATTCTGTTCTTTATTTTGTCGGCATTTGTTCGACGATATTTTTGTTGGTTAAATTTAAAAATAATAACCACGTGCATTCTTTAGCGTTTTTATATTATTTGCTATAATGGTTTTTGTTGTTGTTTTAAGCAATATTTATGGTAATTGCAAATCACGAGTGTATTCTCCTCTCTATGTTCGTCAATATGAGCCAATATTTTTAAAAATATTTTTTTGGTGGTTGTTATGTTTCGGTTTCGATTTGTTTAAGGTGTATGTATGTAAAACATATATTTGAAAATACATACATATCAAGCTTTTTGTAGAAAATTAACTTATGTTGAAACTGAGATATGGGGTATTGTAACTCGCGATCAGTTTTACTATACCATAACTTTTGACCGCATTTCGACAAAATAAACTGTTTTAGACCGATTCACCGAGGGGTTTCTTAAAATAATAATTTGAGCGGAAGCTGTGGCCGTACTAATGTAAAAAAATCGGAAAAAAATTGTTGAAATAAACGAGTTTCATTATGTTATTTTCCAATTAGTGGTTTTACAACACAATGTAGAGCTTAATGCTCAAAGGAGAAGTTAAAGAACACACTTCTGAGTTGAAGTTTCTAATGTATGATTTTTTAATATATCCACTGTATCTACCTCAAACGGATGCTGACATTTTGAAACCTGAAAAATGGGGTTTTTTGAATTTTTGCTCTAATCGGGACGCGCAGGTGGATTTCCATAAAAGCTTATTACTGGATTGTAGTACTCGCGATTTCGCATTTTTTAATGTATAACATGAGGGTGTAGCCCTCACAGAATCACAGTAATCTGCGCCTAAACACGAAATTTTTGTGCGTAAATTTTTCTCAAAAACCTATTTTTTTGGTTTAAAATTTACAAACGTCATTCGATTTCCGTGGAAACCCGCGTAAATTTAGTTTTTTTACGTTCTGAATCTAACAAGCCACGATGCATAAAAATCCACCCACTAGATCGGCGGATATGATACCCCTCAAATTTCGAAAATTTGCAAAAAATTATTTTGAAAATATCGCATATAAAAACGCGTTTTGGATGTGTCAGTTCTACTTAAATAAATAGATCGATACCCGTGTTTAAACTGCGCGAAAACAGATATTTAAAAACTCTCGTAAATCCAGAGATATAATAGATTTTTTCTAAAAATTTAGTGCGATGCTACATCCACGGTTCTTGATGGATCGCATTGAAACGGCATAGAAGGACGTATTTTTTAATGGTGATTATTGAAATCGGATGCGCATAAAATGTAAATGAACTTCGCGGAAATTATGACCATTTTACTGTATTTTGCACCCTTAAATGCAGCAGATGCTACATCGTGGCCGCCAAATAGAATTTGACAAACTGTACATCAAATAAAAGGGATTGATTCGCTGTGTTGGAAAATCGGATGCGCATCATGTCATTTTTATAATTACGCGGTTTATAGGCGTCTCAAATGTTGTAATATTCAATATAACATTATTTTAACGTTATGTCACAATTGTAATTCCTTGTGATATAATATAAGGTTCTAATAATATTATCCAATAGGAAAACTATAAGCGAAAAATTTGTTACAACGGAATATCATCATTATTGCGTGAAATTTTGACGAAAATGCCGAAAAACTCAAACATTTTTTCTCCAACTTTTCCTATAAAACCATAAAAAAATAAAATTAGAATAATATGATTTTAATTTTTTCATAATATTTTCTTCGTATTTGTGCAAATAACATGAATACTATAGCTCCAACCTCCACAACTTAGGTTTCATTTTATTCCTCAAAATGTCTGGATGCTGCTATAATTTTTTTTATATATTTTTCGTAACTATGAGCGCTATTGTTTCAAAAATATGTTTGTAAATACGTGAAATTATTTAACAAATTTGATTTTTCGCGAATCCATTGAGACTTCGCCGTTATTTTTTGCATCATCGCAAAGGTTACGAATTCAGTTAACGATAATAGGATATAACAGCTAACTATATTAAGCCGCGATTTTTTTAGTATTTTTTCTAATTATCATAATTAAAACGGTCATATCTTTTGCGCGCAACGATCAAAGTTAGTAACGAAAACAGATTTGGAATGCTGATTTTTTCTTAATCTATGTACCAAAAATCATTGATGTAGTATCAAACAATTTTTTTGATTTTTTTGAAATGAAAAAGACAATTTTAGTCATTTTTCCTGATATGTATATTGTATGTAATGTCAAGATGTTCCAAATATTGGAACAGTTTAACATCCCTTTGGAAACATAAAAATGTGTTAAATAGAAGGAATATGTGTACAAAAATTGCAAAAAAAATCATTTCCTTATTTGAAAACATATTGAAAATATTATTACCTTAAAGTTTGGGAAGAGCTATTCACTATAAAAAGTAATTAAAAGACAGCAGTGGTGGTTAACAAAAAAATTCAATATCAGGGTTATGGAATGCAATGCTAAGTTTTTATACAAAACAAAGGAAATGATTAATCTTAATCATAAATCCTAACAATATGTCGTCATAACACATCCAACTATAGATACTGAATTAATGGGAATTTCCATTGATTTTGAAGATGAGAACAAAACCAAAAAAAATTTTGACATGCCATAGTTAAACGACATTATGCCATTTTGGCAAACTAACAAATATTTTCATATATGTATTTACAAAACAATTAGGATTCATGTGACTCTTTTGATCTTAAAAAAATGTATATAAAAATAAAAACAATAATGTAATTGTTTACAATAGACGTCATTAGGTTGTTGTGCCTCAGACATAACATAAATTCAGCAAAAAAAAAAAAAACAAAACAAAACAAGTAAGAAAAGTCTATAGTCGGACGGAGCCGACCATGGGATACCCTATACCACTATTCATGGACAATAGCTCTCCACGGAACTTCTTTTCAATGATTGTGAAAATTTAATTACCAGATATCAGATATGTAATGTTTAATACTTATGACCAAACCAAAAAGTTATCTAGCATGACAAAGACATTTTTGTAGCAGGAAAGGAAAATTTAGTTCACACAAACTAAAATGTAATTAAACCCACTTATGTAGTACTACTTCCGTTATTTAACCGCTACGTTATTGAAATTTTTACCAATTTCACACAAAAGTTTGCTTAAAATTTTGCGGGTTATTATTTTGACCTACAGAGCCGCTACAAAATTAGTTAAAATTTTGTTTTTGGTCGATTTCATCTCCTGAACATTTCACTATCATCACCAAAAACTAATCATTTCTATTCTGACCCGAACCCAACCTTCTTAAAAAATTCGTTACAATCGGTCCATAATTGCGGCCTTCAGCTTGTTTACAATTTTTAATGGACGGACACACATCGCTAAATCGGTTTATCTCGTCGAGATATGAATTATGGCATACTAAATAAGGGGTCTAGGAGGAATATTTCGTGGTGTTACATAAACTTTTGGAGAGTGAATATGTAGCATGGGATAAAAATGTGGTTCTCTACACAGAACGCATTATATATTAGGTAGTAGGCCCGTTATCTAGCAAACACTTTATTGCAATTTACATCAGAGGATAGGTCAGTAGTTTTTATCCATATGTAGGCTACTTTGCGAAATGTATATGTCTTCAAGGAATTAAAATATCGACCAAAAATACATTTTTTATATTTTTCATACAAAAGTAATGGTCCATTTCACCCGATAAAGAATATCAGATCATCATTCAAAATTGTAGGCATCTTTTTCGACCTATACTCTTACCCGGTGCAAAATTTCGTGACTATTGATGTACAATTGCGACTTCCACCGAGTTTATTATTACACTACAAACAAATAACGGAATATATTAGGCTGTAACTCTGTTATCTGATCATGCACACCAGCATAATTGGCATCAATTGAAAGGTCAAGCGTTCCACTTTCAAGTATATCTCACATGACCAGAATGTCACTTCCAGGAATTAAGATATAAGCTGTATATTAAAAATTTGCACAATTTTCACACAAAAGTTTTGGTCCATTTAACCCTCTAAATATTATCCGATCGCCATCTCAAATTGCAAGCTTCTCCTTTGGGATATACTCTTACCTTATTTAAAATTACGCGTTGATCGGACTATTATTGAGACCTACAGAGCCGCTAGAAAATTGGATAAATATTATGTTTTTGGTCCATTTCACCCACTAAATATTTGACGATCATCACCAATAAGAATAGGGATCTATTCTGATCTGAACCCGACCTCCATACAAAATTTCGTGACGATCGGTCCATAATTGCGGCCTGGAGCGTGTTTACAATTTATAATGGACAGACGGACGGACGGACGGACGGACGGACATCTCAAAATCGCTTTATCTCGTCGAGATATGAAGATTGGTATACCACATTGGGGGTCTCCGACGAATATTTCGCGGTGTTACATGAATTTTTACCAAAACAAACTTATAATACCCTTTTCCACATTGTGGTATAGGGTATAAATACGTAATCGAAAAGGATCAGCCACATGGTAGTCTAATACATTACAGTTAGTTGTTTGTAGAAGGACATTATTCTTAGCAATGAGCAGGAGAAATATGTACACTTGGGTTGCCCACCCAGTAATCTGTGCCTTCTTGTTGGCAGCTGCTGATGCTCGACCGTACCTATAATTTGTGAATCTTCGCCATTGTCGCACCATCCTAATGTAACAGATCAAACCCAATAGTGACCCGTCATAATAATCCCCACAGTGATTTTCATCCCTAACTTACCGAGTGAGCGAGGAGAAATGGTTCTACGTTGAGAGATCGCAGGCCATCCCAGCAAAAATTCGGATCCGGCAGTCATTATGTAACCCACCGCAATGTAATGTAGACAAAAATAACTACTTACATTGCTCCTTACTAAGTAATGAGTATGGTGGCATAGAGCGTGTGTGTCCGGCTACGAATCCGAGGGTTGTGTGTTCAACGCTCACCGTCGACACACGAGTTTTTGTTAACAAAATAGAGTTGGTGTTGCACATGTAATCGTTTTAACAGCCCCTAATGTTCGTACGTACGTGGGACAGTTTGTATGTGTTCGGCTACAAATCAGAAGTTCGCGAAATCAAATCCAGCAGAGAGAAAAATAAAATAAAAATATGTAGTGTGTTGAAATTGAAAACAAATTCTACCTCAACTGTTCTAAAAATAGAACATTTATTTTTTAGCTTATTTTTGAACTTCAAGTGACCATTCAGAGCGACATGCCTTTGTTAAAATAATGGTTTAGTAGGGGGTTTTGTATGTAGTTATGACTACCAAAAAGTGCTATAATTATTTGGTAATGTTTTTTTTTTGCTGGGATAAGACAAGTGTGGCTATGTTACTTCTCCAGGTAGATCTTACAATGTTTGTCAATGAAGTACCAAATTGTATCTATAGAAGGCTTCTCCCAAGGTGCATCTTTCTATACAATGTGTTTTTAATAGAGGTTTCTATTTATAAAATATCCTTATTTTTATGTACTACCATCAGACCCCGGTCCGCGTTGCTGACCCTTCGTAATGAGATTTAATGACAACTTTTAATGGACTTTATGCTTGACAATTCAAAATTAGGTGTTTTCTACCTCACTTCTTCGGTCCATTGTCAAACCGAGAAGGATTTTAAATTTACCAAAAGATTTTGTCTGTAACCTTTCTTTTCTCTTACGGACTGTCGGATTTTTTCGCCCATTGATGCTGTTTAGGATTTATTATCGTCCATGTCCACTGTCTTTATCCTAAAGCGATCTAATTATCAATAAGCAATAATTCAATAATTCTCCCGCTTATTGTGACTTATATGTTTTAGTTTTTCATGGCTGATGAACCGTTGAACCTCACCATTTAAGGACAATTTGTAAATATAGCGTTTTTCCTGATCGGGGGCGCAACCACCGTTGTATCGAAAATTAATTTGCAAGCCGATGCACTCATAAGTTTAGCAACTATAGCGATTATAAAACAATAGGCTCCAGAAATACGTCTACAAATATATAGCATTTTGGACCACGGGATATTCCTGAACATTTTCTGAAAATTGCATGAAATTAGTTTCAGTAGTTTTGGAAAAAATAATGTATTGAAAAGAGTGGACGTCGTCGTTAGTTTTCAAGATATAACATATTTAAAAAAGTGGGCGTGGTCCGGTATTTCGGTTCCAAATATGTACCTAGGGTACACACAATAGACCTGGCAAGCTATCGACATTAGATATTTTCGATATTTCATTTAAAAAATCGACAGCTATCGATATTATCGCTAATTTGTCATCACAATTATTTTGGAAATGAAACTGGCGGAAATGTCTATGCATTTGTTGACATTTTGCACAAGTAGTTCACAGAAATATAAAGAAGAAAAAACAATTACTTTTATTTAATAAAAGTACACAAAATTACAGTTTACTTTTCGGAAAATTTTGTACGTGTGAATGCGGACTTACTTTCTCACATCCACAAAACCAAAAAGTCACGAATTTTTTATTTGTTTCAATGAATTTTAGGTTAAATTTTTTTAATCCGATAATATCGATAGACAAAACTATCTATCGATATTGAATTTTTAAAAAATAATCGATATTATTGATAGCGCCATCGATTTTTCACCAGCTCTAACACACAACCCCATTGCCTCATAAAACTTATGCTGAAACCTATATAACACCGTCCGACAATTTTCAAAAAAATTTGTTACACTTGAACCGGACTATATACGTTTGAAAGTATAGGCAAAATGGAGTATAATGGTATTTTTAATTTTTCGATTTCACATCGTTTTGAGGTTTTAGAGGTCAAACAAATTTCAAAGGTCAACATTTTTCAAAAAAATATTTTAAATACTTGTAATCGTCGTACGATGCTGGTATTGGTGTCATATTAAAGATGAGATAATAGGCTTTATATAATAATTATAAATTATTGCATTCCAATATAAAAAGGACACCAAAATATCCTTGAAAAACTAAGTCAAAAGTGAACATTTTGGCGGGCGCATATCTCCTAAACCGCCAAGAATTTTAATTTGTTCATGGAGGCAAAATTGTAGCTCTTGTCGTAAAAAACATCAATTGTGGACAAATGAAATCGACCAAACCTCAAAATCGCCAAGGTCAAACCCCTAGAAAAAGTTATAGAAGATGATGAAGATGAGGTTTGGTGGATTTCATGTGTCCAGAATTTATATTCTTTATGACAAGAGCTATAACTTTGTCTCCATGAACAAATTAAATTTCTTCGCGGTTTAGAAGATATGCGCCTGCCAAAATGCTCACTTTTGACTTAATTTTTCAAGGAAGTTTTTAATGTCCTTTTTATCCTGGAATGCAATAATTTATAATTATTATATAAAGCCTATACTCTCATCTTTAATATGACACCAATACCATCATCGTACGACGATTACAAGAATTTAAAATATTTTTTTGAAAAATGTTGACCTTTGAAATTTGTTTGACCTCTGAATGGTCAAAACGATGAGAAAACGAAAAATTAAAAATGTCATTTTACTCCATTTTGCCTATATTTTCAAACGTATATAGTCCGGTTCAAGTGTAATTTTGGCTGTCGGACAGTGTAATCACAGGTTTGGCTTATACATATAGCATTTAAAAGAAAGGCTTGGTGAAGGTACCCCACCTCCTCCGAAATTCATAAAATACACATAACAACGGCAAACATTGAGCTTTTGCTGCAAACTTGATGGAAATCGGTTCAGAAGTATTGGAGATATAACATTTAAACATAAAAAACAGCGGTGGTCGGGTTTTTAGGTCCCAAAGAAGTACTACATTATAGGCTAATCCATACATTTTTTAAGCGATACAGCGTAATTTTTGCACTGGAATTCAATAAAATATGTAGCCTGTTTTCGCGGACCATCCCTGTACATCTCCTGACATTTAGGAAAATCGGTTCAGTAGTTTTTGCAGAAAAACTTTAAATTGAAATGAACATTGAAAAAAGTGGGCGAGGTAAAATGTTCTTTCCATAAAAATCTAAGTTGGGTTATGACGGCATTTGATTTTTATTCTTAAAGATATGGTGTTTTTTAAATATGGCAAAGGGAAGTACCCCGCCCCTTTCGAAATTCAAGCAAATATGCATCCTATGTCCACCGAAGGCCATCTCTGTACATTCCCTGAAAATTTCACAGAAAATCGGTTCAGTAGTTTTGTAGATGTAACATATTTTAAAAAGCTGGCGTGGTCAAGTCTTTGGATCCTAAAAAAGTAGTTAAGGTGGGTAATACAACCACAATTGTCTCGCAAGTTAATTTCCAAACCGATACATTCGTAAAATAGAGTACAGGAGAAATTCCCCGCCCTCTCCGAAATTAAATTTGTAGCCTGTTTTCACCGGGGGCCATCCCTGTACATTCCCTGACAATTTCAGGCAAATCAGTTCAGTAGTTTTTGTAGAATAGATTCAAATTGAAAATTTAAAAAGTGGGCGTAAAAGTTGGGTTATGACGAACATTTCAAAAAAAAGAATTATCCAAATCGGTCCGGCCGTTCTCAACTGATACCATTACCGACGGACGATATTTGATTTTTATTTATATACATATATCATTTTTAAAGAAATAGGGTATAGGGGAAGTACCCCGCAGTTCCGAAATTCAAGAAATATGTAGCCAATTTTCACCGGGGGCATCCCTGTACATTCCACGATAATTTCAGGAAAATCAGTTCAGTAGTTTATGTAGAAAAGATTAAAATTGAAAATTGAAAAAGAGTGGGCGTAAAAGTGGGCGTGGTCAAATTTTCTTTGCATAAAAACCGATGTTGGGGTATGACGAACATTTCAAAAAAAAAAAAAATATCCAAATCGATCCAGCCGTTCTCAACTGATCCCATTGCCACAGATTCATAATGAAATTTCTTCCTTCCATAGATAGAAAACTCAACTACGGTTTTTTTTTTTTGTTAATAAAGCCCCCTTTGAAAGACCTCTATCGAAGACGCCACTAATAGACGTATATCCTTTAAAGAGGACTTCTTCTACAGATTTCAACGATTCCGATTTTAGAAGCGATTTTAACCTAAAAAGGATCCCATTGAAGGACCTTTTCTATGAAGTACATATCGTCGGTGTCATGCTTAAGTGTTCCATACGCCATTTTTTTTTTTTTTTTTTTGAGATAATCGCATTTTAAAGTTTTGCGTCACAACAACGTGGAGCTGACTAAAGAAAATTTTTTATATTTTTGACTAGAATTATTAATAATAGTATATAGGATATATTTATCGTTCGCCTTATTAATGTTGATGCTTGACGTACTGTTTGGCTATAGGCTTTTTACAAATAAAAATCGATGTTGTGACAAAGACATAAATACAACAAGATACGACATTTTTGTCGTCACACTTCAGTGCATGGCTTTTGAATTTAACATAATGTAATTTTACGATATGGTAAAATAACATTATTTTCTTCTATGCGTTTTGTACGTATTTAACCGAATTTAACTATCCAATTGAATAGATCCTTGAATTCATAAATTTCGTTTCTGATACCATTACATGAAATTTTCCTACTCGGTTTCGATTTTAAATTACTTGCAACCTGCATTGCTTCTGTTAAGGGTAATGTTTCTACACATTGTTTCATAAACATTTTTTGTTGCATGCTTTATGTCTCGTCTTAATTGTTCTATGTCTTTGTTGTGATTTTTAATAATATGTTTTATTTTTTTTTTTCAATATTTCGATTGGAATCTCCAATAATCAACAGGGAATTAAAGAAAGTTGTCGTTGTCTAATCGTCAGCGAACTTATTTCAACTGATTTTTTGCCGATTTGTTCCATATCCACATTTACTGACAAAAACATTTTTCCATCTTTGCCTCAATAAATTACAAACTTCTAAATGGAAAATTAAAGTTCTGATTTTTGAAATGTGTTTCTAAGTTTGTAAGTTTTTAAAATATTAATTTCATAACTAAATAAAGTTTAAGCTTTTGCGTCGAATCGTGGATATCTCGGAAACTAGTGCAGATTGGCCAAAGCCGACCAAAAATTCAGAAATAACGCACCGGAAAACTCTTGAAACCACCTGTATCTCAAAAAGTCAAAAATGGCGTATGGAAAACTTAGGCATGACACCGACGATATTACTTCGAAGGCTATTCCATTTGTAAAAGGGTCATTTATAAAAGTTTTTTTCTGTAGAATACCCTTGTAAAGGAGCTTCCATCTGAAGAAGGTTTCCTTAAAGAGGTTCTTAGCTATAGAAGGTCTGTACAAAGAAGCTTCTAACTATATAATGTACATTTGGAAGAGGTTTCTATTTATAGAAAACCCCATATTTCCATTTCCTATTTATAATGGAATATTCTCCTTTTATACAACTGGGAAGCCTTAAATTTTAGGTTAGCACTCTAATTTGTATGTATGTAGCAAACTCTCGCTGATAGCTTAATTATTTGACAAAGTTCAATACGGTTGCATGTGACAATGACATAGAGACCTGCTACTACATACTTGTGTTTTGTGCCACGGCAGTTAAAAGATGTCGATAACTTGAAGATGCATTGTAGGCATTCACGCAAAAAATCCCAAATGAAAACTATGCTGTCATTTTCCAGTGCCAATGGTGTTGGCTACACAAATACCACTTGTTGTGCCGCCATGGAAGTGGGACCATCGTTTGAAACATCATCTCTTGAAATTCAAAGAAAAAAACTAACTATTAAAAGTTACATCCTCACATATCCTTTGCCAGCATTAAAGTGCATTACTTATTATTGAAAATCTCTTGTTTATTCAACAAAAAGACGTCTTAGTATAAAATATCATAGACATAAAAATGTTGCTGCCTTAGTTGCATATGCACATTCATGACTATCAACTATTTTGTTATTATTTTGTGTGTGTGTTTTTTTTTCTTCTCTGAATCGCTTTTCTTTATTTAAGCGTATAAATTATTTTTACGTCAAAGGTTTTGCACAAGAAAAAAAAACAAATAAACAAAAACAAAGAAGGAAAACTCATGCACACACAAGTTGTTAATATTATGACGCCAATACTTTGGCATCAACCAAAAAATATGCACTCACACACCTACTTACTTATATATGCAGCTATTTCACATCACAATAACAACAACAGCAACAACTACACTCAGATGCAATAAAAACCGTAACATGTGTTTCTCATTTTGTGGATATTTGGCTTTGAGACATTTCACGTGATTTGAACAACGAAACAAGAATGAGGTAATTGAATCAAAATGATTCATTCATTGCTTGCAAAGTAAACAATTCTGCTTGAGGTGGCAAGAAGCAATGCGAGGATTTCCTCAACGAAAATGTGTTTGTGATTTAGGATTTTGATTTCCATTTTGAGAGGGGAATTTTCCCATGAATATATATTTTTTTAGTGAAATAACTATGTTTTAGAATTTTTGCATTAGATCTTAGTTATGAATGTGCTCAAAAGAAAGTGGATGCGAATGTAGCCTTAATGTCCATATTTATAATAAACCCATGTAGGACTTACTAGACATAAAACTCAGAAAACAACCCACCAGTCTTTGGCGTATAGTAGCTCTGTTCCTTTACGTATCAGAGTCTTCCGGACTTTTTACAAGAAAAGGGTCCACCTACTACAAAAAGCATTCAATTTACATGAGAGCAGTTCACAACTTTTACCCTCGTTTACTTTTACTATTTTAAAAAAGTAAAATAGCAATTACATGTCTCCATCCCAATAAAAAACGTCAAAAATGTTCACTAGTATTTTCTCGAGATTTCTAATACTGACACTTATTTGATTTCAATTTCACCGACTTATTATTTTCAAGGTTACTGTTTGCGCAATGTCTCACATACTACCATAAGATATTACTTTATTATACAATTTTGATGCTAATACGAAATGTGTTTATTTTTATGGTCCTGTATATTATTGAATGACTGACACTCTCGTGTAAGTGCTATTTATAAGGCAGATAAGTGCGCACAGTCTAACAATATGATGAAGGCAATGTTCACACTTAACAAATTAAAGGAGCCTATATTCGGCATGGTCGAACATAAAAATTTATTTATTTAGTAAAATAAAAAAATAGTTTTCTATCGTTTAAGAAAGCACTAAGCTGTTCCGAAACGCTAAGGCTTATTCCTAGGGGAAGTGGAAAATGCTAACTGAAGAATATCGCTTTAATACCAATGAGATATCAATGTTTTATACCCATACCAAGTTACATAAACTTTAGTAGAAAATCCTTTAACAGACTTCACTTAAAAAAACTAAACAAAACAAGTGAGCACAGGCTATTGTTGGGACGGGGCCGACTATGTGATGCCCTGCATCACTACCCAGTTTTCACCTATCTGGATTTATACCAAATGAATTAGGGCGAACTGAACCAAAATAATTAATAACACAGTGCAGCAGCATTTTTGGGGTGTGGAAAATTCCATTTGGGGATGAAAGCCCTTGATTAGCATATTAAGAACCCAAAAGGAAAGTGTCGCCATAGGTCAAGTTTCTGAGATATCGCGTGATTAATTTTTTGATTTTTCCCCTATAATACTTGGGAAAATAGCATGAAAATACATGTCTTCAGTCAAATCGACTGGCGAATCTTTTTCTAGAATATTTAATTCTTCTAACTCAACTCTTGAACCGGAGTAGAAGTACCACAAGATGAGATTTTTTAACATCCAAATATTCTACAAAAATATTACTCAGAAGATTTTAGGTACGGTTCTCTTTGGCAACTAATCAATATTTTTCCGTTTTCATTGTCCTTTTTGATGTTTACTCGGTTTTGGTTCAGAAAAAACCTGTGTTTGGTGTTTCAGGTGTTTCGATATTGGTTATTTATTGGTATGTATTGGTTAATGCTTATGTAGACATCTATTATATCTCAATTTTTGAACCGGATATTCCGACAATAAAACCGATTTTTTAACCGGTTTTAAGTAACCGACTAAGATTATATACTTACCATTACAAAGCTTATAGAGTTTTCAATCAAATGAAATTATTTCGCTGATTGAAACTTTGCTATTTGCAGTGATAAAACAAAAAACTAGTTTTTTTGAACCCATTTTAAGGAAAACAAGTAAAAAAGTGTCAGTCGGCTTTGCCGACAGATTTATACCCTCAGCCAATGTGAAGTGAAACTTTAACCTACGGACAGATCGAATGTATTTAAGGTCTTTTCAGAATTTTGTGTCCCTTTTTGGACATTTGAGCTTGCCGACAAAAATGTGGATTAGGAATTAACTGCACTAAGACACAAATGTTGAACTTTTGTGGGGAGGAACCCTTAGGGAGGACCGATATGGGCCATCTTAGAAGTTAAACTAAATTTTGACAAAATATTAGGAGATCCAAAGTTTGGACCAAATTGTAGAGTTGTGTCGTTCATGAACGAACCGGTTCAAAGGAACGATTCCGTGAAAAGAACGAACGGATCCGTATCCAGCTCATTCTTTTATATCGTTCATTTAGATCCCCGATGGACGAGTCATTGCTGCATACAAAACAAAACCACCACCATTAGCTTTGCATACACACAAGCACACAAGCAAGCAAAAAAAAACAAATGCATTGGTTTTGCAGTCAAACTCTAAACCAGCGACGACAACAGAAATACAGCCAAAGCGAAGACATGTATGAACGTATGAGTGAAAAAAGCAACAACCACATTATGTTTTTGTTTGTTTTCATTCATTTACACTGTACGTGAGAGAGAGAAGCAAATGCAAAAAAACTCAGTGGGCGCCCTCACTATACGGTCTAAGCAAAGAAGATCGTCCCTGCTCTAAACAACCGCTGCGTTAGCGCAAGCAGCACAAATTTCCACACAAAACAAACAATGATTCAGAGAGCTACTCTCGCTCAGCACATCTCGGTCATATCTTTCTTTTGCATCATTCGTTCATCTGGTTCTTTCCTATCAAATCCAGAAACAAAACCACCCCGATTAGCACACAAAGAAGCAAGTAACACAAATGATCGTGAACGAACATTTTCAAAAGGAACGATTCGGTGAAAAGAACCACGGAGTCATATGCAGCAGAGAACGAACGACTTCAAAAGAACATAATGCAGTCAAATGTATTGTTGAACGAAAAAGAGCCAACGAACGAACTAAACGACCCGGATCTTTTTGGTGAACGGAATGAAAAAGATCGATCCGCTCAATGAACGAGATTGCCCAACACTACCAAATTGGTTGCCCCATTCTAGTGATATCGTCCTAGCATTTTGATGACATTTTTTTAAATATTGTGGAGAAGTACCGGAAGTTGTGGACCGAAACCAACCAAATCGGTTGAACAGTTCGAGAGTTATCGTGCTCTCCGACCGCCACATATGGTGACATAGGAGTTTTTACACCTTTCGGGCTGTTTTCACAAGAAATATGGACTTGCCCCTGAAAAAACTTTTACCATCGTAATGGAAGTAGCGAATGCAAATCGCTTCAACTTAAATCAAAGTGATTCGATAGCAGGTCTCATAGTGAACTTATTCGAAATTTTGTGTGAGATGTACCAGAAGGAGTAGACAAATATTGTCCATATTCGATCCTGCTCTATATCTGGTAGATATATTAGAATGTGCAAAGTATAGATTATATCGGTCACTCCCTTCAAGAGTTATCGTGCACACAATTTTTCCGAATATTATTGAACTTTTGTGGGGCGGTACCTGAAGGAGTGGACCGATATGGCTTATCTTCGAATTTAAACTATGTTTGGAAAAAATATTACGAAGGCCAAATTTTGGACAGAATCCGCAGATCTGTTCGAGAGTTATCTTGCGCTCCAACCACTACACACGGTGTCATAGGGGCTTTTTGCAACTTTCAGGCTATTTTCTCAGGAAGTATAGACTTGCCCTTGATGAAACTTGTGCCGTCGTATGGGGGGGCAGTGAATACAAGTTGTTGCAACAAAAATCAAAGCGATTCGAGAGCAGGTCCTAAACTGAACTTATCCGAAATATGGGGGAGGTACCGGAAGGAGTGGACCGATATAAACCATCTTCGAACTTAAACTAAGTTTGGACAAATATTACGAAAGCCAAATTTTGGACCAAATCGGTTCATCCGTTCGAGAGTTATCGTGCGCACCAGCTAGCGAGACAGACGGACAAACATTGCTAAATCGACTCCAAATTGTCTGAAACACATTTCGTCCAAACATACTTGGGGTCTAAAACCATTATTTCGATGAGGCACATTTTGCCCGTATGAAAGTGTATATGAAGAAAAGACAAAATTTTTTAGTTTTCCATAAGAAAAAAATTAAAAAAATTTTTTTAAGCTACATGAAAGATTTTTGGTACATAGATTGGGAAAAAAATCCCACTCTTAAATCTGTTCGAGATACTAATTTTGGTTGTTGCGCGCAAAAGTTATGGCGGTTTCAATTCTGATAAAAAGAAAAAAATCTTTAAAAGACTCTAATCATTATATTTAGAAACTCTCCTAATTAGGGGCTCCCTACGTAATATATGATTACTGAGGCCCCATAACATTAGTGAAAAAGTTTTAAGTTTTCGCGGAAATTGAGAAAGAGTTAAAAAAATTGGTACTTTGCAACTTGTTTTAATAAAATTCAACCTGTTTATGCATCTGAAAAATATATAAAAAATATGTACGTAATCTATACATCGCGAAGATTCAAATGAAACCAAAACTATACAAATCCGTTTAGTGGTTTTCATATTATAGCCAAAACAAGAAAAAAAAATTTAAGGAAATTCAAAAAATTTTTGTAAGAGAAAACATTTATTAAAATTTATTTTGTGAGTTAGTTGAAGAAAATGTAGGAAAAATAGGTTAGAGTTATTTTTCTATTTTAGTTAATTTTCACGCAAAGAATCACATTTTTTATTCTAATCACTTTTCGAATACACGCTAACATCTAGCGGAAGATATGGGTATCGTTCAAATAAATGTTGGGTTCCTTTAAATGGGGTATACTCTTGAAATAAAACTGTATCGGGTAATGTTCATTTTGAAATGCGTGCAAAGCGCGAAATCCTCAAAATCACTTGATGCGCATGCGGTTTACCAATACAGCGAATTCTTCTCTTTTAATTTGTACACATTTGCCAGGATTTACTTTGGCCACTAAGATGTAGCATCGTCTGTAGTTTAGTGTGCAACAAACTGTATAACGCTTATATTTTGCACAAAGTGCATACACTTTTTATGCGCATCCAATTTCACTATCAACCGTGAAAAAATACATCGATCTAAACATATTTCAATAAAATCCATCAAGAACCGTGGATGTAGCATCACACAGTATTTTTTGGATAAATCGGATACAGCTCCCACGCCACTAAATTTTTCAAACCGCTGTTTTCGCACAATCGCGAGTGATGATTTACTTTCTTCATTGAAATGGAAACGATCCACATAAAACGCGAATTAGTCAGCGATATTTTGAAAAACGTGTTTCGCAAATTTTTCAATTTTTGCAGTAGCCATTTCCGCCGTTCTAGTAGATGGATTTTTATGATCTGTGATTCATATGATCCGGATCGTCGAAAAACTAAAATATCGCGGGGTACCAGCACACTCAAAACGATATTGTAAATACTGTACCCAAAAAATAGGTTTTTTAGATAAAATATCACACTAAATTTTGGCCTTTGACAGTAGATTACTCTGCTGCTGTGTGGGCTACATGCTCAATATACATATCAGATTATGCGAAATCGCGAGTTCTTTAATCCTATAATTGGTTTTTCGAAATATCCGAATGCGCGTCCCAGTTACATAAAAAATACAAAAAACACCTGAAATCCGGCTTCAAAATGTCAGCATCCATAAAAGGTGGATGCAGTGGAAATTTTGGAAAGTGATACATTAGAAGTGTAATCTTCATTTTGTATTCTCCTACTTTTACCTTGGACAGATGTCCGTCATTTGAATGGTTTAATCAGAAATCGAATAGCAATGTAAAAAACCTGTTTAGCTTCAACGTGTTTTTACCTATGTTTTTCCTTTACGCGGTCGTAACTACCACGTAAATTAATTTTTTTTGCTAAATCTTTGAGCTTTGTACAAAAACATCTAAATTAATCCTGCAATAGTTATAGTTACTGGCAAACTACAATAGTTCGCGTATTATAATAGTGCAAACCTTGGCTTCATGGAAACTAAAAAATTTTGACTTTTCCTCATATACCCTCGTTAGAATAAATGCTGAGGGTATAAATATCGCTAAATATCGCGAAAATATGAAGATCAAAGACTGGAGGGCGACACATTCCTTTTGGCGATGAAAGTCGATGAAGATAGTATTTCGAAGCCGGAAGGACAGTTATGCCGTAGGTTCAACTTCTTAGGTACCTCCCCCACAAAAGTTCAAAAATGTGCGGAAAGATTGTGCGCACAAACAATCTTGAATGTAGTGACCGATTTAGTCCATACTTTACACATCCTAGATCAGGTTCGAATATGAACTATATTTGTCCACTCCTGCGGGTACCTTCCACACAAAATTTCGGATAAGCTCACTTTAAAATTTGCTCTCGAATCACTTTGATTTTTGTTGAAGCAACTTGCATTCGCCGCCTCAATTACGACGGTTAAAGTTTTTTCACAGGCAAGTCCATTCTTCTCCTCATCATTTTGTCCAAACTTAATTTCAGATCGAATATGGGCAATACCGGTCCACAACTTCCGGTACTTCCTCCAATATTTAAAAAATATCACTAAATTGGTATGCACGATATCTCTTGAACGGGTCAAACAATTTGGTCCAAACTTTCGGTCTTCCAATATTTTGTCTAAATTTAGTTTAACATCTAATATGGCCCATATCGGTCCTCTCCTTAGGGTACCTTCCCCACAAAGTTCAACATTTGTGTTTAAGTGCAGTTTAGGGTCTGTTCGAAGATCCTTTGGAAATGTATACCAATGCTGTTCGTTGTGGTCCTGTTTACAGCAATATTGTGCTTTCCGTGGACAAGTCAAGTTCCTGGCATACTGGCCCAAAAGTTATACGATGAACCACTGAAATGACTAGTGAGCGCGATATCCATCGAAAAGATATGAATTCCAAAATAAGATCCACTTCCATAATCCAGTCCATTCTTTTAAGTACCTTCTCAGCAACACTTTTAAACTTTAATCCTATTTCACATTTTTGTCGGCAATTTAAATATCCAAAACGTACCACAAAATTCTGAAAAGGCCCTAAATACATTCGATCTGTCCGTAGATGAAAGTTTCAATTCACATAGGCTGAAAGCCGACTGATACTTTTTTACTTGTTACCATATAACCTCGTTAACCTAACTCCTGAAGTTATAAAATCTTACAATTATAATTGCCATAGTCCTACCAGCGTGCCGGTGTAGGGTATAAGAACACAGACACAACAAACACAAAAATTCTCCCACAACCATAATAGTTAATGTTTATACGCTTAAATTGCGAATGTCTGTTGCAAATTTTTCTCTTTCAATATTTTCAATTTACATCATAACCGAAAAGCAGAAGAAGATATCCAAAAATACAACAAAACTAATAGCAACAAAAGCTTAAATTTATTTATTTATTTTTAAGCAGATATTTATGTCGTCATTGTTTGATTTTGTTTGTGTTATGGTTTTCCTTTTTGCATTTTGTTGACTCTTTCTTGTCGGCAACGGCACACTTTTTCCATTGGATTTATACTCACTAGGTTGTGCTGTTGTGTGCCGATGCTGCAGAAAAATGACGTGTGTAATCGCCCAGTGATTATGAGGTTGTGTGCATGTGCGTGTTTGTGTGACTCCATGGTTATAGTCACACGCGTGCCTATTACCACCAGCTTTACTTTGTTGCAAGTGCCTCTGTCATGCAGTCAACAAATATTGTTGAGACTGGCAAACATTTCACATACTACCAGGCAGAAAGTCATAGAGACAGACACATAGACTAAATACTCTTATAGACAGAGAAGTCTTAATGTGTGCTGTTTTTGTAGATGGCGCCCTTCCATTCAATATGCTCTCGATATCCTCAAGTTGTCACTCAAATATGTCGTGTAGTAGCCCCATAGACAAAATAATCTATAGATATAGAATTTTAATGTGTTTATTTTTTATAGATGTTGCCCTTCCACTCAATATGCTCTCGATATGCTGTGGTTTTCACTCAAATATGTCGTGTAGTAGCTCAATGTTAAGAAAATTACCACTAACGCCATCTAACTATTACAGAGCATACTAAGTAACATGCTGAGAACAATTCTTCGTCTACACCTTCATTAGTCTATGGACAGACAGACACAATAAATGTTACGACAACTGTTATTTTTTTATTTATTTATTTTTTGGTAGTTAGGTTTCGCGCCTTTATTTGAAATTTTCCAAATATTTATTTTATGTCGAATATTTCGTTTTTTTGGGGTTTCTTTCCTAATTTCTTGTTGAAGATGATTTTCTCGTTGCTTTGCTCTGAGGCTGTTGCAGTTACTCATGACGATGATGATGTCTTCTTCTCTAAGATTTTTCCAGTCTTAGTGTCGACGACAACGCCTGCACACCGGGGTCTTGTGCAAAATCGTTGATAAAGCGATTGTCGATTGACTCATCTCTTGTCTGCCATTCAACCAACCATGGGCCTTATAGCTTGTGTTTGTTGTTGTTATTTAGTTGTATTAATGACTGGCTGATTATTGTATTTGCAATGCTGCACCGTTAAGATGAAATATTTGCTGACTTGACATGCAAATCATTTAGGTGGACCGTGATGCGTATGAACAATATTATTACCAAACAAACACCCCAGATAGCTAGTCAGACAGACAGGTGAGCAGACGACACATATGTATTACGCACTTTTTGTATGTAATGTTTATTATTTGTTGCTCATTTGAGTGGACATGAGGGTATTTCATCATCGCCACCAAGTGCGGTAATCTGCTTATGTTCGATTTAATTGACAATGGCTTTAGAAAGAGTGTTTTTTTGTGGAAACCAGGACAAATATCCGATTGTGCGAGTACTTATAGTGAAATATACTAAAGTAATGAAGTTCCCGGTATATGTAGATGTGCTTCATGTGTGCACTAGGGTTATGAATTTTTTACAACCTCATATTCCTGTATCATAGCGTAATGAGTTTTTACATAAGATTACATGAAATCTTAATTATAAGGTGATTCGGTGAAAAACCCTCACGCACAAAATGATTTTAAAATTAACAGAATTATGGGCAATTTTTTGAAGTCACTGTAAGCAGATACATATATAATTGAAAATAAACTTTAGAGTCAATTGAGATAACCAAACTGACATAACATTTGTTTTTCTCTAAGTTTCTTTAATTCTGAGAATCATAAAAATGCCGTAAACGCTTTTTTTCAAAGATATAATTTTTTAAAAACAAACAAAAAAAAAAATCCAAATTTTTTCCGATTGGTTTGTGCATGACCTTTTTCAATATTGGAATGGAATAAACATTACTTACTTAGCTGGTCCATTACAGAACATTTGTTCCATAGACCGAACTAAGAAAAGATCTCCAATTTTATCTGTTTCGTGCTTCGCTTTCTGGAATACCGCGCCTTGTCATCTCTTCACCCACTTGTTTGCGCCATCTTTTCTTTGGCCTGCCAATTCTGCGTGCGCCGCCATGTGGCTCGAATTTATACGCCTTTTTAGCGGGTTCATCATCGCTCATTCTTATTATATGGCCTAGCCAACGCAATCGCTGCATATCGATACGTTTAACTATATTGATGTCATTGTATAGCAGATACAGCTCGTGATTCATACAACGTCGATATTCACCGTCAACGCAGATCGGTCCGTAGATCTTTCGAAGAATTTTTCTCTCAAACACGCCAAGCACTACCTTATCTGCTTGAGCAAGTACCCAGGCTTCGAAACCATACATCAGCACGGATAGTATCAGTGTTTTGTAAAGCGTTATTTTTGTTTGGCGAGTTGTGGCTTTGTTTTTAAAGTGCTTACTTAAACTGAAGTAGCATCCGTTGGCCAATACAATTCTTCCTTTTATTTTACAACTGATGTTGTTTGTTGTGTTTACAGCGGCGCCGAGGTAGACGAAGTCTTTTACTACCTCAAAATTATAGGAAACAACTTCAACAGTTGGTCCGACCTCAATGGACGCATTGCGCGTCGACACCATCAGCTCGGTCTTCTCGCCGTTTACCGCCAGACCCACATTAGCGGATTCTCCTTCGACCTTCATAAAGGTATCGGTTACTTCTTTTACTGATCGTCCCATGATCTCTATATCATCAGCCAGTAACATGTGGCTATTGGTGTAGATTGTGTCGAAGGCTGTTTTATAATCGACAAAAAGGTGGTATGTGTCGATCTGCGTTTGCCGCAGGGTAAATATCTGGTCAATGGCCAATTATTTCGTTGACCATGGGCTTAAGTCGTTCGCACAATATACCTGACACTATCTTGTAGGTGATAGGGAGAAGACTTATGCCCCTATAGTTGGAGCATAAAGTCTTATCTCCTTTCTTATGGACGGGACACAGGATGCTCAGGTTCCAATAGTCGGGCACGCGTTCTTCCTGCCAGATGGAGGTAACTAGCTGATGCAAACACCTTATCAGCGTGTCACCTCCGGTTTTATAACAGCTCGGCTGGTAGGCCATCAGCTCCTGCAGCCTTATTATTCTTCAGCCGGTTTATAGCTGTCTTTACCTCATCTTGGCCGGGTGGTATACATTCAATACCATCTTCTGGGATTGGATCTGTGGTATCCTCGTCGACTTCGCTACTATTGGATACCAACAGTTTGGAAAAATGATCTATCCATATCCTTAGCACACTATCTGTATCATTTACTGGTCTCTAATTGAGGATGTGCCAGTTCCAAAACCATCAGTTTGATGTTTCTCTCTTTGGTAAAATTTTCGGACTTCGTTCTGTCTCCTGTACATCTCGATTTGTTCACACTCCCGCTTTCCCATCACTCTCTTTTTCCTGCGGAAAAGACGTTTCTCCTCTCTCCTTTTCTCCCGATACCACCCTCGTGCGCTACGCGTTGCTACTGATTGTAAAGTAGCCCTATATGCCGCATTTTTCTCTTCGGTAGCAACACGACACTCCTGGTCATACCATGGATTCCTTGGTGGAGGTCTCTGGTATCCAAGTACTGATTTTGCGGCTGTTTGCATGGAGTGGGCAATGTTTTGCCGTTGTCCTGATATGTTATCGGGACGAGGAGTGCTTTGATTAAGCAGTTGGGCCAGTTGAATGGAATATGCTGTGGCTATCTGTTGTGATTGCAGCTTACCGATGTCCAACTTCCGTGTTGTGTCTCTTCGCTCTTTGTTTGCTACCTTTAATCTGGTACGTACCTTTGCTGCAACAAGGTAGTGGTCTGAGTCTATGTTTGCACCTCGGAACGATCGAACATCCAACACGCTTGATGCATGTCTTCCATCTATCACAACGTGATCAATTTGATTTCTTGTTCTTTGATCTGGCGACAGCCAGGTGCCCTTATAAATATCGAGATGCTTAAATCTGGTACTGCTAACTACCATGTTTCTTGCAGCAGCAAAGTCTGTCAGCCTCATACCATTGTCAGATGTTTCACTGTGGAGACTGAATTTCCCGACTGTTGGGCCAAAGATATTCTCCTTTCCAATTTTGGCATTAAAATCGCCTAGTATAATTTGAATGTCATGGGCAGGACAACGGTCACAAGTTTCTTCTAAGCGCTCGTAAAATATATCTTTGGTCTGTTCTTCCTTGTCTTCAGTAGGAGCATGAGCGCAAATAAAGCTGATGTTGAAGAATTTAGCTTTTAATCGAATTGTAGCAAGTCTTTCATTCACTGGGTGAAGCTGGAGACCAGATGTTTTAACCTCTGACCAACTACAAAACCGCAACCAAACTCATGCTTTGTGTCATGGCAGCTATAATACAGTGCGTCACCTTTAGGTGTTGTTGCGACATCTTTCCCAGTCAGCCGGTCAGGACCGTTCCTTGGTATCTTCCATCCCCTACGTCATAAACATTATATTTATTATTAGTAGGCTTAAGTTTATTCATTTGTGCAACAGGAAATAATTTTTTAGATTTGTTTATTTCATAGATTTTTTCAAAAAAATAATTTTTTTAATCGATTTTTTTAATCATTTATCCATGCTACAGGAAATCATTTTTGAGACAAAATTTGGAAAAGTCATAACCCTAAGGAACATATTTATATTTGCCCATATTTCCATTATACAAACTGTGTCATAGTGTAGGGTATAAAGACGAAGTCAAAATCTGTTACAAAACCTCTAAAATAATTCCAATTATTCCCTGCTTCACAAAATTGTTATATGCAAAATTTTTGTTATGTCATTCTTTTCTTTTGAAGACATATTAATAATCCTATTCTTGTTGTTTTATCTTCGACTTACGCTTCTAATTCGGTGTGAATTTAATTTGAAATTAATTTTTATTGTTTCACCTCAGCAGCATGTGGTTATTAATTTCCATTTATTGTTGTTGTTATTTTTGCTTTATGTATTTTTATTTTAATTCCACACAATTTTATTTAATCAACCGCCAACATTGACGTATAGACCAACTTTGTTGTCTTGAAATTTGAGATTGAAAAATTTTTATTTTGTATTTTTTTAGCTACTGGAATTTTAATGGATTTGTTAAGCTTTTATTTTCTTTGGTTATAGTTTTTTTGTTCGACGGGTGATCAGCAGCTAAATATTAATTTACTACAATGGGAAACTTTGATGTGTGTGTTTTTTGTTTTTTGTTAAGGTTTCTAAGCGGTAATAATTATGAACTCAATTGTAATAGTCAATGTTGACTCCTTTCAACATCTGTGATTTTCCAAAAACTGGAACTTTGAATTGGTTACAAAATTAAGGTCATTTTTAAAAGAAGGACCCAAAATAGCTACATGCCCTAGTGGAGGTAGCCTTAAACCAGCATAGACCGCTTAAAGCCCAACGTTGTAGTTGGAAAATCTGACAACAACAGAGGATTGTGAAAAAAAGTTTTTCCGACTTTATTCTGAATTAAAAATATTGGGTACCAATTCAAAAAATTGACTGGCCAAATCTGCTCATTACTTTCCCTGTACTTATCCAGTATTGAAATTTATTATTATCGAATATTTCAAAATAAAAACATATATTATTATCAAACTATTTTTAATGGATCTTTTGCACGCAAATCTGCATCATCTTCTTCTGTATTTCTTCCCTCATTCATTCACATTTTTATAGCCATATTTAAATCACGTTTCTCTGGTAATACCCACTCAATGGAGGAGTATCTAATATCTCCATTAATTGTAGACAAAAAAACAAACCAAGATGACTGCGATTGATGAGACTACACCTGCCTTTACATAACATTCTTCAGGTTTCTTTTTGTTTGGCCCAGCATGAGCAAATATTTTAGTCACTTTTAATAGATTAACGGTAGATTTTATTTAACCCTTTCCCTGGTGAAGGTGTCTATGTAAACCCAAGTTGCTTTAAACTTGAAAATGGGAAGGAGGTTTTGAAATTCTAATTTTCTGTCTTTTTGCCACCTATGGGCGATTGGGTTTCGAATTTTTCAAAATCGGCTAATACTGCGCGCAGAACCGATAATAACAACATAAAAATATAAGTGACATGTGATGTTTTGTGTATAGTGTGTTATTTGATATTAGCATATTTGATTGCATTAGCCCCTGCTGAAAGGGTCGAAGAAATTCCTTCCAATTTGAACACCCTGTTCTGGTATTAGGGCGACATTATGATAGAACGGATATTACCGATATTCAGATATAAATGACATGTGTTGTTGAATGTGTTATTTCATGGTCGCATCTGCTCCCGCTGAAAGGGTCGAAGAATTTCTTTTTAATTTTAACATCCGGTGTATTCGAGGGCTTTATAAGAGATCAACAAGCTTTCTTTCTTTCATGCCCCAATTCCAGTTTTGGACCATGCTCTTAATGCTCAGCTTGTCACAGATTACTGTGTTTTTTGCCGATTATAGATATGTAGTCATAAGCTAAACTCACGCACCTTCCAGCAGTTTCAGCACCACCATTCTTTCGCTTAGGATGATATAGTGTTTCAGTAGTGCGATTCTCTAACTGGTTTTTGAGTTACCGACAAAAATCGGTCACTTTAAAACGCAAAATTATGAATGAAAAGTTCAAATAAAAGTTGACAACACTGTTGCTATCGGTAGAACTTTACGACTACTTTTTAATGGTCGTTAACTTACCGAATAATATCCGAAATTATAAGAATTTTAATTTTACCGATTTTTGTCGGTAACTCCAAAAATGTGTTAGAGAATCGCACTACAGATGTCCATTGTAAACTGTAGTGGTGCATCTTTGGCTAGAAGACATATTATGCAACGTAATACGTTAAACTTCACATATTCGATCTCGGGTGCGATCCGTAGTCCACAGTTTAATATTATCGGCTCGAATGTTCGGACGAACCTATGACATCCATTGCCAGTTGCCTGATAGGGTCATTAGGGTTGGTATGACAAAGCTCATCATGCTCAGTTGCAGGTCCCGCGCCTTTACAGGGAAGTTCAATCTTACCTTGGTAATGCTATGTACATATATGTTCTGTCGCCAACACTTAGACTCCTGTAGTCATTATGCAAAGCTGTTATTGCGTTACAACTGTGGTTGTCGACAGGATGGCTATTTCTTGACTTCCATGACAGTTCTCTGACCTTGGGGTCAATAATGTTTGTTCAGTGTAGTCCCGACGTTTCTGGTGATCACCCTTCAAATATTCGACCAGCAGGTATATGTATAAGCGAGCAGCTGCAACAGTGAAAATGTCCCAGAATTTTCAATTTGCTATACGAACATCAGATGGGTTTTTGCAGCCTTGATGGCTGCAAAGTCTAGCGATAAGTCTGGCGAACTGTGACACTCAGCACTAGTTCTAGTTGGAGCTACCTCCTACTGCTTGTAATATATCTGCTTGCGCCATACACCTCTAATTACTACCAGGCATGAAATGCCACAACACATGATGTGCTGTAGAAGAACACAGCTATTGCCATCCGAAATCGAGCTGACATTGGGCATGTAAACTGAAGTACAGCCTTTTGTCTGTGGGATATCCAAGTTGAGCATATTTACTATGCTCATCAACACATAACTACTAGCCCTAAACATTAAATGTATGGGTCACTAGAGTCTAGGTCAAACGAGATAAGTATGTGTCCTCCCAATTTTGCACCTCTTACTAACTCCGTGCTGATTATCGGCATGAGGATAGCTATGAAAAGTTAGTTTGACTCACATTTTCTGGTGGCATCCCTGTCGTGCTTCTAAAAGACACTCGAATTCTGCTTCTTCCAGCTGCTAAAGCATTGCCAGGGATATTCCGTCTGTCCCGCTGTTGATGTTGGCGAATTTAATATGTTCCGACTGCTCACCGGTCAATTTGTCAACTTCCCTGTCGGTTTCCCACCTTTTTTTGGGAGGGAAGTCTTTGGTGTTCGATGCCAGCGCTATACCCCTCTAATTATTACCTTCGATGGAATCTTACAACACATGAAAGGGTCTGTAGAAGCAAGCGACTACTGCCTTCCAAAGACGAGGTAATGTTGCGATTTTAAACTGCAATACAGCTATTTTTCTGTGGAATATCATTTGTGAACATGTACCTCGGCGCATCCACACTTAACAGTTATACCCATATATATTCCATGTATATAACAGACTGATGCACGAGGAATGTTAAACCTCCACCTACATTTCTGGTGCAATTATTCCTCAGAACGTAGTAACCATCACAACGATGTATGCTGCAGTTTTTGTTGCGCTTGGTTTCCGGCATACCTGCGATGTTTGCAATTCTATGCAATTTCCTCGATATAATTGTTGCACAAACATCCATGAAGGGACAGGAGAGAAGTCTCCCTCTCATATAAGTCAGTGCACCCCGATTCATATTAGCTCAATGGTATGGGACGTACAGTTTATTGCCGAGTCCGAACGGCGTGTTCTAAGACATCACTTGTAGAGGAGATTGTCATGGCTGAAATACTCAAAAAATGTCGCCAACATTACTGAGGGGTATTTTGCCACCGTTGAAAATTTGATGTTGCCTTGCCGGAGAATCGAACCCGCGAACTTCAGCGTGCAAGGCGGGTGTACATACCATTGCACCACGGTGGCACCCGATTTTACAGATGAATTATGAGAGGCTGGAACACCAACATGTGGTGTTAATTGCTGAGTCATTGGGACTGCGGGAGGTAATCTGAATAGATATCGGGAGTGTGTTTGCGCAGCATAATCCAACAAAGTCCCTTTCGCTATAGTCTCGCACTTGGACAAGTTCGAAGCAACACCGGATATGCACACATTTCGAAACAATATCTATTGGATTCATCCCCGGCATTCACCAAAAAATCGAAGCAGATATTCCGATGCATACTGCTCCAAATACAATGAACACGAACACTCTTTGAGTAACTGACTAACTATAACTATGTTTATAAACTGACCAAACTCTGCGCGTTGTGTGGTTTCGGTACAATCCGGTTTCATTGTTGTTGTAACAACGCATGATATGTTTGCATTTCCGTTCTCCTGTTTAATCTGGTTCTGGCTCCATATCCTAATCTAGGAACGTGGGGTTGTAACCACTAATCCGCTGGAGTAAGTTGATAAGGTTTAGCAGGTCTATTGTGCAGTTTGTCGTGCGGGCCGGTATCGCATGCTGAGCAGATATTTTGCACGGTACCATCAATCCATGCCATATAGGAATCTAGACATCTACACCATCCCGAAAGTAATTGAGCCAAAAGTAATCTGGTGGCATCTAACCTTCTTCAGCAGCTATAGATGAGGGTTGTACTCCGAGGACCGCATGGACACGATAGGTGTCTATGCTATCTGCGGACGCATCTGTGTGAATGCTACTCAAGCCTGCTTCGGGTTCCCACTTGTAACGTTGGACCTCTCATTCCAGATCATGAAAATCCCTTCTGACATGCCTGGGTGGTGCAGTTCTGTCCACCATACGGGGTTTAGGGTGAATCTCATGTGATCATCAAGGTTTTTTATCTGCAACCTAAGTGCTATCGGCTGGGAACTTGAGGAACTTGTTCCCTAATCTAAGCTTGTTGACGATAACAGTGACATGCGTGGAGAAAGTGAACATATTGTCAAATGTGATGCCTAAAATAGTTAGGTAGTTATTTAGTGGTCCGATTTATGTTACTTACCACCTACCAAGGCATTGAACTCTGTGCTGATCTCCGCAGTCCAAATGGTGAACAGACTGGCCATAGATTTAGGGGCGGTTATTTGCATATTCCTACTCGGAAAAGAGGTGGTTAGATCGATCTAATAGGAGTTCAGCCACTCACAAATTAAATCAAAAACATCCGCATAAGTAACGATGTTGCTTGGAGCGAATGAAATACAGTACTCGTTAAAGTTAAACAGTTTCGGATATATAACCCGACCTTAATGAACCCCCTGGTTCACTCTACAGGACATCGACTTCTTGTTTCTAAATTCCATGTATGACTGGTATCACAAATATAATAGATTATTCAACATTTAAAGTTTGGCCGGAAGGTAGTCTGTTTGTATTTGTATATCCGGTGCCACAGAAGTTGTCGCCTTTGAATTGAATTCTTATGCTAAATAGGTTTAATAGGTTGGTTAAAGTGAGCCAAGGTGAAAATGCTTAATCAATCTCCAGATGAGATGATAGAGTTTTCATCTTCATCCGTTAAACGAACTATCTATAATAACTAATAAACTAATAATAACTTTCAGTCGGAGTGAAGCTCGAGACCTACTAAATATATTTTTTAAAAGTACTGCAATGATTTAAGGGTTAAAACATCTGTTTTGCTTAAATATTGAAATTTGTGGATTTGATATTTGCACAAAAATCAACAACAACAATAATAGCAATAAACCATCTTCATTCATTCATATTTTGGAGCTAATCTATCAATTTATGTCATCGTTTTGAACACGAACCAAGCGGCTCACAATCAAATCAATTTAATCATAAAGGGTATTGAATTTGATTGCCATTGTCGCTGTCACTTTTAATGGCGATGATGCTGCCCGTCTGCCAACCTGCCTGTTAGTGATGCTGCGATTAATGTCTTTTACTCTTTTAGCTGCCATAGTATTTTGGCGACCAAGTTTGATTATTAATTACAAAAAAAAAACTCAAATCCACAACAAAATCGCATAAATCATTAAATATATTTAACAACAACAACAACAAAACACATTGCATTTCAACAAAACAAAAAAAAACCAAAAGCTTGCACATGCGCAACACCACAAATTACCATCATTTGGATTCTCCACCTTTTCCAAGCCCTCCAAAGTAAAAAAGAAACAGAAAAAAACCAACCATGACACAGCTTTGTTTGCTACAAAGCTAACAAATATTGTGGTGCTGTTTCTGCTGTTGCTTTTTGCAATGCAAATCCATGCAAACAAACTATTCAATTAACGCAATCGAGTTGTATTTGTGTATGTATGTACAAAACACATAACTGTTTATTAATTTGTTCACAATATCTGCTAGGTACCACTCCCAATTTCAACTGAACTATAACAATTAACCCGCATGTGTAGAAAACAAATTTGCAAATTCCCTCCCGAAACAAATCACTTAGTACGAGTAGGAGGAGGATTGTTTGCTATCCTGCTGTGCTAAGATGTCCTTGTACCTATTTTACTAATTGCAATATGTAGATCTAATTGTCCAGGTGTGACATGACTGTGAGCAGTGCATTTGTTATGTGCAACTCGCCTTATGGGGTGAGGAGCATTGAAGTGCCCTTCTCTTTAGGAAGGGTCTACAGAAGCACCGTTCCTTTTAGGAAGGGTCTTTCTTTTAGAAAGAGTCTATAGAAGCACCCTTTCTTTCAAAAAGGGCATATAGAAGCACCCTTTATTTCAGAAAGAGTCTATAGAAACTCCTTTCTTTCAAAAATGGTCTATAGAAGCACCCTTTCTTTCAGAAAGGGTCTTTCTTTTAAAAAGGGTCCATAGAAGCACCATTTCTTTCAGAAAGGGTCTTTCTTTTAAAAAGGGTCCATAGAAGCACCATTTCTTTCAGAAAGGGTCTTTCTTTTAGAAAGGGTATTTAGAAGCAACCCTTTCTTTCAGAAAGGGTCTATAGAAGAACCCCTTCTTTCAGAAAGGGTCTGTAGAAGCACCCCTTCTTTCAGAAAGGGTCTATAGAAGCCCCCCTTCTTTCAGAAAGGGTCTATAGAAGCCCCCCTTCTTTCAGAAAGGGTCTATAGAAGCAACCTTTCTTCCAGAAAGGGTCCATAGAAGCACCCTGTCTTTAAGAAAGGGTCTATAGAAGCAACCTTTCTATCAGAAAGGGTCTATAGAAGCACCCTTTCTACCAGAAAGGGTCTATAGAAGCACCCTTTCTATCAGAAAGGGTCTATAGAAGCAACCTTTCTATCAGAAAGGGTCTATAGAAGCAACCTTTCTAACAGAAAGGGTCTATAGAAGCACCCTTTCTATCAGAAAGGGTCTATAGAAGCACCCTTTCTATCAGAAAGGATCTATAGAAGCACCCTTTCTATCAGAAAGGGTCTATAGAAGCAACCTTTCTATCAGAAAGGGTCTATAGAAGCACCCTTTTTATCAGAAAGGGTCTATAGAAGCACCCTTTTTATCAGAAAGGGTCTATAGAAGCACCCTTTCTATCAGAAAGGGTCTATAGAAGCACCCTTTCAATCAGAAAGGGTCTATAGAAGCACCCTTCCTTTCAGAAAGGGTCTATAGAAGTACACTTTCTTTCAAAGATGGTCTATAGAAGTACCCTTTCTTTCAGAAAGGGTCAATAGAAGCACCCTTTCTTTCAGAAAGGGACAATAGCAACACCCTTTGTTTCAGAAAGGGTCTATAGAAGCACCCTTCTTTCAGAAAGGGTCTATAGAAGCACCCTTCTTTCAGAAAGGGTCTATAGAAGCACCCTTCTTTCAGAAAGGGTCTATAGAAGCACCCTTCTTTCAGAAAGGGTCTATAGAAGCACCCTTTCTATCAGAAAGGTTCTATAGAAGCACCCTTTCTATCAGAAAGGTTCTATAGAAGCACCCTTTCTATAGAAGCACTCTTTCTTTCAGAAAGGGTCTATAGAAGCACCCCTTTTTCAAAAAGGGCCTATAGAAGCAACCCTTCTTTTAGAAAGGGTCTATAGATGCACCCCTTCTTTCAAATAGGGCTCCTTTTCTTTCAGAACGGGACAATAGAAACACTCTTTCTTTCAGAAAAGGTCTACAGAAGCACCCCTTTTTCAAAAAGGGCCTATAGAAGCACCCCTTCTTTCAAATAGGGCCTATAGCAGCACCTTTTCTTTCAGAAAGGGACAATAGAAACACTCTTTCTTTCAGAAAGGGCCTATAGAAGCACCCTTTCTTTCAGAATTTGTCTGTATAAGTACCCTTGTTTTTAGAAAGGATCTGTAGAAGAACCCTTACTTTCAGAAAGGGTCTATAGAAGCACCCTTTCATTCAGAAGGGGTCTATCGGTGCACCCTTTTTTGAGAAAGGGTCTATCGGAGCACCCTGTTTTTGAGAAAGGGTCTATCGGAGCACCCTGTTTTTGAGAAAGGGTCTATCGGAGCACCCTGTTTTTGGGAAAGGGTCTATCGGATCACCCTTTCTTTCAGTAAATGTCTATGGAAGCACGCTTTCTTACAGTAAGTGTCTATGGAAGCACCATTTATTTCAGAAAGGGTCTATGGATGCACCCCTTCTCTCAGTAAGGGTCTACTGAAGCACCCTTTCTTTCGGGAAAGGTCTACTGAAGCACACTTTCTTTCAGGAAAGGTCTATTGAAGCACCCTTTCTTTGAGAAAAGATCTATAGAAGCACCCTTTCTTTCAGAAAGGTCCATAGAAGCACCTTTCCTTTCAGAAAGAGTGATTAGAACACCCTTTCATTCAGAAAGGTTCCATAGATGTTCCTTTTCTTTAATTCCAAGTTATATATTTTTTGGAAAGAATATTCAATAATTTAAAAATTTTATTTTCCTTGAAACATCTTGTCCCTTCCCTTTCCTCCCTCTACCCAACAGTCAATAACTATTCATAACAACAAACACACAAGCAATGATTACAACAATGCGAAGAAGGAAAAAATACTCAAGGACGTTTCTACGCATTCACAAAAAAAATAAAATAACAGAAAACGTGAATAGTTATAGATACTCACAGGAACAGACACACATTCATACTTAAACAAATTGTAATTTCATATTACATATTCATGGGTTTGTGTGTGTGTGTCTGTACGTACACTTTCTGTGATATAGAAATTCTCCTACACATTTTTGTTATTCTTAACTTAAAATGCTTTGTTTTCTTTGCTTTATAAATACGTCTCGTGTTATCCTGTCTCTAAGTGCACACTTTCAGACACACACCCACTTACTCTCTCTATAATAAAGCGCCCACAAACACTTGCTGGTATACCATGAAACACAACACACTCACACAACCCCATGCATTTTTCACTTTGACGTCATAGTTTTATTTGTGGGTAAACAGAGTTAGCCATCAGAGAAACGAATGAAAACACGAGTGAATAATAACCACAACGACGACGACGACGGCAATGGCATCGTACAAATTTCATGACGATGTTACCAGTTGAGGCGGAAAAAAGGATATAAACAATCTAAGTGGGCAGGTGTTCCAAGTATTTTTCCTTTTTTTCTCTTTTTGGAGAGCAGAGATGCACGATGACGGCATTCTTTTTAGAAACGCTACCAACACACACGTTTAAATAAAAACGGATGTACTAATTATAAGTAGATAGGCGTATTTTATCGATTGACAAAGGTATGAAACGGAACCTCCTTCCCCATTTTTCTCTCTCTCTCACACACATTCATTCACACGAAATTATAGCCATTGTTTAATACGGAAAATTTAATGACGTTGTCAGACATTGTTCAAAGCCAAGGACGTCATACTTTACTTGTATACCAACTCACGTCTATAGTTAGACTTAAATTGTAGACAATATATCCTCAGAGCAGGAAATTAATGCGTGTTGTGAATTAATAACGTTACGCTGCTGTTGGCTACAACTTGTTATAAAGTCATTGTAGCTGTTTGCTTTGTAAATAACTGTGAATTGTGTGTGTGTGATTTAAAGCTTTTGCTTCAGGAACTACATTAAAGGTATTACTTTACTTTAAAGGTATATTATTTTAAAAGTGGTTTAAATGAAGAAAATCTTCGAAAATATATTTTATTTTTTTTTTTTATAATTTCTCTATAACGGGTTCGCTGAGGTCGAAATGTTACCATTGTATGTAGGGTAAATTAAAATTGTTTTCCCTTTGTAGCGCATTATAAAATATATTCTTGATCAGGATACAATACTGAGTCGATCTGGCAATCTCTGTCTGTTCGTCTGTCTGTCTCTTGTAATCACTCTAGCGTCCACACTAACACTGTGCGACAAGAAAAATGACGAGGAAAACTGAGTTGATTATGAAAGTTGAGCTAAAAATATGAGACTCGTGTATCGGCTTTTTAGCGTTTACATCGGAAAGTAACCAAAGTATCCGGGGCAAGTTCTACCCATTTCTAGTTTTTTCGAAATATTCGAGTTAAGATATCTCGGAATCCTCACATTTTAGGTATATAGTGTCTTTGGCAACTTTACCGAGGAGGATGTGGGGAATATATATGTTAAAAATGTTAACCCTCATGCGGTTCATCAAAGGGATCTTTTTGGTCTTTTTTCAAAAATCTTTTAAAAACTCCTTTAAAATGTGATCATATCAAATCTAAATATTATACAAAATTATTTGTCATAAAATTTTACTGTAGGCCTTAGACTTTTTTTCTTCTTTTGACACTTTTCACCTAGAACCAAGTTCAATATCACTTTCATGTATCAAATCGAAAAAAGAAGGAAAAAAATTCCATAAAAAAAAATTGGGAAATATTTTTTCTTGTTTTTTTTCAGCAAAATTGATACTGATATTTTCATAAAATATAATGTAAATAGAAATTTCATTTTTGTGGTTACCCATAGTGAAATTTGACGGAGAATATTTTTCTCTTTGACGTCATCTCTCTAAAATTATGTTTTGTGGGACAATTTTGAATAAACTCAGATGAAGTCCGACTTTAACCCTAAAACGTGTTTTTCATTTTTAGAGATTTCTGGCGATTAGGCAAGCGTTACAGATTTGGTGTATTCTGAGGCCTATAGTAACATTTTCTGGCGAATATTTTGGTAGAATATTTGGATTTGATATGAACACATTTTAAAGGAGTTTTTGAAAGATTTTTGAAAAAATGGCCAAAAAGACCCTTTTTTTTTGAACCGCATGAGGGTTAAATTTTTTAACACACATATTCCCCACATCCTTCTTTGTAAAGTTGCCTAAGACACTATATACCTAAAATGCTACGATTCCGAGATATTTTAACTCGAATATTTCGAAAAAACTAGAAATGGGCGGAAGTTGCGCCGCCTACTTTGGTAACTTTCCGATGTAAACGTTAAAAACGCCGATACACGTGTCCCATATTTTTAGCTCTACTTTCATAATCTACTCGGTTTTTCCCATCATTTTGAAAAAAATTGAATTTTGTTGCACATTTATAATTGTGCCAGAACGTTATTTTTTGCACTTGAGTGTCCATAGACAGGCCAAGTTCAAAGAAGGACCATATCGGCCCACGTTTTGGTATAGCCCCATTTATCGTTACTTCCCGATTTTCAGTATTTTGAGGATTTTAGCTAATTTTTTTGACCGAACTCCCTGTAAATTAACATTTGAGATTGCCACTAGCCATAAAACTTCGCCAGAAAAATGTTAGACATAGGACCATGTTTTGGTATAGCCCCCACAAAACGGTACCTCCCGATTTTCGTAATTTTGAGGATTTTAGCTAAAATTTATTAACCGAACTAGCTTTGATATTTGATGTTCTTAGTGGTCAAAAAACTTCTCCACCACAAATTATCAACATATGTCCATGTTTTGGTATAACCCCCATTCAACGGTACCTCCAGATTTTCGCTATTTTGAGGTGATTTGTTAACATTTTTAGCCGAACTAGTTGTAATTTGACATTTGAGGTTCTGAGTGGTCACAAAACTTCTCCACCAAAAATTGTCAACAAAGGTCCATGTTTTGGTATAGTCCCCATATAACGGTTCCTCCCGATTTTCGGTATTTTGAGGATTTTAGTTAAAATTTTTAACCGAACTATCTGTAATTTGACATTTAAGGTTCGCAGTGATCACAAAACATTTCCACCCTATAAAGGTGCCGCCCTGTTGAAGACATTGTTAGATACATTTTCTAGCCTAATTAAGACATTTGGGTCACCGTGGTAATAAAATATCTCCACATAAAATTGTGGGCACGAAAGAAAACTAATTATTCCATTTAACTTCAGAATATTTTATAGTGGAGGGTATCAAAATTTCGGCCCGGCTGAACTTAACGATTTTTTACTCGTGGCGCTTAATCGAGCTATGAGTCTATCTTCAGTTCTATGAATGTTACTGCTTCGATAGGTTGTAACGACAAAGCTACTGGCGCTGCAGTTAAAATGGTGCAGAATGTCGTGCGGGCCTGTGCACTCAGCGACGTGTCATCACTCCTTGCCCTATATGAATTTAGACGGCTGCACCATCTCGAGCGTAGTTGAGCCTAAATTACTCTCATTTGTCGTGACAGTGGACGCTCCTCAGCTGCTATAAATGGGGGATGTACTCCGAGGACTGCATTCACATAACGGTGGTTTAAGATATCTGCGACTGACTCTGCTATTTAAACCTGTTTTATATACTTGCTGGGTTTTCTCTTGTAACTTCTCTCCAGATCGACATGCCTGGTTGTGAGGGTCTTATCCACCATTAGAATGTCTTTCACGGTAACACCTGAGCAAACACTGCAATATTCAATTGTGTTGCTGTAATGGAAGAATCTCGGGCTCCTCATGCAAATTGTGTACTGAAGACATAAGCAGGTACTCTATTGCAGTACTTAGAACGGCGTTCTGACAGGTTTGAATATTTTTCCATCGCATTGCCCTTATATTACAGGACCACACTATATGTGGTCAAAAACGTTGCCTTATCTGCAGCCCAAGTACAACCGGCCAGGGACTTAAGGACTTTGTTCCTACATTTCAGCTTATCGCAGCTTTCGCGCTTACGACATGCATATGCTGTCGAAAGTGACCTCTACAATCTTTGGGTAGTTAGTGGTCGAAATTCTGCTGCCATCGACCATGACATTCAACTCAGTGCCCACCTCTGCAGGCGAGGAATATGCAAATATCGAAAAACGTTCAGGCTTTTGCAAATGACATCAGGGAAAGTAACGGACGCCAAGATCGTACAATCATCCGCATAACTAACGATTTCAATGTCGTCTTGAGGAAAGGCAGAAGTTAAACAGTTCCCGAGATATCACCCCACCTTGGGGAACTCCTTGTCTCACTCTACGGAGCTTGGACTTCTTGTTCCTGCCTTCCAAATACGACTGGCTTCTCACATAGAATTGTTGTGCAACGTTTCAAAATTGGCCGGTAGTCTGCTCGATGTCCTCAAACAGCGTGGAGTGATTGAGAGTATCAACGGTTTTTGATAAGTCTAACACTGTCCTATGATACGGTTTGTTCTGGTTGAGTCCTCTACTAATATGTGCCGAAATGGCATGCAGCGCAGCAGCTTATGGACCCTATGCTGATGATCTGGAACGAGATAGCTATTTCTGACGCTGGGGAGGAGCAAAGCCTCAGGAGTCTTTACTACAAACGACAAAAGCGAAATCGCTTCTTACGATTCGCCTTTGCTGGCATCCTTTCCAGGCTTCAGTAGCGGAACCATCCTGTCCATTTTTCAGGTAATGTGTATTGTCGCCAAACATGACTGAGGTCCTATCTTCATTCTTTCCAGGGTTCGAGAGTGACTTATCCATTGCCCACAATTCACTTATTCTGTATTACAATATTGCAACACTTCAGATTATTTACCCACTTATCCCACTTATGCTCAACGATTAACCTGTTAACTTCCAGTGCCAGCACCCTGTCTCTGGGGTATCTGGGATTGGCTCGACGAAGATCATCAGCTGGGATATTTTGTTTCACTTCGTGTATTCGACCAGTAGGTATATTGCGAGCGGCTGCCGCAGTGATGATGTCTTGGAACGTCTTCTCTGCTACTCGAACATTAGAAGGTTTGGGCAGATCTCCAAAGCGTTAGTTAGTAAACTCTATGAAACTAGGCCTATTAGCTTTCCCATGATTGATGAAAAAGCGGCGTTAAGAGGTGAAGAAATCGGAATGTTTTCTGATGGAGACAATTATGGGGCGATGATGTGAACCAAGACAAATTGAACATGTAGTGGTATCGACAAACTTAAAAATTTTAACTTAAAAATTTTCTTTATATTATTTGGGAAATTACAACAAAAATAATTTTGTTACAAGGGGATTTGACACTTCATATTCGAACAGCTAGTGTGACACCACTACCTGTTCATTTTGCCTTGTTCTGACCCTAGAAAAATTTGGGTTGCCAGGTAATGTAATTTTCCAGACCAGTTGACACGATTGTTATATCTGGTGAACTGTGACACACACCGTCAATTCTGGTAGGGACGTCCTAATTGGCGGTACATAACGTAGATCAATCAATCTGCTCATCCAGAGTTATACCATTGCCGGTGACCGAATACCACAAGTCATGATAATTATGATAATTAAAATCCCCTAAGACTAGTCGGTTATGATCGTCTAAAAGCGGGCTAATGTTGGGCCTATAACCTGATGTTTAGTTATTTATCGGCGGGAGGTATGAGTACTACTAGAGGAGCTTCCGACTTAATAATGAAAAACATCAAAAAAGGGTTTATTGTTTTCTAAATCATTCTCCAGAATGACTTATAGACTTTTGCAAGCGCCCTACCCTATTGTCGAAGCTATTTTTCTTGTGTTTATGACCTTAGTATTATGTATGTATTTTTCTACTCCCATTGATAGATTTCCAAAACATTATTTTTTAACCACAGACAGCATCTTCTGGCGACGATAACCGTAGATCATTTTACACTGAAGGGTATTTTGCCAACATTGAATTTTTTTGGAATCGAAAACGGACAACGGGCCTGCAAGGTTGGTATGGTTACAATTGCACCAAGGAGACACCCTTCCTTAGGGCTTCTCTGAAAATCCTCGAATACATTTTACAAAATTTTCAACAAGTCCTCCCTGGGGACATTCAAATCAACATCGATTGCCTATTTACTATTTATTAATTTTAAATACATACACTAATTATATACCTTTGTTAGTAATTCACTAAACTGCATAACGCATTTCCTATTTTACCGAAAAAAAAAACTTCCGGAAATAAATTAATTTAAGTAATTGGAGTTTTTCAATAAATATGTATTTTGAACAAAGTTCACTTAAACAATAAAATAAATTCTTAAACTCATACTTTTTATACTCTATTCAAAATCAATGCCGCCTATTGACTCATTCAGAATGGAGAACTTCGAATTATGTATTGTGAAGTGGAATTCCTCTAACATTGTGATGATAGGTTTTCATCAAACACTCACTACAAACAAACACAACGACAAACTTACACTCATGAAACAGGAAGGTATGACAAACAGACGGACGGACATGCACCAATGTCCACAATTAGCAATAAAAATAAATTTGAAACAAAAATAAATTAAATCACAAACCCGACAAAAACAATAACAACACCACTCTGCACTCACTCTCGCTAATGGAGGAACAATTTCGAAAATAGAATTAGATGACAATTTCTGTTATGCGGAATCGAATTGTTATGCGAATCGAATTAAACGTATAAATAATTGGAAGAACAACGACATCAAAACAAAAACACAGGCAAATGCAATAGCCAGCCACTACAACAACAACATTAACACCAAAAACAGCATTGGTCAAAAGCATAACATTAAAACAACAATGCAACATAAAAATTGACATCAAACAACAACAACAAAAGAAACTACTAAAATTAAATAGAGTCGGGTCAAATCGAATTCTATACGCCCTTCAGAATTGAGGATACCCTATGAAGCGGTTCGAAGACTTTACACCTCCGACATAGAAAAATTTTTTGTTTATGGATTTTAATCCTTTCCTTAACAAAAACTGTAGTACATGTCGGGAAACTGTCGACCCACGACATGAGTGACTTCATTGAAGTTCAAGCTTCAAAATTTATTACTTCGGGTAAAATATCCGGCAATTTGACTATTTCATGGTCAAATCCTTAGGTTGTTCTTGAGATATCGAAAGCGTTGTAATCAGTCATTAAAAAGGTGAACCATTCGACTCCGGCTCACTGTAGTCAGAGCCTTGTGGAATAAGAATCAAACTAATCATACCATTTCCTTCCCTACCCTGATTACAAATAGAATGATAAACTAAAATAACCTCCAGCCTCTAATGAAGCCTACGAACACACATGTGAAATAATTCGAATATTCACACGAACTGTCAGGCAGGCGATTTAAACACACGAACATTTGCGGTGTGTATGGTTCATGTTGTAATTTATGCCCAACCTAATGCACTTAGGAGCACAATGTTAGAACGATGCACTTGTTCGAGAACCAAAAAGAAGGAGGAGGAGGAAAGTTTCAGGTGTTCTTGATGATTCAGTTGTTGCTACCGGTATATGGGTTTTTACACACATGAATGGAAAAACATTATTTCATATGGATAAACATTAACCAGAATGTTTTCTATGGAAAAACATTATTCAGCCCCGGCTGAATAGAATCTTTTCCTATGGAAAACATTATTCAGCCAGGCTGAATAACAGTTTTCCTATGGAATAACAGGCTGAATAACAGTTTTCCTATAGAAAAACATTATTCAGCCAGGCTGAATAACAGTTTTCCTATGGAAAAACATTATTCAGCCAGGCTGAATAACAGTTTTCCTATGGAAAAACATTATTCAGCCAGGCTGAATAACAGTTTTCCTATGGAAAAACATTATTCAGCCAGGCTGAATAACAGTTTTCCTATGGAAAAACATTATTCAGCCAGGCTGAATAACAGTTTTCCTATGGAAAAACATTATTCAGCCAGGCTGAATAACAGTTTTCCTATGGAAAAACATTATTCAGCCAGGCTGAATAACAGTTTTCCTATGGGAAAACATTATTCAGCCAGGCTGAATAACAGTTTTCCTATGGGAAAACATTATTCAGCCAGGCTGAATAACAGTTTTCCTATGGGAAAACATTATTCAGCCAGGCTGAATAACAGTTTTCCTATGGGAAAACATTATTCAGCCAGGCTGAATAACAGTTTTCCTATGGGAAAACATTATTCAGCCAGGCTTAATAACAGTTTTCCTATGGGAAAACATTATTCAGCCAGGCTGAATAACAGTTTTCCTATGGGAAAACATTATTCAGCCAGGCTGAATAACAGTTTTCTTATGGGAAAACATTATTCAGCCAGGCTGAATAACAGCTTTCCTATGGGAAAACATTATTCAGCCAGGCTGAATAACAGTTTTCCTATGGAAAAACATTATTCAGCCAGGCTGAATAACAGTTTTCCTATGGAAAAACATTATTCAGCCAGGCTGAATAACAGTTTTCCTATGGGAAAACATTATTCAGTCAGGCTGAATAACAGTTTTCCTATGGGAAAACATTATTCAGTCAGGCTGAATAACAGTTTTCCTATGGAAAATATTATTCGGCAACGGCTGAATAGAATGTTTTCCTATGGAAAACATTATTCAGCCGTGTTTTCGTAAAATTTTCTATGAACATTATTGTGTAGTGACCCATATTATTCTATCCATTCATTGTTCTATTGATCATTATAATTTGTTGCGCTTATGTTGTACATTGCTTGTTCTTGAGAACACCGTCGTTGTTGTTGCTGTTGTTGAATGGCTAACAACAGATTGGCCATCGGCACTTGTGTAGTTGACCGCCCAGACAAACAAACATTACAAAAATATGCTTCTGAAAATCGATTTTAGCTGTTAACTGCAGACCGTTCGTTCCTCCTTGGTTCCTCCTTAGTATCTCTTAATCAATTCTTTGCACCAATTCTAACTCCACCTCAATAATTTATTGTGTTTGACGTTTACTGGGTTCTCAAATATTCTTTTGCTCTTATTTGTAATTTTTTATTGTTCTTCTTAATGTTCTACAGACAGTTGTCTGTAATCAGTTATGGCTTAGTGTAACTCTGTTTTTTGCTGAGGGTAAAGTAACGCTTGGTGATTGTAGAATCATTTATTGTTTAAAAGGTTTTGAACATTTTCGGCCGCAGTGCTTCATTTTTGTACCACAATGTATTTCCGTATAAAAATCCCAAAAAATTGGAAAGTCTCATTTCTTTCGACATGAGTTCAATTAATTTTGTCATCCAATTAAAAATAACTTCTAAGTATTTAAAAATACGCCGAAGTTTCGGAATCCACTTCTTTTCACAATTATCTAAATATACCCGCATTTGCTTCCTCTCGCTTTAAATCGTTTGCCAAATTAAATAAAAACGACCCATGTTGGCCTCAAAGAATGCGGAGATAAAATCCTAAAATTCTTGAACATCTCCAACAAACAGAAAATAAATTAACTTGCAAAGTAATTGGGAAGGTAAAGAAGAAACAAAACAAATCAATCGAAACAACTTCACCGACAAATAAGAATTGATTATCGTCTAAAAAACAAGCACCTCCATTTAAGAGGATAGAATAGCCAGACTAGACATGGATAAACATGTTCGTCGTGTTATCACATGTCCGGACTGGAGGTCATATATAAATACGATAAACAACTATATGAAGTAGGTTTCTTAGTGAAAGGTAAGGGGAAATTATGAAACCCTTTTAGTCTATATATTTGTAACAGATCCGATTAATTCAGCTAAACAACCCAAGAAAATATATTCTGTATTTTCTTTGTATCTGGACCTACATACTTGGCGAACTAAGCAGCACTCGTTCATTTAAGAGAATAATTTCGTGTTCCCTCCTTTAATATTTTAGATAGGAAAGAAAATGCAAATACCAGGCGTGGAGGATCTAAATGTCTTATGAACAGGGAACTGGGATATATACAACCTGTTTGTGGTCCTGATTTTACCGCTAATACATCCAACCAACACAGTCTAACATATCCAACCAACTCAGTCAAATGTTTATTTCAAGTACATCACTTGGTTGGGTTTTTCTGAAACTTTTGAAACATTATCTGAAAAAGTATGAACTTCCCGAAAATAAAACAAGTAAGAATGGCGTTCGATCGGGTTGAACTTGCTATACCCTCCACCACGAGTTGTATTGAAGTAAAATGGAACATTTAGTTTCCTTTCGCTTATGAGGAAGACTAAATACCGAAATTCGGGAGGTACCGTTCTATGGGGACTATATCAAAACTTCGATCTACACCGGCAAATTTCTGGCGGAAAGTTTTTGGACTCAAAAAACACTAAATACCAAACTTCGGATATTTCGGTAAGATAATGTGGGTAAAACCTTCAAAATACCGAAAATCAAGAGGTACGCTTCTGTGGAGGATATGCGAAGACGTGGATCTATACTCCTATTCCTGTTCTGGAATATTTTTAACCCCATGGAAGACTAACAAATAACAATTTTCAGTAATTTCGGGGGGATATTGACGTCACAACTCTCAGTATTACGAAAATCGGAAGGTACCGTGCTATGGGGTCCGGATAGGTTTTTACCTCCAATGTAGACCAAATACAAAATTTCTGTTGTGACCACAAACCGAAAATCGGGATTTACCGTTCTTTAACCGCAATATGAAGGTGTGAAGGCGTACCTAAAAAATTCACGTGGACAGTTTTGTACCCCCAACGAAGACTAAATACAAAATTTCAGCCATTTCGTGTGAATATTGAGGCATCAACCTTCCAAATATCAAAAATTGGGATGCACCGTTCTATGGGGGCTATATGAAGGCGTAGACCTATACCGACAAAATTCTAGAGGAATGGTTAATACCCCCAACGAAGACTAAGTACTAAATTTCAACCATTTGGGAGAAATAATGAGGCCACAACCTTCAAACTACCAATAATTGGAAGTTATTGTTTTATGGGGGCTACATGAAGCCGTAGACCTATACCGACAAAATTCTAACGAAGACTAAGTACTAAATTTCAGCCAATTGTGAGGAACAATGAGGCCACAACCTTAAAACTACCGAAAATTGGAAGTTATTGTTCCCTGGGGGCTATATGAAGGCGTGGACCTATACCGACAAATTTAATATGGAAAGTTTTGTACCCAAAATGAAATACCAAATATCAACACTTTCGGTGGAATATTGATGCCATAAAGTATATGAAGGCGTGGATCTATAACGACAAATTTCAGATGAAGAGTTGTAGACGCCTAACGGAAACTTAATACCAAATTTAAACAATTTCGGTGGGATATTGAGGCTACAACCTTCAAAATACCCGATATTGGTAGGCACCGTTCTATTTCTGGTGGATAATTGTGGTAGAAAACTTTCCACCAGCGAAGATTAAATACCAATTTTCAGCCATTTTCAGGTGGAAGTTTTTAACCACCAACGAAGACTAAATGCAAAATTTAAGTCATTTCGGTTGGATATTGAGGCTACAACCTTCAATATACGGAAATGTGGGAGGCGCCGTTCTACGGATGGGCTACATCAAAACGTGGACCGATATAGCCCGTTTGCAATATCAAACATCCTAGGAGTAATAGAAACTTCTATACCAAATTACAAAGCTCTATCTTAAAAATTGTGAGCTGTATCTTAATTTCAACAGACGGATGGATGGACAGACGGACATTGTTATACCGACTTAGAATTTTACCCTGATCAAGTATATACATACTTTATAGGATCTTCGATGAATATTTCGATGTGCTACAAACGCAACAAATTTAATTATACCCTCCATATTATGGTGGAGGTGGGACCTGATGCCAAAAGCGTACAATCATCCATTTACGTCAAGGTTATACAGCTTCACTCTACGGAGTTTGGACTTTTTGTTCATGAATTCCATGTATGATTTAGTGAGGATTTTTGCCTGTTCTGGTTGAGACCACGGTTAAATGGTGTGAGCTGTTGTTGTGGTTAGTTTGGTTACGTGATGGCTATAATGTTCATAGCTTCAATTAGTATATATATATTTATATATATATTTATATATATTATAATATTTTGGCATTTATAATTGGCCTGATGAACTGAGAAGCCTCAAAATTTCCCCCAGATTTGGTTCGGTTGTCTCGGGGAGATCGTGTTCCTTCCTAGAGCTTTCAATCTTCGTTGCATTTGTACAAGGCAGGAACAGAGGAGTTGTTCAACCGTTTCTTCCTCTTCTTCGATTCCGCAGCTGCAGCAGAAATCGTTGGAAATTCGTCAGATGCGAATCATACTCTGGCTAGTTCGTCTGCTTTTTCGTTAGCAACAAGACGACTTTGGTAGTTCGTTAGAGGCGGTTCATGCTCTGGCTAGTTGGTCTGCTTTTCCGTTACCAACAAGGCCCATATGACCTGGAAATCAAGTAAGAACTACTCGGGTTAGACACCCGATCTTCTCCATATTCTTTCACTACCTTTGACGTGAAACTGTTTGATTTTAGTGCTAGGAGCGTCGACTGACTGTCGACCAAATTTCCTGTATGTAGCTAAGTTAACCTTAAAATTGTTATGCTACTAAGCTTCATTAGGAAACAATTTTCATGATCCGCAACTGTATGGCACGCTTCGGAACTAGGGAGAAGTAACGCCCCAAGAATCTCTGCTACTGGTGCCAAAAGTGAGATAGGCCTGTTGTTTTTTTTTATATATCTCCGTCAGCACAGCTGACTGATACTTTCTTACTTATTTTTTCTTACGGTTTTCCCATATGAATTATAGCTTTTTTACACAAATGAACTTTTTATGAAATAAATGAATTTTTATACCCTACACTACTATGTGGTAAGGGGTATTATGTGTTAGTGCATTTGTATGTAACATACAAAAGGAAGCGAGATAGACCCATAGTTCCTTCTAGGGATATACATAGAATCACTTTCTGAGTCGATTTATGCATGTCCGTCCGTCCGTCCGTCAGTTCGCAACATACAGGTCGCATTTGTTGACCGATTTCGCTGAAAATTGGGGAATACAATTTTTTAGCCGTCGGAAGATCAAGTTCGAAGATGGGCTATATCGGTCCAAGTTTTGGTATAGCCCCCATATAACGGTACCCCCCGATTTGCGGTATTTTGACGTTTTTAGCTACATTTTCAGACCGATGTAGCTATAATTTGACAGTTAGGGTTCTTAAATGTCAATAAACTTATATAAAAAAAGTTGTGGACATAGGTCCACGTTTTGGTATAGCCCCCATATAACGCTACCCCCCGATTTACGGTATTTTGAAGGTTTTAGCTACATTTTCAGACCGATTTAGCTATAATTTGACATTTAGGGTTCTTAAGTATCAATAAACTTATATAACAAAAGTTGTGGACATAGGTCCACGTTTTGGTATAGCCCCCCATAAAACCCCCGATTTACGGTATTTTGACGTTTTTAGCTACATTTTCAGACCGATGTAGCTATAATTTGACATTTAAAGTTCTTAAATGTCAATAAATTTATATGACAAAACTTGTGGACATAGGTCCACGTTTTGGTATAGCCCCCATATAACGGTGCCCCCGATTTACGGTATTTTGACGTTTTTAGCTACATTTTCAGACCGATTTAGCTATAATTTGACATTTAGGGTTCTTAAGTATCAATAAACTTATATAACATAAGTTGTGGACATAGGTCCACGTTTTGGTATAGCCCCCATAGAACGGTACCCCCGATTTACGGTATTTTGACGTTTTTAGCTACATTTTCGGACCGATGTAGTTATAATTTGACATTTAGGGTTCTTAAATGTCAGTAAACTTATATAATAAAACTTGTGGACATAGGTCCACGTTTTGGTATAGCCCCCATATAACGGTGCCCGCTGATTAATGGTATTTTGACGTTTTTAGTTAAATTTTCAGACCGCTTTAGCTATAATTTGACATTTTGGGTTCTTAAGTATCAATAAACTTATATAACTAGTGGACATAGGTCCATGTTTTGGAATAGCCCCCATATAACGTTACCGCCCGATTTCAGGTATTTTGACGTTTTAAGTCACATTTCTAGACCGAATTAGTTATTATATTACCGATTTTCAGTATTTTGAGGATTCTAACTAACCGAATTTCTTACCGAATTAGGAGTTATTTGACATTGAAGGCTCAAAAACTGTCAACATAGGCCCATGTTTTATTATAACACCTATATAACGGTACCTCCCAATTTCTACACCACCAAAAATTGTCAACATACATGGATAGATATAGGCACCATAAAAAAGGGTCTCCCGAATGAAGCATTTTATGTACATTATCTGACATTTTAACGTACCCACTTAAAGTTGGGAACAGGAATGAAAACTAATTATTCCATTTTAGTTCAGAATATTTTATGGTGGAGGGTATGAAAAGTTCGGCCCGGCCGAACTTAATGCTTTTTTTTTTGGTATATGTGTTTTATGAAAAACTGAGGAGTAGTTTTATTAATTATTAAACAAATTTTACATTAAAAAATTAAAAAAATTTGCTTAAAGAAATTTTTTAAAAAAATTGTTTTCAATATTTTTTATGTTTAAAGTTTGTTCATTGTGGTTTGTCCTTTTTATGTAATAGATTGGAACACACAAAAAACACAAAAACACTCATATTTCAATGCAAAATATGAAAAAACTCAAAATTTTAAATTTGACCTTAAATTCCTCTACAACTACCAGAAAAAAAACGATTCTGAACCACGGACTGTCAGTTATGCCACCATCAGCATTTATTCTACAGCATTTATTCATACGGGAAAAATGTGCTTCATCGAAATTTGGAGTCGATTTAGCAATGTCCGTCTGTCTGTCTGGCTGGCCGTAGCGCACGATAAATCTCGAACGGATGAACCTATATGGCACTCGTAATATTTTGTCCAAACATAGTTTAAGTTCGAAGATAAGCCATATCGACCCACTTCTTCAGGTACCTCCCCGACAAAAGTTCAACAATTTTCGGAAAAATTATGTGCACGATAACTCTCGAAGGGAGTAACACATTTGGTCTATACCTTGCACATCGATAAATTTCTACCAGACAAAGACAAGGTTCCAACATGGATCCTATCGGTCCACTCCTTCTGGTACATCCCACACAAAATGTTGAAAAAAAAAAAACAGTTTAAGACTTGCTCTCGAATGGCTTTGATTTTTGTTTTAACAACTTGTATTTGCTGCCGCTTTTACGACGGTACACGTTTTTTTTCAGTGGCAGGTCCATACCTCCTGAGAAAATAAGCTGAAAGCTGTGAAAACCCTCTATAGCACCATGTGTAGTGGCAGAAGCGCATGATAACTCTTGAATGGATGAGTCGATTCGGTTAAAAATTTTGCTTTCGTAATATTTTGTCCAAACTAAGTTTAAGTTCGAAGATGAGTTATATCGGTCCACACCTTCCGCTACCTCCCCCAAAAGTTAAAAAGCGGTCACTAAAATGGTGCGCGCCTTATCTGTTGAACCGAGCAACCGAATTGGTCCAACTGTGGATATCCTAATACTTTGTCCAAATGTAGTTTAACTTGAAAAATGGTCCATATCGGTCTTCTCCTTAAAGTATCTCCCCACAAAAGTTCAACATTTTTGTTTTAGTGCAGTTTAAAGAATTATACCGATGCTACTCCTTGCGGCCCTGTTTACAACAATATTATGTTTATTCTGGGCAAGTCCATGCTTGGTGACAAAGTGGTCCAAAACCTCTAAGTTATACGGTGACCAACTGAAAAGGCTGGCGCGATATCTATCGAAAGGAATGACTCCCAAAATACGATTATCTTCGGTCCATTCCTTTAAGTACCTTCTATGCAACACCTTTGAGCTTCAATCCAAAATTTGGATATATGTATTTGGATTCCAAATATATATTTTTTATCTGTCGGCAAGTACTTACGCCCACAAAGGGTCACAAAATCTAAAAAACCTCCCTAATACATAAATATTGGGAAAATGATTTTTAGATGAATGTTTCAATTCACACAGGCTGAGGGTATAACTCTATCGGCAAAGCCGACTGATACTTTTTTATTTGTTATCAAAGTGTTACGGCTGGGTGTATGCAAATTATGTCCACAACACCAACGTCTCTTCTTTGTTGAAAAACTCCATTTTGGCTTTAGTTATATACTAGACATTGTATTTTTGTTTTTAATGTATTTCTAATCTAACTTCCAAAAGGAAACAATTTCTATTACAATTCTGTCACTTACTAACATAAAGTGGTCACTGTCATGGTTTGTAGTGGGGGGAAGGACAAGCACACAATACATGCTGGTGGGTAAAAATACACTTACCCACAAACCTCAACCATATAGTTATTGCGTATACATACATATATCTATAAGTAAAAATAAATCAAAAAGAAAGAAAACAACGACGTCGCCGTTATCCATATAATGCATACAAATGACCTTGACAACCAACCAACTTTTCCAGTGTCTGTGTATGTATTGCATGTTTTTATAGACTATTATTGTTGGTTTTGTTTTTTTTTTCTTCTTCTTCCTCTTTTTTGTACGTACATATTTTTCCTTTTTTCCCAATGCGTCCCCGACCTACGGTGGTTTTTCATTGTTATGACGTCATTACTGGGGGTATGTCCAAAGCGCATGTATTTCATATCAACTTGTATAGAGAGTGTAGTGTTGTTGTTTTTTCTTTTCTCCTCTCTTGAGTTGGTCTCGTGTACTCTGGTAAACATGTGATTTGAAGAAGAAAATTGTAAAAGAAATGTGAAAATTATTAAAACCCCAGTAGAAAATTTAGCGATGGTTGTACAAAATAGGTTGTGCAGATATACTAGCGAATGCAGAGCATGTAGAGAGTAGGACGAAATATCAGCACATAATGTTTGAAATTATAAATAAATTTAACAAGTCAGAAAGGCTTTAAGTTCGGCTAGTCCGAACTTTTTATACCCTCAACCACAAGTTAAATTGAAGTAAAATTGAAAAAAAATTTTCGTATCGGATACGAAAGTACTAGCTCTTCCCCCAAATCAAGGCTTATTTCTAAGAGAAGTGATATATGCTAACTGAAGAATATCACTTTTTATATACTCAGCATTTATGCTAACGAGGGTATATACACTTTCATACGGGCAAAATGTGCCTCATCGAAATAATGGTTTTAGACCCCAAGTATGTTTGGACGAAATGTGTTTCAGAAAATTTGGAGTCGATTGAGCAATGTCCGTCCGTCTGTCTGTCTGGCTGGAGCGCACGATAACTCTCGAACGGATCAACCGATTCGATCCAAAATTTGGCTTTCGTAATATTTTGTCCAAACTTAGTTTAAGTTCGAAGATAGGTTATATCGGTCCACTCCTTCCGGTACCTCCCCCACAAAAGTTCGAAAATGTTCGGAAAATTTGTACGTACGATAACTCTTGAAGGAAGTAACCGATTTGGTCAATACTTTGCAAATCGTGAAATGTCTACCAGACTTAGATGAGGTTCCAATATGGACCCAATAGGTCCACTCCTTCGGGTACTTCCCACACAAAGTTTGGGATAAGTTCAGTTTAGGACCTGCTCGCGAATCGCTTTGATTTTTGTTTTAGCAACTTGTATTCACTGCTCCCCATACGACGGTACAAGGTTCATCGGGGGCAAATCCACACTTCCTAAGAAAATAGTCTGAAAGTTGCAAAAAAAACCCCTGTGACACCGTGTGAGGTAGTTGCAGCCCTAGATAACTCTAGAACGGATCTGCCGATTCGGTCCAAAATTTAACCTTAGTAATATTTTGTCCAAACATAGTTTAAGTTCGAAGATAAGCCATATCGGTCCACTCCTTCAGGTACCTCCCCACAAAAGCTCAAAAATGTTCGGAAAAATTGTTAGTACGGTAACTCTTGAAGGGTGTGACCGATGTAATCCATACTTTGCACATCCTAATATATCTACCAGATATAGATCAGGTTCGAATATGGACTATATTTGCCCCATTCCTTCTAGTACCTCCCACACAAAATTTCGGATAAGTTCAATTTAAGACCTGCTCTCGAATCACTTTGATTTTTGTTGAAGCGATATTTCAGGCGCAAGTCCCTATTTCTTGGGAAAACAGCCCGAAAGGTGTAAAAAACCCTATGTAAGCATATGTGGCGGCCACGATAACTCTCGAACTGTTCAACCGATTTGGTCCAACAAACTTAGTTTCATGGGGCAATACCGGTCCACAATCTCCGGTACTTCTCCCCAATATTTAAAAAAATTCCCTAAAATGCTAGGACGATATCAATTGAAAGGGCTACCAATTAAGTCCAAACTTTGGTTCTCCTAATATTTTGTCCAAACTTAGTTTAACTTCTAAAATAGCCCATATCAGTCCTCTCTAAGGGTACCTCCCACACAAAAGTTCAACATTTGTGTCTTAGTGCAGTTAATTCCTAATCCACATTTTTGTCGGCAAGTTCAAATGTCCAAAAAGAGCAACAAAAATTCTGAAGAGACCTTAAATCCAATCGACCTATCCCTAGGTGAAAGTTTCACTTCACATTGGCTAAGGGTATATATCTGTCGGCAGAGCCGACTGACACTTTCTTACTTGTTTTAAACAAGGTCGACATCGACTACATTGATGTAACAAAATCGGGATCAGGTCCTGTGGGGGCTATATTTAAATGTGAAACTATACCGACAATTCTTTGCAGTAATATTGTGTATTCCAAATGAAGACTATATGTGGAATTTTCCAATTTTTGTAGGACAATGCGGCTAAAAACCCTGATATAAAGAAAAAAGTTTTGTGGCCCCAAAATAACACTAAATACCAATGTTCAGCCAATTCGGTTTGACAATGAGGCTAAAACCTAGAAAATACCGAAAATCGGGCGGTGCCGTTCTATGGGGCCTATACGAAAACGTGGACCTGTATTGACAAATTAAGACGGAAATATTTTGTGGTCCAAAAGAAGTCTAAATACCAAATTTCAGCCATTTCTGTGGGATATTGAGGCCACTATTTAAAAATAGCGAAAATGCGGAGGTACCCTCCTATGGGGGCTATATAAAGACGTGGACTTATACCGAAAATTTTCAGGTGGAAAAGACTAAGTACAAAATTTCAGTCATTTCGGTGGGATATCGAGGTCACAACCTTCAAAATAGCGAAAATCGGGAGGTACCGTTCTATGGGGGCTATGTGAAGTCGTGGACCTGTACCGACAAATTTTAGGTGGAAAGTTGTGTACCCCCAACGAAGACTAAGTACCAAATTTTAGCCATTTTGGTGGGATATTGAGGTCTCAAACTTCAAAATACCCCAGATCGGAAGGTACCGTTCTATGGGGGCTATGTGAAGACGTGGACCTGTACCGACAAATTTCAGGTGAACATTTTTATACCCCCAACGAAGACAAAATACCAAACATCAGCCTTATTGGTGGGCATATTAAGGCCACAACCTTCAAACACAGAAAATCGGAAAGTACCGTTCTATGGGGGCTATCTGAATATGTGCCTTGTGCCGATTAATTTCAGGTGGAAAGTTTTATATACCCAACGAAGACCAAGTACCAAATATCGGACATTTCTGTTGAAGCTTCATCCTTCAAAATAGCAAAAATCGGGAGGTACCGTTCTATGGGGGCTATGTAAAGATGTAGACCTACACCAACAAATTTCAGATGGAAAGTTGTATTCCCCAACGAAGATTAAGTACCAAATTTCAGCCATTTCGGTGTAATAATGAGGCTAAACCCTTGAAAATATCAATAATCCGGGGATACCGTTCTCTGGGAGCTATATAAATACATGGACCAATACCAACAAACTTCAGGTGGAAAGCTTTTTACCCCACAACGAAGACTAAGTACCAAATTTGAGCCATTTCCCTGTGATAAAGAGGCTAAAACCTTGAAAAGACCGAAAGTCGTGGTGTACCGTTCCATGGGGGCTATATAAAGACATGGACCTATTCCAACAAAATTCAGGTGGACAGTTTTATACCATTAATGAATAATGGGATATTAAGGCTACAACCTTCAAAATAGCGAAAATCGGGAGGTACCGCTCTATGGCTGATATGTGAAGGCGTGGACCTGTACCTACTAATTTCAGGTTGTATACCCCCATTGAAGACGAAATACCAAATTTCAGCCATTTCGGTGGGATATTCAGGAATCTTCCTTCAAAATACGGCAAATCGGGAGGTACCCTTCTATATGAAGGCGTGGACCTATACCAACAAATTTCAGGTAGAAAGTTTTGAACCCCCAACGAAGACGAAGTACCAAATTTCAGCTACTTCGGTGTGTTATAATTGTTCCACAAACATCCCAGAAGGGACAAGGGAGACTTTTCTCATATCAGTGAGTGCTCCCCGATTCATATTAGCTTAATGAGATATGGGACCTACCGTTTATCGCCGAGTTTGAACAGCGTGTCTAAGACACCACTTGTAGAGAGGTTTTACATGGCTGAAATACTTAGGAAATGTCGCCAACATTACTGAGAGGCATTTTGCCACCGTTGGAAAATGTTTGATGTTGCCTAGTCGGGAAATCGAAACTACAACCTTCAGCGTGCAAGGCGGGTATGTATACCATTGCACCACGGTGGCCCCCAATTTCGGTGTGTTGTTGAGAGTAAAACCTACAAAATACCGAAAATCGGGAGATACCGTTATATGAGCACTATATAAAGGCGTGGGCCTATGCCGCCAAATTTCAGGTGGAAATTTGTATACCCTTAACGATGAACCAACCATTTCGGTGGGATATTGAGCCACAAACTTCAAAATAACGAAAATCGGGAGATACCATTCTATGAGTGCTATGTGAAGACATGGAACTGTGCCGACAAATGTTAGGTGGAAAGTTGTGTACCCTCAGCGAAGACGAAGTGCCAAATTTTAGCCATTTCGGTCGGATATTGAGGAATCATCCTTCCAAATAAATAATCATCCTTCATATACCGTTCTATGGGGTCTATATGAAGACGTTGACCTATACCGACAAATTAATGTGGAGTATTTTGAACCTCCAAACAAAGACAAAATACCAAATTTCAGTCAAATTTCGGTGGTATATTAAGACCTCAACCTTTAAAATACTGAAAATAGAGAGGTACGGTTTGTATGGGACAAAAATGCATTTTGAAGAAAATTGTCTAACGATTACCCGTGCCCCCTGACCGATGTTTATATCCATACTACTTTGTATGGGGACCAAAGGCTAATTTTTAGAAAATCGCTCTACGGGGCACAATTAATTTCTTACAAAAATTTATGAAAATCGGCTCGCATTTTAATATTAGGTATATTATAGGGCCTAAATTACCTTGCCATATATGCATATTGGATCAATATCAAAATCTGGCCCGATATTTATAAATTTTTGTAAGATTCGTTTTTAAGCACAACAATGAACTAGTAAATTTTGTGTATCGATTGGAAAATATTTGTGGCCCTTGGAGGGATTTTCTGACAATCCGCCTTTGGCCCCCCTACAAATTACTATGGAAACAAAGATCACTAGGTTGGAACGAATTAACGTTAACCGATCGCCATAAAATTTCATATATAAGGTTTTTGGATCAAATGGAAAAATTTAGGAGATGGCAGTTCCAAAACATTTTTTTACGCCTTTTTGGTCAGTCTAGTGTCCATTAGGATTATGACTTTTTGACTTTTTCTCAAAAGTGATTTCCTGTAGCAAGAATGAATGACTGAATAAATTTTATTTAAAAAAGGTCACGCAATCGTTTTTTTTTTTTGTCGTTAAAATATGAGATAAAAAAGATTTTTTTTCTCAAAAAATAATTTCCTGTTGCACGAATGAATGACCTTTTTGTCTATTATTGACTATAATTTTATTTTTATTTTTTTCATTTTATTCCATTTAAATATTTAAATATTAAATATTGAAAAAGTCCCACACAAATAACTTTTAATTGATATGTTATATGAAATAAAATTGTATATGATATTTATATGTAACGATAATATGATAAATTTAGTGAGAAAGAAAATGTTATGCCATTTTGGATATATCGTGTGGCTCCACAGCTTATTTTTCGTTATATATCTGCATATAATGACTTCAAAAGTATGTCAAAACAAGTAAAAAGTCGTTAAGTTCGGCCGGGCCGAACTTTTTATACCCTCCACCATAAAATAGTCTACTATTGCTTAAATTACACTGTGAACACAAATTTTGGAGCAGAGATAATTCCTTCTGGAGATGAAAGACGTTGGTGTTTGTATATTAAAAACCCCGAAGGACAGATGCGCCGTGAGTCGAACTTCCGCGTTATGGCGTGATGAAGTTTTTGCAAGAGACCTTGTAAGCCATTATGAATTAGCATTATATCTTTGTTTGTTGCTTTTGTAGAGCACTTAAGCAACAGTGAACAAAGATATAACGCTAATTCCTGATGGCCCACAGGGTCTCTAACAAAAATTTCATCACGCCATAACGCGGAAGTTCGTCTGACGGCGGATCTGTCCTTCGGGGTTCATAATATACTCACCAAGGCCTTTCTTCCACAAGAGGAATTTTCCGTGCCCCAGACTTTCACCTCCATACTGTTGCACAGTGTTATCTAATCTAATCTAAAAAAAATTGTTCAGCTAGATGAAAGGTACCACCTACTGGGCTATATCAAAGAGTCAACCTATCTTTAAATTTTTTGGCGGAAAAGTTTTATAGCTGCAGGGAACTTCAAGAGTCAAATTGAGGGTAGTTTCATCAAAACAATGTAGACCCTCAAAAATGGACCCATGTTGACGAATTTTAGTGAAGAAATTTCGTGACCACTGAAAATTCCCGAAAATCGGGAGGTACAGTTATATGGGGGATATACCAAAACATGGACCTATATTGACGATTATTTTTGAATAGACAAAATTGTAGCTAAAATTCACAAAATACCGATCATAACATCTAGTTTGGTTAAAAATTGCAGCTAAAATTCTCAAAATACCGAAAATCGGGAGATACCGTTATATGGGGGCTATACCAAGACATGGACCTATGTTGACGATGTTTCGTTGGAGATGTTTTATGACCACTGGGAACTTCAAATGTCAAATTACAGCTATTTCGGATAAAAACAGTAGCTACAATTCTCAAAATACCGAAAATCGGGAGGTACCGTTATATAGGAGCTATACCAAAATATGGACCTATGTTGACGATGTTTCGTGGAGATGTTTCTTGACCACTGAGAACCTCACATGTCAAATTACAGCTAGTTCGGTTAAAAATTTTAACTAAAATTCTCAAAATACCGAAAATCGGGAGGTACCGTTATATGGGTGCTATACCAAAACATGGACCTATGTTGACGATGTTTGGTGGAGATGTTTCATGTCCACTGAGAACCTCAAATGTTAAATTATAGCTAGTTCGGTTAAAAATTGTAGCTAAAATTCTCAAAATACCGAAAATCGGGAGGTGCCGATATATGGGGGCTATACCAAAACATGGACTTATGTTGACGATGTTTCGTGGAGATGTTTCGTGACTACTGAGAACCTCAAATGTCAAATGATAGCTAGTTCGGTTAAAAATTGTAGCTAAAATTCTCAAAATACCGAAAATCGGGAGGTACCGATGTATGGGGGCCTATACCAAAACATATACCTATGTTGACGATGTTTCGTGGAGATGTTTCATGACCACTGATAACCTCAAATGTCAAATTGTAGATAGTTCGGTTAAAAATTGTGGCTAAAATTCTCAAAATACCGAAAATCGGGAGGTACCGTTATATGGGGACTATACCAAAGCATGGTCCTATGCCCATATCCTTTAGGATATAAGTTTGTTGATCACTAGGAAACCTAAGTGCTAAATTATAGCTAATTCGGTCTGCAAATGTGGCGAATAACATCAAAATACCTCAAATCCGGATGTACCGTTATATGGGGGCTATACCAAAGAGTGCACCGATATAGCCCATCTTCGAACTTGACCTGCCTATGGAAAAAAGACCATCGAGTGCAAAATTTCAGCACTCTATCTTAATTATTGCGGACGCTAGAGTGCTTACAACAAACGGACAGACGGACATGGCTAGATCGTCTTAGAATTTTATCCTGATCAAGAATATACATATATATATACTTTATAGGGTCGCAAATGATTAGTTCGATGTGTTACAAACGGAATGACAAACTTAATATACCCTCCATACTATGGTGGAGGGTATAAAAAAGCCCAAATACAAAAATTTTCAAATAACTTTGTATGTGAGCTTTTTTTATCGAATCACCTTATAATTAAGATTTTATCTAATCTTACATAAAAACTCATCAAAAGATAATACATGGCTACGAGGTTGTAAAAAGATCATGACCCTAGTGTCCATTTGGACATGTGGCAATTTGATCGCCCCTCTTCTAAACCTAACCTAAAAATACTTTCTTAATATATTATGCACACATAGTTAACATATCTATGGGACACCTGTGCTGGCAATAACGGTAAAAATAGCCATTTCCATATTATTGTCATAGCAATACCAAAAACAAAGGAATCATATTGCGCTTCTGTTGTAACAAAGTTCTATTAAGGCCAGGTAGCATCAATCCATTACCAACAATAACTACCCATACCATGGCCAGTAACTTCAAAATCCCCCCACCATTTGTTGTAATCACTAAATCAAACAACTTTAGATACTCATCATTACAATAAAATCTTAAAGATACCGACCGACCAACAACACACTTGACTTACCGATACGAACATTGTCGTTGGAATAACGGTAAAACGACTTAGATACACAATTGATTGACCATTTGTGATTTACAATTTGTACAGAAATGCTGAGATTGCAGCAGCTACCGACCGACCGACCTACCTCCGCCATTCATATGGAACGGTGTTGTGAGTGAATTGCTGCAATAAAATGAAAATTAATTGACGCTTGTCAACATTGTATAAAACTCTTTTGGTTGGTCGGTCATCCGTTACTGATGAATTCAGAAGAGCCAAGTGCTCTTGGTGACGCCAGGAATAGCAAAACATGAGCTTTTAGTTAAGGAATGTTGACTGGAATGTATTAAATGCTTGTAAATTCTATACAAATGTGTGGCGTCTTCTGGCGTTCGCGCCTTTGTCTCAGCTCTCAGACAAATTTGATTGCTTTGGCATGAATCGATGATCTTCATTAATTGTGGAGACTAAAAAATTGCTACCATTGAAAAATTAGTTGGCGGTTGCAAATAATTCTCGGAGACAAAAGCAAAAACGTTCACACGGTGTGTGGTGAAGTTCTCATGTGTTATAAGGTATCAAAGGGTCTAGAGAAGATACAACGTAGCTGCTGGGCTGCTGACGAAGAATTACTACATTATAGAGAAAATTCGTGGTAAAGAGGCTATTTTTGTGTCGGAGAATTCAATCGTGTTATACTGTCGGTGTATTGATAAAAAAACATCTTCTAATTTAAAAATAATTATATCTATTTAATTTATATCCAAACAAAACTTTTTACTTTTTTACTTTTTTCATATTTACCGATGACCACTTTTTGTCCCCACAGACAATCAATGTTGGCCAGAACAACTTTTTATGTTGCGTTTGACACACTCACAGTTTTTTTTTATTTTTAATTTATTTTTTGCAATCGGCTACCTGCATCAAACAATTACAAATAAATGGTAAAAAATTAACAAAGATTTATGAGTAACTTCATTGATGTTGACCAACCAGCGACCAGTCAGTCAAACAAAAACAAACACGACCTGTTAAACACTTTGCGTAATTATTTACAATTTCAAGGATCTTTGGGGCGGACTTAGCAGAATAGTGATTGCCGGCCATTCTATTAATTTTGTATGAAGATTTCATGAGAAAATCCACAAAACAAACAAACAACCTGTTTGAAAATCCCCAAACTAAAGAATGCTTTGTATGATTTGTTTTATTGTTTAATATCTGCTTCTTTTGGTTTGATTGTCAAGAAATTAAATGTATGTACATTAGAGTGACCAAAAATAAAAATAAAAATATTTCTTTTGGATTTCCAACCCCCTAAATTTGTTCCATTTGATCCAAAACCTTATTTATGAGATTTTATGGCGATTTTTTCTTTTTTTTTTTTCTTTATTTCCATAGTAATTTGTATGGGGCCAAATGCGCATTTTCAAAATTCTCTAAATGCCACAATTATGGTCCGTTCGATGAAACAACCTTATTAGTTCATTATTGTGGCTAAAAACGATTTCAACAAAAAATTTTTGAAAATCGGATTGAATTTTCATATAGCTATATGGGGCACAAAATACCCAAAATCGGCCAAATATGCATATCAAATCCGATAAGATTTTCAAAATTTTTTGTAGAAATCGTTTTTAGCCTTTTAGGCGTGTAGAGAATTTTTGGTGAAAATGTGCCTTTGGCCCCATACAAATTACTACGGAAACAAAGATCGCTAGGTTGGCGCGGGTTAACGTTAACCGATCACCATAAAATTTCATATATAAAGTTTTTGGATCAAATGGAAAAAATTAGGGGGGAATTTTAGGGTTCCAAAAAAAAAATAGTTGTTGTTTTTTTGGGTCACCCTAATGTATATGTATGTATGTTAAAAATATAAAAAAGTCTTTTGATGAAAAAAGAAGATAGCCAAAAACATAAGATGTAATTTTGTTGAAACATTAATATGAGTATAATTATTGTCACGATGCACAGTGGATCCACCCATTGGCCAAAAATAAAAAAATGGATGTCAAAATTTTAGTACAACATCTGGCAAGTCCGACAGCTATGACAGGGACCTTTTTAAAAATATATTAGTTTTTGTTTCATTCGAACGCGATCTTCTTAAGAATAACTTCAAAATTCGGAACATTTGACTAATATTTTTTGTTGTGAGTACAACCTATATTTGAAGTGCAAGTAAATATATTTAAAATATCGCGAAACTAATACGTATAGCAAAATATTATAGTGGATTTTGAAGGAGGAGATAATAGCTTAATTTTCATTAAACAAGTAAAAAAGTATCAGTCGGCTTTGCCGACAGAGATATACCCTCAGCCTGTGCAAATTGAAACACTTTTTTCACAAAAAACTTATGTATTTAGGGGGTTTCAAAATGTTGATCGTATGAACCGACAAAAATGTTGATTAGGATTGAAGTTCAAAATTTTTGCGGAAAAGGTACTTAAAGGAATGGCCCGACATAGACCATGGGGGTGCCATAGGGGGTTTTTAAACCCTTCGGGCTGTTTTCTCAAGAAGTATGGACTTGCTCCTGAAACAACTTTTACCATCGTAATTGAGGCAGCGAATGTAAGTTGCTTCAGCAAAAATCAAGGTGATTCAATAGCAGGTCTTAAAGTGAACTTATTCAAAATTTTGTGCGGGAGGTACGGGATAGAGTGGACAAATATAGTCCATATTCGAACCTGATCTATATCTGGTAGATATTATGAGAATGTGTAAAGTATGGACCAAATCGGTCACTCCCGTCAAGAGTTATCGTGCGCACAATTTTTCCGTATATTTTTGAACTTTTGTGGGGTAGGTACCTGAAGGAGTGGACCGATATGGCTTATCTACGAACTTAAACTAAGTTTGGAAACAATACTACGGAGGCCAAATTTTGGGCGGAATCGCAATATCCGTTCGAGAATTATCTTGCGCTTCCACCCATAAACATTCTGTCATAGGGTTTGTTTTTCAACTTTCAGGCTATTTTTCAGGAAGTATGGACTTGCCCCTGAGGAAACTTGTACCTTCGTATAGGGGACAGTGAATACAAGATGTTACAACTAAAACCAAGGCGATTCGAGAGCAGGTCCTAAACTGAACTTTTCCGAAATTTTGTGTGGGAGGTACTCGAAGGAGTTTACCGATTGAGTCCATATTAGAACCTCATCTAAGTCTGGTAGAAATTTCATAATGTGTAAAGTATGGACCAAATCGGTTACTTCCTTCAAGAGTTATCGTACGCACAAATTTTCCGAACATTTTCGAACTTTTGTGGGGGAGGTACCGGAAGGAGTGGACCGATATAATCCATCTTTGAACTTGAACTAAGTTTGGACAAAATATTACGAAAGCCAAATTTTGGACCGAATCGGCAGATCCGTTCGAGAGTTATCTTGCGCTCCAACCACTACACACGGTGTCATAGGGTTTTTTGCAACTTTCAGGCTATTTTCTCAAAAAGTATGGACTTGCCCCCAATGAAACTTACAGCGTCGTATAGAGGACAGCGAATACAACTTGCGTAAACAAAAATCAAAGCGATTCGAGACCAGGTCCTAAACTGAACTTTTCCCAAATTTTGTGTGGGAGGTACCTGAAGGAGTTGACGGATTGAGTCCATATTGGAACCTCATCTAAGTTTGGTAGAAATTACACGATGTGCAAAGTAGGGACCAAATCGGTTATTCCCTACAAGAGTTATCGTGCGCACAAGTTTTGCGACAATTTTTGAACATTTGTGGGGGAGGTACCTGAAGGAGTGGACCGATATGGCCCACCTTCGAACTTAAATCGAATCTGGACAAAATATTTCGATACCCAAAATTTGAACCGAATCCATTGATCCGTTCGAGAGTTATCGTGCGCACCAGCCAGCCAGACAGACAGACAGACGGACAGACAGACAGACGGACGGACATTGCTAGATCTACTCAAAATTGTCTGAAACGGATATCGTACAAACATACTTGGGGTCTAAAACCATTATTTCGATGAGGCACATTTTTGGTCGTATCAAAGTGTAAATACCCTCTTTAGCCTAAAGGCTGAGGGTATAAAAATTGTTGGTCTATATTTTATTTCCTGGAGGACATATACCGGCAAAGTAGACTACATATGGAAATAGATCTGCTGATCTTCACCCTGATGCAAATTGCAATAACGTGTCTGCTAGATAACAGGCAAAATCAAATTTTCAACGGTGGCAAAATATCCTTCAGTAAGGTTTGCGACATTTTCTGAGTATTTCAACCATGTAAAACTTCTCTACAAGTGGTGTCTTAGGACACGCCGTGCGGACTCGGAGATAAGCTGTGGGTCCCATATCATTGAACGAATATGAATCGGGGTACATCCTTCTAGGATGTTTCTGAAACAATTATTATATTATTATTAAAGATTGGTGTGATACGGTACCAGAATGCACCAAGTCACTTCTTACAATAAGTTTATTTGTTCCATAAAGAAATTTTGACATGTGGAAAGCTAATTCCCAGGGGTAAAGGTGTAGGGAATCACATGGTCGGCCCCATCCGACTATAGCCTTTTCTTACTTGTTTATTTTTAACTTTTTCTTAAATAACCACCGAGAAGTTCGTAACCAAATTACAGCCCATGTTGGCCGAAAATGTAGATAAAAACTTTAAAATGCCTGATGAAATAGGGTGGTTCCATTATATGGGGGTTACACCAAAATCTGACCCATGTCCACAATTTTTGGTGGCGAAGTTTCTGTACCATTGGGAACTCCAAATGCCAAGTTACAGTCAATTCGGGTTAAAAATGAAAAAAAAATCCTCAAAATACCTGAAAGAGGGTGGTACCGCTATATAGGGACTATAGAAAAAAATGGGCCCATATTGGTTTTGGTTTCATATTCATGTATAACCATCCAAATATAAAAAGTGTGCAAAGTTTTAGTTCGATTGGTCAACTGAAACTGTGTTAAAAATGAGTTACAAGATTTGAACTAAACAAACAGACAACAACGCAAGTTAGATTTAGATTAGATTTATTGAGACTTTTTGTTTTCAATAATAAGGTATTATTTTAATATGTATTATTTTAGTATCATAATTAAAAGAGTATGCAATTTGCTGACACAGACATATGTATGATGTTCCTGTAAATATTTATTAACAATAACTTCATAATGCGAACAGTGCTTGCTCCCGGAACTTAAAGAAATTTATGGAGTTATAGCTATGTATGTGTGAATAAAAACTTAAAAACTACTTATTTTACTTATACTAAAGATAAAAAATTAAACTAAATAAAAATAATTAAAAAAATCATCCCCTATGAGTACCGGCAGTAGAACATATGTATATATGACCAGGACTATCGACTTGTTCCTGTAAAATTCCAATGGCTGATAGATAGTTCGTGTTTATCCAGCTAAATTCTTTTTCGCTTTCCAAAATATTTCAATTAAACGGTTATCATGTTAAGAAAGTTTTCCAACAAACGTTTCATTAAATTGAGGAATTATTCTGAAAAAGGTTTAATTTTACTTTCTCTATAATATATATTCATTAGAATATCGCGTATTCAGTGAACTAAAATTCCGTCCTAAACATTTGCGGAGGAAAAATTTACTATTAAAAAGAACTGCAAACCATTGGCTCTTTCTGTTAAATTTAAAATCAATGTTGTTACCATCCAAAGATAAATGTATACATTTTTTCGCTTGAAAAAAATTAAAAATAAAACAAAATTTTTAGTTAATATGAGAATTGCTTTATCAAAATAATTTCTTATGAAAACAACAATTTTTTTATCGACGATTGTCAATATGAACATTACTTTTATCGGCAAAAAATCAATTAAAAATTAATCAGACTTTTGAATTTTTTTTATCAAATGATTACCATTTTTTTCTGTGTAGTTCCTTACTTTCAGGTACTACTACATATTTGCATTTCCCTGAAGCATTGCGAATGCATATTCCCCCTTGAGAATAACCGATTAGGTTTAAAATTTGCTTTCGTAACATATATTGTCCAAACTTAGTTTAAGATCGAAAATGAGTTGTATCGGTCCACACCTTACCTCCTCCACAAAAGTTGGAAAATGTTCGGAAATTTTGTGCGCATACTTTGCATAATATGGACTCAATTGGTCCACTCCTTCGGGTACCTCCCTCATAAAATTTCGGAAAAATTCAGTTTAGGACCTGCTCTCGAATCGCTTTGACTTTTGTTGCAACAACTTCACCGCCCCCCCATACGACAGTACAAGTTCCTTCTGGGACTAGACCACACTTCCCGAGAAAATATCCAGAAAGGTGCAAAACATCCCTGGTTGCAGCGCAAGATAACTCTCGAAAAGATCTGCGATTCGGTCCAAAATTTGGCCTTCGTAATATTTTGTCCAAACACAGTTTAAGTTCGAAGATAAGCCATATCGGTCCACTCCTTCAGGTACCTCCCCCACAAAAGTTCAAAAATGTTCGGAAAAATTCACTTTAAGACCTGCTCTCGAATCACTCTGATTTCTGTTGAAGCAACTTGCATTCGTCCCCTAAATTACGATGGGAAAAGTTTTGTCAGGGGCAAGTCCATACATCTTGAGAAAACAGCCCGAAAGAATAAGAACCCATATGGTACCATATGTAGTCGCTGGAGAGCACGATAACTCTCGAACTGATCAATCGATTTGGTCCTTCGTCATATTTTGTCCAAACTTAGTATCTGTTCTAAGATGGGCAATACCAGTCCACAACTTATATTTAAAAACAAGTAAGCAAAGGCTATAGTCGGACGGCGCCGACTATGTGATACCCTAAACACAACAACCTCTAGGAATTAGCTATGTGCAACCGCCTTGCACGCTGAATGTCCGGGTTCGATTCCCAGGCCTGGCCACAGCAAATTTTCAACGGTGGCAAACTATATTGACTTTGCTTCAAAATACGTGGAATCTGTAGGTATCGCAATGTGGGGCTATACTAAATACATTTTAGTAAGCTAAATTCTGATTTTTGAAAAAGTTTGAGAATTATTTTTCGGATTTGTAATTTTAGTTGGAGCCGGCAGAGGTTTTTGCAACTTTTGGATCATTATCTCAGGAAGTATGGACTTAAAATTGTACCGTTGCAATAGGGACCGTGAAAGTAACCTTCTTCAAAAAAAAAACCAAACAGATACGATACGAGTCCTCAAACTACACTTTTTCCACATTTTGTGTGGGAGGTACTCGAAGGATGGGACCGATATAGGTCATATTCCAGACTGATACATGACTGGATGAAATAGTAAGATGTACAAAGTTTGGACTAATCGTAAAATCCCCTTGAGAGTTATCTTGTTATTCTTAACATAAACTAAGTTCAGGCAAAATATTACGAAGTATAAAATTTGGTTCGAATCGGTAGATCCGTTCGTGCGCACCAACCAGCTAGACAGTAAGAGAGACAGATGAACGGATAAGGCTAAATCGAATCCAACGAATTTTGTCCAAACATACTTGGAGTCTAAAACCATGAGACATATCTTTGCATGCTGCAATATTTGTATAAAAAATCCAATTGGACAACTGAACCGAAAATTTCTCTGTCATGTAGAAACAATCCCATGTAGCATGGGAGGAAATTGTGGTTCTCTACCCAAAATCCATTATATATTAGGCAGTAGACCCGTTATCTAGCAGACACATTATTGCAATTTGCATCAGGGGAAAGGTCAGTAGTTATTTTCCTACTTTGCCGGTATATGCCCTCCAGGAATTAAAATATGGACCAAAAATAAAATTTTTATATTTTTTATACAAAAGTAATGGCCTATGCCACCCGCTTAATAATATCAGATCATCATGCTAAAATTATAGGCATTTTCTTCAACTTAAACTGTTACCTCGTGCAAAATTTCGTGACTATTGAGCTATAATTGCGACCTCTAGCGTGTTTATGAGTACACTACAAACAAAAAAAACTGGATATATATATTAGGCTGTAACTCTGTTATCTGATCACGTAAATCAACATAATTGACAATAATGGAACGGTCAAGAGATCGTCTTCCAAATATAACTCACGAGGGAGGAATGTGTCTTTCAGGAACAAAGATATATGTTTTATATTAAAAATTTTCACAATTTTCACACAAAAGTTGTGGTCAATTTAACCCTCTAAATATTATCTAATCGCCATCTCAAATTGCAAGCCCCTTCTTTGTTACGTACTCTTACCTTATGTAAAATTTCGCGTTGATAGGACTATTATTGCGACCTACAGAGCCGCTACAAAATTGGATATATATGTTTTTGGTCCATTTCACCCGCTAAATATTTCACGATCATCACCAATAAAAATAAGGATCTATTCTGGTCTGAATACGACCTCCATGCAAAATTTCGTGACGATCTGTCCATAATTGCGGCCTGGAGTTTGATTACAATTTATAATGGACAGACGGACACACAAATCTCAAAATCGCTTTATCTCGTCGAGATTTGAAGATTGGTATACCACATTGGGGCTCTCCGATGAATATTTCGCAGTGTTACATGAATTTTTCCCAAAACAAACTTATAATACCCTTTCCAAATAATGGTGTAGGGTATAAATATTTAAAAAAAAATATCACTAAAATGGTATGCACTATATTTTGAACGGGGCACCAATTTGGTCCAAATTTTGGGTCTCGTAATATTTTGTCCAAATTTTGTTTAACTTTTAAAATGGCCCACATTGGTTCTCTCCTTAGGGTGCCTCTCACACAAAAATTCAACATTTGTGTCTGAGTGCAGCTTAGGGTATGTTCTAAGATACTTTGGAAATTTATACCGATGCTGTTCGTTGTGGTCCCATTTACAGACATATTATGTTTTCCGTGGACAAACCCATGCTTCCTGGCATACTGGTCCAAAATTTAAACGATGGCCCACTGATATTACTACTGGGCGCAATATCTATCAAAAAGATATGACCATAATAAGATCCACCATAATAGACTATGTCGGTCCATTCCTTTACGTACCTCCTCCGCAACACTTTTGAACTTTAATCCTAATCCACATTTTTGTGGGCAAGTTCAAATGTCCAAAAAGGGCCACACAATTCGGAAAAGGCCCTAAATACATTCTATCTGTCCGTAGATGACAGTTTCAATTCACATAGGCTGAGGGTATATCTCGGACGGCTAAGCCGACTGATACTTTTTTACTTGTTAAATTTAATTTTACGGTTAAATTTATGGAAGCGCGACTGAAAGTAATGCAGCCGCTTTACTCGGACGGCATTCAGAGTACTTTCACCATAGCCATCTATTACTTCTTAAGATAGAGACAACGACATCTGAGTCCATGTTTGGTGGGTATGAGACAGATGAGAACTCGTAGTCACGAATGCGATATTGGGCTCTGATGTACATAGTAAATCCTTTATGTTCTCTGTCTCCTATAAATGCTCACATTGCTTTTATCCAACCAACAATTTCTGGATCTTACAATTTTCATTGTGTAGCCTTTTGAGGAGATCTCAACCCATGTTTAAATCTATCAGAATACCGAAAATCGGGACTATATGAAGACGTGTACCTATACTTATAATTCTCTTCTGAAATGTTTCATACCTATATCGACGATTGAGTACCAAATTTCAACCATTTAGGTTTGATAGTGACGCTGAAACCTTGAAAATACAGAAAACGGAAGGGACTGTTCTATGGGAGCTATATGAAGACTTGGACATATACCGACAAATTTCATGTAGCATGTTTTATAACCACAATGAAGACAAAATAGCACCACGGGTACCGTTCTATGGTTGTTATATCAAAACGTGTACCGATTAGAGCTGGCAAAAAATCTATGACACTATCGATAGTATCGATTATTTTTTAAAAATTCAATATCGATAGATAGTTTTTTCTATCTATATTATCGGACTAAAAATCCCTAACCTAAAATCTATTGAAATAAATAGAAATTACGCGGCTTTTCGGTTTTGTAGATGTGAAAAAGCAAGTCCGTTGTCACACGTACACATTTTTTGGAAAAGTAAAGTATATTTGTGTGTCCTTTTACCACACAAAAACACGCATATTTTGATGCAAAATATGAAAAAAACTCAAATTTTTAACTTTGACCTTGTATTCCTCTGCAACCGCTAGACCGAATGTGGTGGCTTTTAATGTGTCGGAAAGCTAAAAGTGTTATCTGTCGAACAAAAAACAGTTAAAAACTATTCTAAACCACTGTGCGCCGGGCGGTATCTAAGAACCATCCGCCATGGGACTGCATGGGATTGAATGTCGGGATAGGACATGTCGTCCGCAAAGTTGAACTTTGCGGGAACCAATTTTCGGAATGTCATGAATGTAACCATACCATAAACTGATTCCAGGAGCAAAACTTTTTTAAACAATCTATTGTAGCTGAAATCAAAATGTTCTCTATAGATGCATGAAAACCTAAAATTTACTTTGCAAAAATGAAAATTTAATAAAGAAATTACAAATAATTACAAACGACAGTGGCCATATCCACTTTAGATTAATATTTCCAAATTAGTTAAAATTTTTCATAAATAACAAGTAAGAACAGACTATAGTCGGACGGGGCCGACCATGTGATACCCTATACCACTATCCCTGTGCACTAGCTTTCCGGGCTAGCTGTTATAAGATGTGCATTAGAAATTTTACCAATTTTCACACAAAAGTTTTGATCAATTTAACCCGCTAAATATTATCCGATCATACCGTTGACTTGCACGCTACTTCTTCATCTCAAACCAAAACTACGTTTAAAATTTCGCGCCGATCGGACTATTATTGCGACCTACAGAGCGGCTACAAAATCGAGCAAAAATTTTGTTTTTGGTCCATTTCATCCCTTTAACATTTCACGATCATCGCCAAAAACTAATCAGTTCTATTCTGGTCCAAACCCGACCTCCATACTAAATTTCGTGACAATCGGTCCATAATTGCGGCCTCTAGCTTGATTACAATTTTTAATGGACGGACAGACGGACGGACGGACGGACGGACACACATCGCTAAATCGCTTTATCTCGTCGAGATATGAAGTTTGGTATACCACATGAGGGGTCTACGACGAATATTTCGCGGCGTTACATGAATTTTTGGGAAAACAAACTTATTATACCCTTTTCCACATTGTGGTATAGGGTATAAAAACTAAAACTCTCCAAAACTCATAACACCATATGGAGCATAGACCAAAAATGCAAAAAGACACGGGACCATATTAAAGAAAAAAAATCAAATAAAAACTTCACTCGAAAAAAGCACGCAAAACATCCCAAAGAAGATGTTAAACATCAAATATTTGAAGACAACACATCACACACGCAAAACAACAAAAACAAACAAACAGTGCACCTGAAATATGGCCACAGACAATTGTCGACAAGTGTTGTTGAATGGGAAACTTGTCGGATATCGTGTAGTCAGTGTCTGCCAGACTGTCCGTCCGCCTGTGTAGTGCAAAATAACAAAAATTCGGTGGCAAAAACTGCACTTACGAATGAGACCAAACGACCATAGCTACACTCCATGCATGCAAGTGCATGTATGAGCAGTGTGTGCTGGGAGTTGGTGTTGCATGTAATACACCACGTTCAGTAGTAGCTGTTCACTTATGATTTTCCTAGTTATTGAATGAACATTTATAAAATAATTTGTTGTTGATGTTCCAAATCTTTGCCATCAACAGCATCATCAGCATCTTCCTTTGCATCGAGCACGGTAATAGCTGAACCATGATTATCTTTATTTTCGATTGTTTTTTTTTTTTGTAATTTTTTTACATGTGTGTTGTGCTTGGTGCAAATCTGTTCTTCAACATTATCGACATTGTAATCTTTTTTGTGGGTAGTCAATCGATTCAATGGAAGATGAGGAGTTTTTTTCCTTACAACTTTTTACATCTACGCTGCAGCAGCAAAAAAATCAATATTTATTGTTTTATTTTGATTTCAGTATGAATTATGTGTTTATGTTTTGAAACTAGCATTTTTGGCAAGAAACAAAAAGACTACTAACTTCTTGCCACAATGTTGCTAGTGATGGCCACACTTGCGTAGCTTGCCCAGTTCCCTTGAGAGGTTTACTTACCATTGTCCTGTAGATACCCACAATTTTTCCTTGGAAATGGTTTTTCACACAGAAACTTTGACAGAAATCACATTTCTTTTTTGGAGTGCCGTTAATTTGTTTTAACGCTGGGAATTAATCCAAACCCAAAGAGATCTATCTACGCCAGTGGTCAATCATCTGCCAAACAAAGGCAATAACAAAGAATTTCCAACAAAACACATGTTTCTTAATTTCCATTATTTAATTTTCTTGAAAAGGAGGGGGTTCCATAATGTCCATCATCAACTGGTCATGTCTGTCTGTTGATCTGTCCAGCCATTCATTCATCTATGGAATTGATTGATTACATTTGTTGTTGTTGTTGCTGCTGGTTTTTTATGTGTGCGCTTCTATTCATTGCGTCAAATTAAAATTAATGCGAAGTTTGGTTAATTCATTATGAAATCTGATTATAAATATGTATGAGGTGAGGTGTGGAGTGGAGTGTAATTTAGGTTAGATTGAAAAAGAGAGGCTCTTGCTTCTGTACATGTCCTTGAGCAAATCTATACATACTTACATAGCTGAATATAACTGAAAATTTGTTCTCTCCAAAAAGCTCTCGACGAGTTCTTTCTAAGAACGTAAAGCACAGCAGGTTTTTTTTATAAAATTCTCGATATATGGATTGTAATTGAACCAACCAAGTGGAAAGCAATCGAAAAATGCACCTTGGCGTAATTTGGACGTCATTTCTAGAGTATTTCAGCCAAGTGGTGTGGATGTGAGGCCGACTTCTTGTTGAGTCCGAGTTCAAATAGCGAAGTCTCACGTGCCCCTTTGGGGGTATTTATGGGGATATACATATGTATATTGTTCCACATTTAACTGAATTTGCGCGTCAGTTAAGTTGTCTTACAAGGATATACGATCTTTACAAGAGTAACAAATTCAGACAGAAATCTACTGCTCTTGCCGCAAGATTGAGATCTCACCAATAATGGATTTTTCAAATGTAAAGCCCAATTATTTCATTGTCCATAGACAAAAGTAGTTGACACGATTTTATTTGCAATGGGTAGACGATATAGCTTCTGTGAAGGCTTCAAACGAGTGCTAACTTTTAGAATTGAGTAAACGATTTGGTCGAAATTTCTTCTTTCAAATGTGCATCAAGTTCCAAAAAATCTACATGGAACAACTGTTTCGGATACCTCCCTTTCAAATGTTAAGGGAGTAACATAATTGGTGGGCACTGTGTACATTTCAACCAAAAATATATCAGGTCAGTTCTATATCAGTGCACTCTTTCAGGTATATCCCACACAAAATTTGAAATTTGTTTGACCACTGGGGACCCTAAAATCCAAATTGTAACTAATTCGTTCAGAAAATGTATCTAAAAACTACCAAAAAACCTGAAACAGGGCGAAACGTAAACGATTTAGCCCATTTTCGAACTTGACCTGCCCATAAGGTTCTAGCTCAGTTAATGCGGACGCTAAAGTTATTACATGCTAGATCGACTTAGAATTTTATCCTGATGAAGGATGTATACTTTATTGGGTTGCAAATGATGATTCCAATATGTTACAAGCGGAATACCAAACTCCAACGTAGACTAAATACCGAATTTCAGCCATTTCGGTGGGTTGCTGGGGCTACAACCTTCAAAATACCGAAAATCAGGAGGTATCGTTCTATGGGGCTATACGAAGGCGTGGACCTATTCGTACAAATTTCACGTGGAAAGTTTTATACCACCAACGAATACTAAATACCAAATTTCAGCCATTTCGGTGGAATATTGAAGCCACAACCTTCAAAATACCAAAAATCGGAAGCTATCGTTCTATGGGGGCTATATGAAGGCGTGGAACTATAACGACGAATTTCAGTCGGAAAGGGTTTTACCTCCAACGTAGACTAAATACCGAATTTCAGACATTTCGGTGGGTTGTTGGGGCCACAACCTTCAAAATACCGAAAATCAGGAGGTATCCTACTATGGAGGCTATATGAAGGCGTGAACCTGTACAGATAAATTTCAGGGTAAACGTTGTTCACCCCCAACGAAAAATAAATAACAAGTTGCAGCCATTTCAGTGAAATATTGAAGACACAACCTTCAAAATACTGAAAATCGGGAGGTTTCGTTCTATGGGGGGGGTCTATATGAAGGCGTGGATCTATATCTACAAATTTCAGGTGGAAAGTTTTATACCCCAAATGAAGACTAAATACCAAATGTCAGCCATTTCGGTGGAATATTGGGGCTAAAACCTTCAAAATACCGAAAATCGGGTGGTACCTTTCTATGGGGGTTATATGAAGGCGTCGACATATACCAACAAAATTCTGGGGGAATATTTTGTATCCCGAACGAAGACTAAATACCAAATTTCAGCAATTTCGGTGGAATATTGAGGATAAAACCTTCAAAATACCGAAAATCGGAAGTTACCGTTTTATGGGGACTATATAAAAACGTGGGCCGATATTGCCCATTTGCAATACCAAACATCCTAGAGGTAATATAAACTTCTATACCAAACTACAAAGCTCTATCTTAAAAATTGCGACCTTTTTCTTCATTTCAACAGAAGGACGGACAGACAGAGAGTACAGACGGACGTGTTTATATCCACTTAAAATTTTATGGTGATCAAGAATATATACATATACTTTATAGGGCCTCCGACGTATATTTCGATGTGTTACCAACGGAATGGCAAATTTAATTATACCCTCCATATTATACACCGTTTTCAGATGTAATTGGAATCATTTTAGTTGTAATTCGAGAATTCCATATGTAATTCGTAACATTTTATTTGAAATTCGAGAATCATATTTGTAATTCAAATTATTTCATTTGTAATTTGAATTGTTTTATTTGTAATTCGTATTATTCCATTTGTAATTTGAATTGTTTTTTTTTTTGTAATTCGAATTATTCTATTTGTAATTCGATTTATTACATTTGTAATTGGAATTATTTTATTTGTAATTCGAATTATTCCGTTTGAAATTTTAAACAAAAGATTTCAAATTACAAATTAAATGTTTCGAATTACAAATGTAATAATTCGAATTACAAATGGAATAATTCAAACTACAAATGAAATAACGAAAGAATATAATAATATGAATTTCAAATGGAATAATTCGAATTACAAATTAAACAATTCGAAATGGTATAAATCGAACTACAATCAGAATAATTTGAATTGCAAACGGAATAATTCAAATTACAAACGGAATTCTCAAATAACAATTACATTGTTTCGAATTACAAATGGAATAATCGAATTACAATTAAAATGTTACGAATTACAATTGGAATGTTTCGAATTACATCTGGACAAGTAAAAAAGTATGAGTCGGGTTAGCCGACAGAGTTATACCCTCAGCCTGTGTGGATTGATACACTTTTTTCCCAAAAAAAAAACTTTTGTATTTAGCGGTGTTTTCAAAATGTTTAAGCTCAAAAATTTGTGGGGGATATCGATAGATAGGGCTTTTGTACCATACTTGCCTACGAAAAACATAATATCGTTGTAAACAGCGCCACTAGGAAAACCTTCGGTAAAAATTTCCAAAGGATCCTCGAACAGACCCTTAACAACACAAAAATGTTGAAGAATTGTGTGGGTTGTACGCCAAGAAATGGACCGATTGGACCCACATTTGAACACAAACTAAGTTTGGACAAAATATTTAGAGATCCAAAATCGGACCAAATCTGTTGCTACGCTTATGAGATATCGCGCGTACCATTTTAGCGAATATTCGAATTTCTTCTAATATTCGAAGAAATATTACGATATCCAAAGTGTGGACGAACGCAGTATTCGGTTCGAGCTCTAAAGCCACTACGTACGGTGCCATAGGGGATTTTTACATATTTCGGGTTGTTTGTTTTTTGTTTTTCAAGAAATATGGACTTGCGCCTGAAAAAAATTTTATTGTCGCAATTGAGGCAGCGAATGCAATTTACTTCAACAAAAATCAAAGTGATTCGAGAGCAGGTCTTAAAGTGAATTTATCCGAAATTTAGTGTGGGAGGTACCCGAAGGAGTGTACAAATATAGTCCAGTTTCGAATCGGATCTATATCTGGTAGATATATTAGGACGTGTAACGTATGGACCAAATCGGTCACTCCATTCAAGAGTTTGTGGGGGAGGTACCTCAAGGATTGGATCGATATGGCTTATCTTCGAACTTAAATTAAGTTTGCACAAAATATTACGAAGACCACATTTTGGACCGAATTGGCAGATCCGCTCGAGAGCTATTTCGTCCAAACAAAACCATTATTTCGATGAGGCACATTTTGCCCGTATGAAAGTGTATATACCCTCGTTAGCATAAATGCTGAGGGTATAAAAAGGTGTAGTGGAGGCTATACAAATTCTTAAATAATAATAAAAATAGGTAAAAAAAACTTTTTAAGTTAAACGGTTTTATGTTAAACATACATTGCAATGTTTAAGATAAATGTACTAAAAACCCAAAAATAATAAAATAGATACAGTCGTGGGAATTATAAACATATGCATAGACTAGACTAAAATAAAACCGTGGGGCACGTCAATTGTCTACAATCGTTGATTAAAATGTTTGTTTTGTAATGTTACACTATAATTAGGCAGTTGTTCAACCGACAACGATGGGCGTGTGATAAGTAGGGCTAGAATGTGGAAACAAGCTAGCGAGCTCGATTATAAGCGAGTTTTAGGGTTTCATAGTGGTGAGCGAGTAGTACTTTGTCGATTAAAGACAAACTACGAGCAGTGAAACGCTTCCTCGCCAGGCAGCAGTGTGAATGTCCAACGATAAACTAGTTGAAACATCTCTTTTATTTACATGGAGTGTATAACTATTGGAATTTCCATGAGCAAGAAATAGTAAGTAATTTCCTCACCGTCTGCGGGCCAACTGCCTAACGACGAATTAAACGATTCTTCTATCGCACATTAAGTCGATAATTTGTAGACACTTGACGTGCCCCACGGTTTTATTTTAGTCTAGTCTATGCATATGTTTATAATTCCCACGACTGTATCTATTTTATTATTTTTTGGTTTTTAGTACATTTATCTTAAACATTGCAATGTATGTTTAACATAAAACCGTTTAACATAAAAAGTTTTTTTACCTATTTTTATTTTCTAGTTTTTAGTTTTTATTTCGCATTCTGTTTAATTCGTTTAGTGCTTCATTATTGCAAGGTTTCTTGCCCGTTAGTTTATTGCACTCCAACTCCTCTATACGTAGTCCCTGCAAAGATCTTACTCTACTAAGAGCCACGTAGGCTTGACCTTCTTCAAACAGTTTCGCACCTAAATATACGACTGCGTGATCCACAGTGCTGCCCTGCATTTTATGTATAGTAGAAGCCCATGATAGTATTAAAGGCAACATTCTTCTTTCAGCCGTCCCGTAATTGTAATTAGCTGGAAACTGTATGGCTTTCGGGTGTATAAGATGTACTGTATAGTGCACTGTATTCTTCTTGTCAATCCCTTTTATTTGATACCCATATTGGTGGAATTAATAAAAAATTGTTATCAGCCATTTGGTAGCGGCGGCCATCTTAGATTTCAATTTTGCATAGTAAATTGTATTCTACTTGTTGAGACCTTTCATTTGACACCCATTTTGAGGGGATTGATAAAACCTAAGTTATACGCCATTTTGTAGAGGCCGCCATCTTAGATTTTAATTTTATATAGTACATTGTATTCTACTGGTTGAGCACTTTCATTTGACACCCATATTGATGGGATTGATAAAACCTACGTTATCCGCCATTTTGTAGCGGCCGCTATCTTGGATTTCAATTTTTTATAGTATATTGTATTCTGCTTGTTGAGCCCTTTCATTTGATACCCATATTGATGGGATTGATAAAACCTACGTTATCCGCCATTTTGTAGCGGCCGCCATCATGGATTTCAATTTTTTATAGTATATTGTTGTTGAGCTTGTTGAGCCCTTTCATTTGATACCCATATTGATGGGATTGATAAAACCTACGTTATCCGCCATTTTGTAGCGGCCGCCATCTTGAATTTATAATGATAATGAATAAATATAATTGTATTGTCACCAAAATCCAAAGTGTATACAAAATTTCAGATTAATCGGTTGACAGGAAGAGGGTGAAATTTGAATTACTAAATTTGACCCAAGAATAAATAATAAATAAATAAAAAAAAAACAAACGGGGTGAGCTAAATAAAACCATTTAAAAAAGAGAACATTTCCAACAATTATTCAACAAAATCGCCAAATATTCTGTAAACAGCCAAAAAATGTCGTCAAGTCAAAAATAAAACCGCTAAACGCATTGAAAATTCGCCACGTTTGGCGAGAAATCGCCAAATCTGACAACCCTAACCAACCCTGACCAACACTCCTCAACCGCTTATCTCGCATCCTTGATTGTTGAGTAGTGTATTTCACTAACGTAAACAATAACTAAGATAATTCTCCACCGTTTCTGTCATTATTTCTTAGTTGAGCGCAGAAATGGAAGAATTATTTTGCTAAAAACTACGTATTTCTAAATTTGTTTTTAAGATGGGAAATCTACAAGTCCTGGGAAAATTTTGTTTATAAGAAACCAATCGGCCAATTATTTCTACACCTCATTACCCTAAAGATTGGAAGTTAGGGTGACAACTTGTTTAGAAACAAACATCCTTGTATCATATTTTGATGAGTTTTTATTTAAGGTTAATAAAATCTTACATTCCAAAAATACATCACGCACAAAATTTTAAGTTTATTTCTTAAAACAACTAATTTATTATTGGGAAAAGTTGTCATTGTTTGCCAAGGACTAAGGCGGGGAGATCTATAGTTTCGAACCTCGCCGCAGATAGTTCTTTAGTTTCCTAGTTTTTTATTTGCGGATATGTTCCACCGAAGTTATTTTTCAATAACATCTTCAACACAACACATTTTAAATACAAACTTCAATCGTCCACTTAACTAAATTAATTAACATGATTTTTGCGGAACAAGCATAGATAGATTGAATAAATCCTAAAGATGTCATGCGCTTAGTTAGGTGATAAATCAATGGTAACAACCATTAACCATGAAGTGAATGAAATTTGATCTATGACATCTATGTATGTTGAAATTTATAAATAAAGATAAAGCAAGTGGATAGGATTATCATTGATTTATTGAATCAATGAGTGAATAATAAAAATAACTCTTTATTTCACCCCCAGAGAACAGTGGGACCTCTAGTGGGACTTTTTTAGTAACTTTTAATGTGAAACATGTAATTGACTAAAATTACTAATATTTTGCAAACATGTGTCTAAAATTTGGGGGTAGTATGATTCATTTTTCTATACAAACTATTTCCCATATACTATATTAAATTTTTTGTACAGCTCCGTTGAAGGGCAGAAAACATCTTATTCTTATTGAGTAGATGTTTTTTGGAAGTATTATCAGCTTCTGGAAATGTTTTAAACACATCTTATGGGATAAACCACATACTCGTATAAACTTTTTAGAATTATTGACTCCACTACAGGAGGGGAATTATAAAATATTCGTCACAACGGTATCTAGAACATTTTTAACGTGTTCACGTCTATTCTAATTGTTTCCGTTAAGCTAACATTATTTATTGAATAACGAAATTTATGACCGGCCGCTTCGGATTTGCATACATCAGTCGTTATCTGGGTTGGGTTATTGTTCTATTTTTAATATTGTCCCAAAAACGAAAGTGAAAACTGGATATTTTTTTATGTGATAATATTAAAATATGCTTTCTTTCCTTCGTTGTTAATACACTTATTTATTACCTTAATATGCATCTACAAGCTTTTTAAATTAGTTTAGCAAAATTATGTTTCTTTTTAAGTCAACATGTGCACCATCACCGTAAAATATGCATTATTTATCAGCAAGTGGATCAAAGAATCCTGTTTTTTTCTAAATTACTGACGTACTATATACCGTAAGGCGCAAGTGGTAGCATTTGTATGGAACGGTGAAACAAAAGGTTTTTAAATTGAACAAGATAAGAACGGCGGGTCGAAATTTTTATACCCTTCACCACAAACAGTAAATAGGAACAATTAGTTTCCTTTGGTTTATGAAGGTACAAAGCTCTTCCTCTTACTCATTGCAGGAGCATAATATCTTAACTGATAACACTCCCTTAAGAAGTGCTCATACGGAGCGTCATCGTTGTTCTTCCCAAACAATGGACAAATATTTAAAATTTTCCGAATTGAGCTTTTCTATCCTCTGGCAACACTCAATATTAAATTACAGCATTCTCGGTTCGAAAGTTTGATAAAAAAAATCGAAATATATAAAATTGGGAAAAATCGGCTAGTATTAAACCTGTATAGTTTATATGCATAGTTTTTTTTTTGTGAGTAAGTTTTATATCTCCCTGAAACACAAAATTCCATTTAACAACCAATTCGATAGAAAAATGTGACTAAATCCTCAAAAAAAAAATCTCAAAAGAAACTACCCTTATATGGGGGCTTCACCAAAACTTGAACCTACACTATCTGATTTTTCTGCAAGGTATGTTTTGTACCTGCAATAATCTTTTGTTTCTTTAGGGAATAAATAAAATTTTATAACCCGGGCGAAGACGAAATTCCAAATTTCAGCCATTTCGGTGGGGATACTGATGTCGCAACCTTTGAAACACCGAAAATCGGGAGGTACGCTTTTATGGGAGCTATATGAAGATATGCACAATATTTATAATTTCCTTCTGGAATATATCATACCCCCATGGAAGGTTGAGGCCACAACCTTCAAACCAACGAAAATTGGGAGGTACCGTTCTATAGGGGCCACACCAACAAATCTAAGGAGGAATGTTTTATACCTCCAACGAACACTAAATACAGAATTTCAGCCACTACGGTGAGATATTTAGTCGACAACCTTAAAAATACTAAAAATCGGGAGGTTCCGCTCTATGGGAACTATTTGAAGGTGCGGACCTAATCGGACGAATTTCAGGCGGAAAGTTGTATACCACCAACGAAGGCTAAATACCGAATTTTAGCCATTTCGATGGGATATTTAAGCGACAACCTTCAAAATGCTGAACAACGAACACGAACCTTGAAAATACCGAACATCGAGAGGTTTCGCTCTATGGGGGCTATATGAAGACGCGCACCTATTCCGACAAATTTCAGGAGGAGAGTTTTATACCCCAAACGAAGACTAAATGTCAAATATCAGCCTTTGCGTTGGGATATTGAGCCCATAACCTAAAAAATACCGAAAATCGGGAGGTAGCGTTCTATGGGGGCTATATGAAAGCGTGGAGCTACACCGGCAATTTCAAACGGAAAGTTTTTAACCCCAATGAACACTAAATACCAAATTTCATCCATTTCGGTGGGATATTGAGGCCACAACCGAAAATCGGGAGGGGCTATGGGGGCTATATGAAGACGTGAACCTAAACTGACAAATTTCAAGTGAAAAGTTTTGTAGCCCCAACGAAAATTATGTACCATATTTCAGCCATTTCGGTGGGATATTGAGGACACAACCATCGGGAGGTACCGCTCGAAGGGGCTAAATGAAGGCATGGACCTATGCCGGCATATTTCAAGTGACAACTTTTGTACCCCCAAGGTAGCCTAAATACCAACTTTCAGACATTTCAGTGGGATATTGAGGCCACAACTTTCAAAATACCGAAAATCGGGAGGTACTTTTCTATGGGGATAAATGAAGGCATGGACCTACACTTACGTATTTCAGGTGGAGAGTTTTATACCACCAACGAACACTAAATACCGAATTTCAGCCATTTCGGTGGGATATTTAGGCGACAACTTTCAAAGAACTGAAAATCGGAGGTTCCACTCTATGGGGGCTACATGAAGGTGCGAACCTATTCCGACGAATTTCAGGCGGAAAGTTTTATACCCCCAACGAAGATAAAATGCCAAATTTTAGTCTTTTCGTTGGGATATTGAGGCCGGAACCTTCAAAATACCGAAAATCGGGAGGTACCGTTCTATCAGGGCTATATGAAGAAGTCAACCTAAACTGACAAATTTCAGGTGGAAAGTTTTGTAGCCCCAACGAAGATAAGGTACCAACTTTCAGCATTTTCGGTGGGATATTGAGGCAACAACCTTCGAAATATCGAAAATCGGGAGGTTCCGCCCTATGTGTGCTATATGAAGGCGTGGTCCTATTCCGACAAATTTAGAGAGGAATGTTTTATACACCCAACGAAGATTAAGTACAAAATTTCAGCCATTTCGGTGGGATGTTTAGGCCACCGTGCCACCGTGGTGCAATGGTATGCACACCCGCCTTGCACGCAGAAGGTCGTGGGTTCGATTCCCCGGCCAGGCAACATCAAAATTTTCAACGGTGGCAAAATACCCCTCAGTAATGTAGGCGACATTTCCTGAGTATTTCAGCCATGTAAAACTTCTCTATAAAGTGGTGTCTTCCCAGCAAACCAATCGTACCGACATCTTAACGAAATCGGAACAAAATTCGGACGATACGTCCGATGTCTGATACGAAATCGTAACGATATCTTAACGAAAGTTGTATGAAGTGGTTGACATAATTTCGGAACGAAATATCGGAGCGACATCGTATCGATTTCGATCCGATTTCGTAACGAAATTCGGAAAGGAAGTTTCTTTCAGACATTCGTTCCGAAATCGGAACGAAATCGGTACAAAATCTGAACTATTTCCGCTCCGAAAAATCGTTTAGAAATCGGAACGAAATCTTAACGACGTTGCTTCCGAAATTGTTCAGACGTGTCGGACATCCGACATTTGGTTTGCTGGGTTAAGACACGCCGTTCGGACTCGGCTATAAACAGTAGGTCCCATATCATTGAGCTAATATGAATCGGGGTGCACTCACTGATATGAGAGAAGTCTCCCCTGTCCCGTCTGGAATGTTTGTGGAACAATTATATGTTTAGGCGACAACCTTCAAAATACAGAAAATCGGGAGGTGCCGTTATATACGTCTATATGAAGACGTGGACCTATTCCGACGAATTTCAGGCGGAAAGTTTTGTATCCCCAATGAAGATAAAATGCCAAATTTCATCTTTTTCATTGGGATATTGAGGCAACAACCTTCAAAATACCGAAAATCGGAAGGTACCGCTCTATGGATGCTATATGAAGGTGTAGACATATACAGTCAAAATTCAGGTGGAAAGTTTTGTAGCCTCAACGAAGATATATTGCCAAATTTGAGCCATTTCGGTGGGATATTGAGGCAACAACCTTCAAAATACCGAAAATCGGAAGATACCGCTCTATGGAGGCTATATGAAGGCGTGAACATATACAGTCAAATTTCAGGTGGAAAGTTTTGTAGCCTCAACGAAGATAAATTGCCAAATTTCAGCCTGTTCGATGGGAGTTTGAGACCATAACCTTAAAAATACTGAAAATCGGGAGGTACCGTACTATGAGTGCTACATGAAGGCGTGGATCTATTCCGACAAATTTCAAGAAGAATAAAATTTTCCCCACAACGAAGACTAAATACCAAATATCAGCCTTTTTGCAGAGATATTGAGCCCACAATCTTAAAAATACTGAAAATCGGATGTTACGGAAGGTAACGTTGACCTATACCGACCACTTTCAGATGGACATTTTTATACAACCAACGAAGACTAAATACCAGATTTTAGCCATTTCGGTGGGATATCCAAAATCGGGATGTACAGTTCTATGGTGGCTATATGAAGGCATGGATGGACCTACACCAAAAAATTTCAGGAGGAAATTTGTTTACCCCATACAAAGACTATATGTATCTTGATATCAACAAACAGACAGACGGGCATTTTTATATTGACTTAGAAATGTGTACCAGACTTAGATAAGGTTTCAATATGGACTCAATTGGTCCACTCCTTCGGGTACCTCCCACACAAAATTTAGGAAAAGTTCAGTTTAGGGCCTGCTTTCGAATCGCTTCGATTTTTGCTGTAGCAACTTGCATTCACTGCCCCCCATACGACGTTACAAATTTCATCAGGGGCAAGTCCATACTTCCTGAGAAAATAGCCTGAAAGATGCAAAAAAACCCCTATGACACTGTGTGTTGTGGTTGGAGCGTAAAATAACTCTCGAACGGACTTGCCGTTCCGGTCCAAAATGTGGCCTTCGTAATATTTTGTGCAAACTTAGTTTAAGTTCGAAGATAAGTCATATTCAGGTACCTCCCCACAAAAGTTCAAAAATGTTCGGAAAAATTGTGCGTACGATAACTCTTGTTGGGAGTGACAGATTTGGTCCATACTTTACACATCCTACTATATCTACCAGGGATAGGTCAGGTTCGAATATGGACTATATTTGTCCACTCCGGACAAACTTCTGGAGAAAAAAGCCGGAAAAATGTAAAAACCCCCTATAGCACCATATGTAGTGACTGGAGAGCTCGAACCGAATACTGCGTTCGTCCACACTTTGGATATCGTAATATTTCTTCGAATATTAGATGAAATTCGAAGGTGGACCTTCCGATACCTCCCCCACAAAATTTCGAAAATATTAGCTATAATGGTACTCTAAATATTGTCGAAAGTCTGTTTAAAAAAAGCCCTATCTATCGATATCCCCGCAATTACGACAGTAAAAGTTTTTTCAAGAGCAAGTCCATACTTCATGTGAAAAAAACCCGAAAGTTGTAAAAACCCCCTATGGCACCATATGTAGTGACTGGAGAGCTCGAACCGAATACTGCGTTCGTCCACACTTTGGATATCGTAATATTTCTTTGAATTTTAGATGAAATTCGGAAGGAGTGGAAGGAGTGGACCTTCCGATACCTCCCCCACAAATGTTCGAAAATATTCGCTAAAATGGTACTCTAAATATTGTCGAAAGTCGGTTTAAAAAATCCCTATCTATCGATATCCCCGCAAATTTTTGCGCTTTAATCCTATCCATATTGTTTTGAAAACACCCCTAAATACGTAAGTTTTTTTTTTGTGAAAAAAAGTTGTTCAATCCACACAGGCTGAGGGTATATCTATGTCGGCAATGTCGACTGATACTTTTTTACTTGTTTTGATTGAATCTAATACATGCTCTTGCAAAATTTTAAGCTTCTACGATAAAAAATAACGATCCTATTCAAAAAAAGACATTTCGGAAAATGGGATAACATTGCAAATTTTGTTGTAATGACGGATCCCAAAACCAAGCGTTTCCGCGGTTTTGGTTTCATTACTTACTCTCATTCGTATACGACTGATAAATAATATCCCATATACTCGCCTTCATACGATTAATATTCCATAAAAGAGTTTTTAATTTTATAACGTTTTTTGCTTCTCCTGTAAAATTATTCTTTTGTTAGTTACGACTTTTGGCATTTATTGTGACGGTATATACTTTATGGCGAATATTTTGATGTGTTACAAACGGAATGACATATTATGTTGGAGGGTATAATTATATAAATTGTTTTTGCAGGGACCAAAATTGCCAACATAGGTTCACACTTTGATATAGACCCCATATAAAGGTAACGCCCGATTGAAGAAAATTTTAGATACATCTTTTAATTTATCCATTTGGTGTACCCGTAGTCTTAAAAATGTCTGACCTAAAATTGTCGACAGGAAAGGCGACAAATTGTTAAATTTTAGTTTAGAATATTTTATGATGGAGGATATGAAAAGTTGGGCCTAGCCAATATTAACAAATTGTTAATTCTTAAATTTGAAGCGGTTTCTCTATTATTAGGATGCGCAGCCTCCTCAAACCTAACCTTCCTACATTAATTGTGCCTGCATTCCATTTCGGAAACTCATCCCAAAAGAGAAATAATTAAAAGAAGTAAGCCAAGGCTATAGTTGAACGTGGCCGACCATGTGATACCCTACAACTTTACCCCTGGGAATTAGCTTTCCACAAATCAAAATTTCTTTATTAAACAAATATACTTATTGTAAGAAATAACTTTGTGGATTCTGTAGCGTGTCACACTAAGGTTAAATAATAATTGTTTCACAAACATGCCAAAAGGGAAAAGAAAGACTTCTCTTATACCAATGAGTGAGTGTACTCCGATTCATGTTCGCTCAATGATATGGGACCCACAGCTTATCTCCGAGTCCGAAAGGCGTGTCCTGAGACACCACTTGTAGAGAAGTTTTAAATGGCTGAAATACTCAGAAAATGTCGCCAACATTACTGAAGGGTAGGTATTTTGCCACAGTTGAAAATTGTATGTTACCTGGCAAGTGAATCGTTTCGAATAAAGGTGGCAAAGCGATCCATGCTGCAATGTATAAAAATCCAAATGGACAATAATACGCTAGCACACAGAGATGAGATATTGTTGGAACAATCATATTCTAAGAATAAAATAGTGTATTTTAAAAATCTGAAAATATATATTGTTGTTTCAACCATATATTTTTTATTAGGGAACATGATGGCACAAAACATATTGTTGCGTCAACAATACATATTTTAAGAATTTTAAAATACACCATTTTGTTCTTAGAATATGATTGTCCCAACAATATTTTTTCTCTGTGTGAGGGCACCATGTAATTTGCAATGATGCAATAACTGGGAATGGGAAAATGTGGTTCTCTACACAAAACCAAATATATATTAGGCAGTAGGCCCGTTGTCTAGCAGAAACGTTATTGCAATTTGCATCAGTGGGAAGGTTTATTATTTATCATTTTATCACCCGCTAAATAATATCAGATCATCACCCAACATTGAAGGCATCTTCTTCTAACTAAACTCTTACCTCGTGCAAAATTTCGTGAGTATTAAGCTATAATTTCGACCTCTAGCGTGTTTATGATTACAATACAAACAAAGAACTTGGTATATTAGGCTGTAACTCTGTTATCATGTACACCAACACAATTGACATCAATAAAAAGGTCAAGCGTTCCTCTTCCAATTATAGCTTATTTGCCCGGAATGTCTTTTCCAGGAATACATATATAAGCTATATATTAAAAATTTTCACAATTTTCACACAAAAGTTGTGGTCCATTTTACCCTCTAAATATTATCTGATCGCCATCTAAAACTGCAAGCTTCTTCTTTGCCATATAATCTATAAAAATTGAAAATTTCGAGGCGATCGGACTATTATTGCGACCTACAGATCAGCTACAAAATAGGACACCAATAAAAATGGGGATCTATTCTGGTCTGAACCCGACCTCCATATAAAATTTCGTGACGATCTGTCCATAATTGCGCACATCTCAAAATCGCTTTATCTCGTCGAGATATGAAGATTGGTATGCCACATTGGGGGTCTCCGACGAATATTTCGCGGTGTTACATGAATTTTTACTAAAACAAATTTATAATACCCTTTCCATATAGTGGTGTAGGGTATAAAAATAATTTAATGGTATTAAGTATCAAATATTCAACCCACATGTTTTCTCATATTTGTTTTTCTTGCCATAATTAAGGTTTTTATATTAGTTTGAAATCATTTTGTTGATTTCAAAAGAACATGAAAAATTATGATTTTGAATTAATTGGAAAAACATCTCAAGTAATAATTCTAAACATAGCCATTGGCAAAAACAGACCTCGAACGTTCCGAGTTAATGCTGGTTTTTGCTTTACATCTTCTTTAGAGGTGAGATAAAACCTCTATTAAAATTGTCCTTGAAGAATCATGTTCATATATAGTGTAAACCATATGTATGCTTCAGTGTGAGTGTAATGTATGTATATTCATTTGACCATTCATCGATGCATTTGATGCTGCTAATGCTCTCCATAGTTGCTGGTACTTAATAGGCAAAATCCAATAAAGAAGAACCAATAAACATCACGGCAAGCAATGACCACCATTTATTATGACTTCACATAACGTGAGGTGGGACGGAGTATGAAAGCAGTGGAGGGATAGTTGGTAGCATACATTTTGAGCATCTTTGGATGTTATTGGAATTGCATCTTCGATTATATTCGTGTGAGTGTTTATTATTTAAATGTTTTTTTTTCGCTGTTTTTTTGTCGTGGTTTGTTCTAACCAAATTACTGCAAACACAATGCACACCGTTAAGTTTTCATAACAACTTTAGTACTTCATTAACAACCAAAAGAGAAAAAAGCTCTTAGACATTCATAAAAAATCACATGGATCGTTTATAATGTTGGGCAATTGTTATTCGGAACACAGTGAAACCTCTAACAAGAGATTCTTTACCAAAATTTTGAATATTGTTAAACTTTATTGGAGTTTGTTAGGAAAGAGACATATGCGAGGGTGTAAAGTAGAGTGTTGGTGAGCGTTTTCTGCAAGGATCCCCTGTAATTCAATAAATATTTTGTTTATTAACATTTTGTATTGTATTTGAATATTTTCGATTGTGCAAAACCATTTGTAGTGGCGTTTCTTCTTCGCTCGAAATGCATGCCACATAAATTGCGTAATGTAAATATAAAATTCCAATGAACAACACCAAATAAATTGTTAATTTTAGTTGTAGCTGCTATTATTGGCTTTAAAGAGGAATGAATATTCAACATGACAATATCTTAATATGGTCATAAATAATATATTTGTTTAATTTATATTTATTTACACTACACACTTGTGCGTGGGAATGGAATGGATAAGGCGAAACATAAGAATACATTACAACTTTAGGTAATATAACACACTTTAGTAATAGGTTACAAACTACCCCTCTATAAATGTAGGACATTCAAAACATACTTTCTCACAACCTCAAAGGTGCCCCACATAACCTCAACTACCCCAATATATTTTTTGAATTTAGTTCCTCAATGATTCCTTAAATGATATATGGTCATAAATAATATATTTTTAATTTATATTTATTTACACTACACACTTGTGCGTGGGAATGGAATGGAGAAGATGAAGTATTACATCTTTGGCTATAATACCTCGAACCCATACCTCCAAAAACTATTCTTATCTATATGTAGGACATTCAAAAATACTTTCTCACAACCTTAAAGGTGCCCCACATAACCCCAACTAACCCAATATCTTGTTTGAATATAGTTCCTCAATGCTGATTCAGATGAAATATGAATACAATTGATGTCACAATAACATGACCACTCATAAATATCTGTCATTTTAAATCAATAATAATTGTAAGCAAAGGAAAAAAGAAAAGTGCAAAATTCAAAGTCTTTGCAAACTTTTCTACTTACCACCAAAAGAAAAAAATATTTGAAAACATTTCTTTGAATGTTAATACAACAATTTTGACAGATTGTGGGATAGTTTGACAGGATTGTGCCTCTTGTTTCTTTTCACCCTGTTCAATTGAAATGAAAACTACAGACTTTCAGTCAGACCTAGTGTCGTCTATCGTCACAACTTTGTCTATCTCCAACTCAAAAAGAGAGGAACACCATTGTACTGCCATTTAATGTCAAACAAAGAAATGTTTACCCGCTCAAACATGACATAACTTTCATGTATTGCTGTCATTAATCGTGTGGTCATCATCTTTGAGGTAAGGCCACGACAATGGAGATAAATTGCTAGGGACAGCAATAATGAAATGGAAATAAGTAAAAAACATTATTATTGGTTAATCGTTGAAATAGAACAAAAGACTTAAGACACAAACCTCTAAGAAACGTTGTGGAAAACGCCACAAATATTTTAAAAAGGGAGTCTCTATTTTTTATCCTACACCACGTTTGTTTTTCCAAAAATGCATGTAACACCGCGAAATATTCGTCATACGAGGGGCACTGGAAAACCTTCTGGTCACGCAGTGTCGCACAGTGTCACGACCGTGGCCAAAAATGGTAAAAACTAAATACTTCGTTGAACAAATTTATTGATGGGGAGTGATAGAAAACATATTAATTAAGAAGAATCTGAATTTTGGTACTGATACGTGAAGTAGTTTTTCTATATGTGGATTTAAATCCGACAATTTTAGTTAATACGTATTTTTGTGTTTTTTTTTTTCTAAAATTAATAAATTATATTATGCGTTAATATTTAAAATTTAAAAGAGACGGTCGCTGCAAAAATGGTTCCTAAGTTCTCTTGGGATGTAATAAACTTAGCTACACTTTTGTTTGCATGTAAATATTAATCATATGGCATTTACATTTACCCCACATGTATTACTAAGTTTATTAATTTTCGGAAGCAAATTTTAAATTGAGTGGAGTGGGAAAAAATTGTATAAAAGTGTATATCTATATTTTTTGCTGTATGAGTAGTAAAAAGTGAGTACTTCAAACATATAAGGGTCCCAGCTGCAGAGGTTTGCAGACGAATGTGTCATTTCTCTTTTTCAGCGACCACCTCACTGAGAGGATACCCCCTTTTTAACAAATCGTTTTGCGGTGTTGGCTATAGCGCGAAAACGAATGAACCGATCATCATATATTTTTGTGGGCTTATTAAGTACCTAACAATCTTGCTTTGAAACGAGAGGATTTTAAAAATATCAATTTTTAAAAAAATTGTGAAAAGCGAAAATCAAAATTCGATTTTTTACAAAAAATTGACCGTTTTTTGACAACTAATCGATCAAAAAATTTTTTTAAAGGAAATTTCTCATATATAAAGGCAAGAGTTTGATATATTCGATATGCTCACAAACAATATGAAGACTCAACACCAAATTTCAGTCATATCGGGTGGATATTGAGGGCACAACACTCAAAATACCGAAAAGGAGGAGGCACGGTTCTATGGGGGCTATAGTAAGACGAGGACCTACACCGACATATTTCTGGTGGAAGGTTATAAGTACCCCAACGGAGACTTAATACCAATTTTCAGCCATTTCGGTGTGATAATCGGGCTAAAACCTCCAAAATACCGAAAATCGGGAGGTACCGTCCTATGGGGGCTATATGAAGGCGTGGACCTGTGCAGACAAATTTCAAGGTGAAGGTATAATGCCCCCTACGAAGACTAAATACCAAATTTCAGCAATATCGGTGTAATAATGAGGCTAAAATCTTCAAAATACCGATAATCGGGAGGTACCGTTGTATGGGGGCTATATCAAAACGTGGACCTAAGCCCACAATTCTCTGTTGGAATGTTTGATACCTCTGCCGAAGACTAACCACAAAATTTGAATACTTTCGGTTGGTCATTGTGTTTAAAACATTCAAAATACCGAAAATCGGGAGGTACGGTTCTATGGGGGCTATATCAAAACGTGGACCAACCAACCCAATTTTTTGTCCTGAAATTGATGCATCTACGACAACTTCTTCTATTTTTGGCCACAGTTAATATGAACTCGAGACATTGTGTGTCGCCAGGCGTCATTTTACATTTTTTTTTAATTTTGAAAGTTTGACAGTTTTTAGCCTAAGCGTACTCAGGACAGTTTGACATACGACCATGTGTTGGGTTGTTTACAGTGGCTTGATTGAGACACCTCAAAAACATGATTTTTGAACGCTTCAACAGCATCTTCTGGCGACGAAAATCTTTGACCACGCATTTTTTTTTCTTGATGTGCTGGAATCAAATGAAGTCATTGGATCCCCAGTCAGGGCCGTACGGCGCATGACCCATAAATTCTATGTTTTGTTCGGTCAAACAGGCGCTGCACGGCGCGAAATTAAGAACTTGAAAACGAATTGAGATACGTCACTGAAATTTTACACAAACTCAGTTTGTACCTGTGGGTAATAATGGGCCAAATATGAACAATATCGGCTAATTTTTTGGTATAGACCCCATATAACGGTGCCCTCCGATTTTCGGTATTTTGAGGATTTAAATTAGCTGTAATTTGGTACTTAGGGTTCCTAGTGGTCATAAAATATTTCCACCAAAAATTATGGACATAAGTGCACGTTTTGATATAGCCCCCATGTAACCGTACCTCCCAATTTAAGGTATTTTGAATATCGTGACCACATTTTTAAACCAACTAAGCTGTAATTTTGCATTCCGTGTTCTCACTGCGTATAAAATCTTCTTACAAAACATTTTCAATGCGGATTTATGTTTCGATATAGCCCCTTTTATGGTACCTCCGATTCGTTGAATTTTTACTTGTTATTCCATATTTAATAACATATTTAGCTATAATATGGTATTATAGTGTCTCCGGGTGTAGAACTCCTCCTGGCAAACATTTCTCAAGATAGGTCCATATTTCGTTTTAGCTTCCATACAAATGCACAGTTAAATTTGTATGAATTTCATGCAAAATCCCTTATTTTAAATGTGCAGTCATCAAAAGATATGCAAATATTTGCAGCCCTAATGTGGTTATTCCGTATTGAGAGAGTCCAATTTAATTCCCCAAAAAATAATCGAACCCAAGTTCGGCCAAGTTTACAACATGCACTCTATGGAACAAGCGCGTACAACCCATAAAAACACTAAAAAATTTAATTTTTTGAAAATTTATTGCTATATAACTAAGTACCTCCAGACCCCAAACTAATTTTTATAATTTAAATCACACCCTCTGCTATTAATTAAAAATAAATCCCGCCCAGTTTCATTACGAATTTATTTAACATTTAAACAAATATGAAGTTAATTTTTTTGCTACAATTTTTTAAAATCTGTTGCAACAAAAACTCTTGTATTTGATAGTGAATACTTACAACAAAAAAAAAAGGAAAAAACAAAATCTTTGTCTGCAAAGTGTCTATAATCGATACAATGGAGAATATTTCGCAATTTTATAGTTCGATTTTATGACTGGTTTGAATCGATGTGTGAGAACTCGCATTGTCATGATGCAGAACGATTTGTCTTCTCTTGTTCGGTTTTCGAATTTCTCAGGAGACTTCAGGCAAACAAATTGTAGTGTACTACTCAGAATTAAACTTTTTACATTTCTCAAGCCGTACAGTCGCCACACGGTCAGTTTTGGCGACAATTTGCTTTGAAGTTCTTCTTCCATGAACAACTTTCGTTGGATTTGGCTCGGTTTCGAAGACCCAAACGGTCGATTTGAAAACTCCTAAGCTTAGTTCCAAGATTCGTCATCTGTGAAGATCTTATAAATGTCGTTTGAAGCACCGCGATTGTTTTTATTCACAATTTCTTTGCACCAATCCCCAAGAGCCAATTTTGTTGGATATAACGAGACAAATCAATTTTTGCGGCCAGGTGTTTATACAATATCAAATGTTAGTTGGTGGAAGAAATGCCCAAGGGTGCCTCTATCTCACGGTATATGACATGGCGATCTTGCTTTATTAGTTCACGCACGGATTTATTTTTTTCTGGTACAACGTCAGATTTTTGGCGACCCTCACGACCTTCGTTTTTGGCGAGTGTCGGCCACGACTGAATTCATTAAAACCAGTTTTTCATAGTGTTATATGATGGCCCTTTATCGACATATAAAGTTTTAATTTGATCGATGCATTCTTGTTGTGATTATCCACGTCGAAAGTTGTGAAAAATTATTGTAGCGGAGAAGGCTATATAAAATGTTGACGTGGGCCTATACCATCTATACCGACAAAATTCAGGTGGAAAATTGTATACCCCCACGAAGACTAAATACAACATTTCAGCTATTTCAGGGGTTGATGTTGAGGCCACAACCTTCAAAATACCGAAAATCGGAAGGTTCTGTTCTATGGGGGCTATATAAAGACGTGAGAGTATACCGATCAATTTCAGGTGGAAACTTTACACCACCAACGAAGACTAACTAGCAAATTTCAGCCATTTCGAGGTGATATTGAGACCACAACCTTCAAAATACAGAAAATTGGAAGATGCCGTTCTTTTGGGCTGTATAGAGGCGTGGACCTATTCCGACAAATTTCAAGTGGAATAAAACTTTCCCCTCAACGAAGTCTAAATACCAATTTTCAGCCTTTTTGCAGGGATATAGAGGCCACATCCTTCAAAATACCGAAAAAAAAAACCAAAAACGGGAAGTGTCCTATATGAAGACGCGGACCTATACCGACAAATTTCAGGTGGAAAGTTTTATGCCCCTAACGAAGACTAAATACCATATTTCAGCCATTTCATCGGGATATAAAGGCCACAACCTTCAAACTACCGAAAATCCGGAGGCAACGTTCTATGGGGACTATATGAAGATGTGAACCAATTCCGACAAATTTCAGTTGGAAAGTTGTGTACCCCCAACGAAGACTAAATACCAAATTTCGGCCGGACATGGTTATTTCGACTTAGAGTTTTGTGCTGATCAAGAATCTTTATAGTTTATAGAGACTCCGACGAATATTTCGATGTGTCATATCGATATTGAGAATGGCCACCATGGTAAATGTCGAATTTTTCATTCCATCCCATATAAGGTGGCTTCTAATGACTTGTCCTTGATGTATGCGTGCTGAGATACTTATCTTTGTGGAATCCAATTGTGCCCTAATTTGAATGTCCAGTCTTCAGTCTTCCATTGTCTATAATAATTGGGATAGAGCAACTCGGTAAATCGGCTTTGAGAAGGTAAGCCACCTTTACCACTTTTTGTAGACCTCGTAGATACAAGAAACGCTGACAATCTTAAAAAGTCGCCGCCAGGATTCCTAACACCGGTTTCGTTGCTTTTTGGTACCGGGGATTTGACTTGTCCTTGATGTATGCGTGCTGAGATACTTATCTTTTGGAATCCAATTGTGCCCTAATTTGAATGTCCAGTCTTCAGTCTTCCATTGTCTATAATAATTGGGATGGAGCGACTCGGTAAATCGACTTTGAGAAGGTAAGCCACCTTTACCGCCAGGATTCCTATCACCGGTTTCGTTGCTTTTTGGTACCGGGGATTTGTATGGCTGAAAGTTGATAATCGCCCATTGACGGATGAACAGCTCCTCAATGCGGAATTGATATTGGCTTCCCAGCAAAATGTTCGATGCCAGAGATGTCATTCAATCATGGGTGCAAGTGATCTGGCATGTCATCTTTTTAGCATCCTCATCGATTTATATGAACGTGGACCCCAAAAGATGCTATTCATTTTTGGATCCAAAGCATGTCATTTACACCAATGCTTTGACATGTCATTTTCACCAATGCTTTGGCATGTCATTTCCACCAATGCTTTGGCATGTCATTTTCACCAACCCTTTGCAATGACATTATCATTACGACGAGCGTTTTAACAACGTTGGTTGTGATTTCGAGTCTGCTACAACATCCAGCCTATTGTAAATAATTAATCTTATATATTTAGAACAAGTGAGAAAAGGCTATAGTCGGTACGGAGCCGACTATGTGATACCCTACACCACTACCCCTGTGCATAATCTTTTCACTCGAAAACATTTCCTTTACGGAGATACGAAAGTTTTCACCTATCTGGCTTTTATACCAAATGACTTAAGGCGAACTGAACCAAAATAATTAATATTTAGTTTTATATTTGACTACTCTCGACATCACTAACATCAATAGGCTTCTATCTCTGTGAGAAAATGTCGTGATGATCCGATCAAAATTCCGACCTGTAGTGTGATTGCAGAAAAAGTGGAAAAAAGGGATGCATTACCGACTATTGCGATATCTCTATTATTTGACCACCTACGCCAACCTTATTTGCATAATTTAAAGATGGGATTTTCTACTTTCTTAGTCAGGCTTTGCTTTTAGAAGGTTCCCAACCAAAGGTGTGATATCCGTCATTATTATTAAAATCGGAAAAATTACCACCCTCGACAACCTTCGTTACATTGTTTCAAAGGTGATATTTCCTATTTTTGCTTTTTATATATTTTTCTATTTTGCTTTTTATATACCCCTTATAGACGCTGAGATATTTGCTTTGAAATATTATTATCCGACCGTCACCAAAATCAATAGGCTTCTTCCCCTCCGGGACCCCCATCAACACCCAAAATTTCGTGACGATCCGATCAAAATTGCGACCTGTAGCTTAATTTCCAAAAAGTGGAAAAATGGGATGTATTACCGACTATTGCGATATCTCCGTTATTTGGTCACCTACGCCGACCTAGTTTGCATCATTGTAAAGATGAGATCTTCTACTTTCGTAGTCAGGTTTTGCTTTTGAAAAGTTCCCAACCAAAGCTGTGATATTCGTCATTATAATTAAAATCGCAAGAATGAAAATTTGGGTTTTATTTGCTACTATTGTAATATCTTCGTTGTTTGATCACCTATGAGAACTTTCTTTACATCACTAGAAAGGTGATATTTTCTACTTTTATTGTCAGGTCTTGCGTTTGGTATACCCCATATAGAAGCTGAGATATTCGCTTTGGAAAAAAACGTTGTCTTTTTATCCACATAAGTTTTTTGCCCATTCCGACCCCTGAATATTATCCGACCATCACCAAAATCAAAAGGCTTCTTCCCCTCCGGGACCCTCATCAACACCCAAAATTTCGTGACAATCCGACCAAAATTGCGACCTGTAGCGTGATTACAAGGTTTAGATGGACAGACGGACGGACTGACGGACGGACACACATGGCCAGATCGACTCAGCTCGTCGAGACATTCATTTTGGTATATATAAGTATGGGTCTACGACCATTATTTCGATGCGTTACAAACTTTTTGGGCAAAACCAACTTATAATACCCTCCCCACATAGTGGTGTAGGGTATAAAAATTTGTATAAATAAAAACACAAAATTCATCTCTATTGGATCGATGGAATGGGTTCAAATGCTGATGAAAAGATCGGATCTTTCACGACTTCCTTTGCATGGGTTCAAATGCTAATGAAAAGATCGGATCTTTCACGACTTCCTTTGCATTGCTTCAAATGCTAATGAAAAGATCGGATCTTTCACGACTTTGTTTGAACCAATGCAAAAGATGCCATGGAATCACGTCATCGCATGGAACCCCTTCCTTCAAATTTTGCTGGGTTACTGTGGACAGGCCACCATTAAGCTAAGTGCAACCGGGGAAGTGAATCCCTGATAGTAGATCCAGAGTCTATAGTCCAGAGTTAGTCTCCAAAGCGTCGCTCCGCTTCTAGCAACCTATGGCTTTTGGATCCTTATATAGTATTTTGCGGAACCTGGTCGCTTTATTTATTCCCTCTATAGACTCGCTAAAGCTCACCAAAGACTTCGGTCGACGATGACATATGTGATAGGTTAAATGTCTACATAGCTGGGCTAGTGCAGTTCTTCCATCTGAGGAATATAAAAAGATCTGCCGCTAACTCCACTACCACACTGTTCACCACTTGGACGGCTGAAATGAGGCTCCCACTGAACATATTGGTCGATGGTGTACTGATTCCGACCACTAACTATCCCAACATATTGGGTGTAACTTTCGATTACATGTTTAAGTAGTCCGCGCAAGCCACAGCTATTTGCGATAATATCAGAAGTAGGAACAAGGTCCTCAAGTCGCTGGTCGGCAGCACTTCGGGTGCTGACAAAGAAACCTTGTTGACCCCTTACAACACAATAGGCCGATCTGTGGTAAGCTATGCGGCGCCAGCGTGGTATGCAAATGTTAGCGCTGCGCAGTGGAAGAAGATTAAAACCTGCCAGAATGCCGCCCTGAGGACTGCAACAGGGTGGCTCCTCATGAAACCGTCACGATTTAATGAACAGATCTCATAATCTGATTAACGAGCCTATAAGGCAGGCTTGGATAGCATTCACACTGACATGGTTGCGCAGGCAGTACAGAGACACAGTATGAATGCCGTACTTGGAGACCACCCTCCATCCATTGCAGCAGAAGAACCCAGTTAAGATCGGGACGATGCTGCCGCCTCAATTCGTACTGGGCCCGAATTGATGCCACGATACCCAACACATGCCCAGCATGTGGATTGGGACCACACGACACACTGCATTTGTCTAGCTGCCCAGCTAACCCCACTCAACTGTCTCCTGATTCTTTATGGACGCAGCCAGTCCAGTAGTGGAATTCTGTAACTCATTTTTCGAGTTGCCGACAAATATCGGTAAAATTTAAATGGTTATAACTTCGGTAATCAACGAAATTTCTCGGTAAGTTAACAACTAAAATAAAATTATCGCTAAGTCTTACCAATTGTAACAGTGTTGTCAATTTTTATTGATACTTTTCATATAAAATTTTGCATTTTAATACTACAGATTTTTATCGGTAACTCAAAAAATGTGTTACAGAAATCTTGAGTACAGAGCAACCAGAACCTTTAGTGCGATTCTGTAACACATTTTTTAGTTTCCGACAAAGATCGATCAAATTAAAACGCAAAATTATGAATGAAAAGTATAAGTAAAAGTTTTCATCACTGTTGCTGTCTTAACGACTATTTTATTTTCGTCGCTAACTTACCGAATAAATCGGTTATATTAAAAGTTATTGACATTTAAAAATTTACACTTACCGACTAGTTACAGATTCGGACTACTGATAATTGAAATAATACACGAACGAACATATATGCGTTGCTACAACAACAACAAAGATTTCGGTTTAGCTAATCAGTACTGAGTTTCATCTTACGGCCTTATTTTAAGAGTTCCTAGCTGCTTTACGAATAGTACACTAATAACCCAAGTCAGTAATTTTCCTACAATAAAAAGCTTGTCATTTTGACATTGCTAACCAAATTTTACTTATGTTTCTCTTTTCTTCTTCTAACGAACCGACATTGAACTCCAATGGCGTTTTGGTCATCTTAAAATCCCTTTGACCATTCAAAAATATCTTTCTGCATACTGCAACTGCAAAATTTGTCGCTACGGTTGATTGTCAAATCAAACCAAGTCATCGCAACAGGTTATGATGATGACAGCAATATAATCCGAACTATATGATCTGAAGATGTTATCGCAATAACTGGCTAGCGATTAGTTGAATCGCATGATAGATTTTACCTACATAGTACATGCCTGTGTACACTCATGCGAATACCTACTACACACAGCAAAAACATGGTTCATCATACGTTTGGATGCAAGAAAAACAACAACAGCAACATGGAAACACCACATAGAGAACACTGTTGTTGTTGTGTGGTGTTAACATCGCCCAAAAAGAAGCGTATTGTGATTATAAAGATGGTGTTATATTGGTGTGGCTGCCGGTATTAATGCTGATTTGGACGCTTGATTACTTCAGAGTGTTGTTGCTGCTATTGTTGTTGTTCGATGACAATAATGTTTTTGTTGTTGTCACTCACATCATTGCGGTGTTTTAATTTCTACTCATGTCGGTCTAGCTTGCTCTCGACATGTCGACAACCATGTACGTAAGTAGGTAGGTACATACATATGAGACGGCTTATTGACTGACGAACTGTTGCTACTTTTTGTCTGATGATAATAAATTTGATTTTAAATGAATTTAATTTTCTATTCATACCAAAAATAACCGGCGACAACAACAATAACATCAAGAAAGAATAGCAAACATGTATTTGAATTGGATGCTTGTATGATTAACCGGTTTCCAAATAAAAGCGAAAACTACAACGTATTACGGAATAATAATTAGAATTGTGAAAAGAAGAAGAAGAAGAAGGCACTAAAATTAACAGTTTATTAAACTAGTCTGCAAATTTTGTAAATATTGAAAGTGATGCAAAACTGGGATGTGATAGGGGTGAGGTTTATTCCGCTGGCTACCTTATAGGGACGAATTTTGACAGAAACCACATTTATGAGCGGTCATTATTTAAAGCCCTATTTAAAGCTTAAAATCCAACATTAAACTTACCGCATATACATATCTGATCAATCAAGTTGTGCAAAACTAAGAAAACTTTTGGAAGAGTACGAGCGTTGCAGAAAAAAACAAAACGTTAATTTATTGCAGGAACAGTTTGTCGTCAGCAAGGTAAAATTCGAATAAATGTGAAAGGGGATAAGAACCTGCACAAAGAACAGCGTCTAATCTGCCAATACCATTCACCCATACAAGCGAAAGAGCATCAAACCTACGCTTCTATGCGCAGGACAATAAAAGCAACTGTGTAACGCTTAGAAACTCAGCGATACGTAATTCTTCCGAAAGTACCACGGACTCATCCGACAGCAGTACAGACAACCAAACATGCATGATGTCAAAGATGTCGTCACAGACAGCAGCAACGATGTGCCACCAGCGTTCCGCTGATGGCATTAAAATCCCAACGCCATGGCAATCAGGCTATCTACAAGGAAGCTGTTCGGATATGTATTACTTGGTGGAGAAGTAGAGCATCCACTTTGACGACAAACACCGTGAGAATAACAGACTGTAGAAGAATTTAACAAGTAAGAAAGTATCAGTCAGCTGTGCTGACGGCGATATACCGGCTATATATATTTTGTATCTCAAGTTTGCTTACAAATACGTGAAATTTGTAGATACTGCAATATAGGGCTATACCAAATCATTGATATATACAAATTTTTTAGTGAGAAAATTCTGGTAGATAATTCGAAATATTAAATTACATTAAACTAAGTTTGTAGGAAATGTTTGAAAAAGTTTGAGAGTTATCTTTCACATTAGTCATTTTAGTATGAGCCGGCAGGGTTTTTGGAGCTTTTGGGCAATTATCATATGGAATTTGGACTTACTTCGGGAAAAATTTAACGTTGTTGTCCGCTAGGACAACCTATTTAAAAAAAATTCATAACGACCCGATAGGAGCTCTTAAACTTCACTTCTTCCTAATTTTGTATGGAAAGTACCCGCAGGAGTGGACCGATATAGTCCATATTCCAACCTGATACATGACTGGATGAGTACGATGTACAAAGACTGCACCAATCAGAAACTCCCTGCGAGATTTATCTTGCGGATTTGCCATTTTGGTCGGTGCCGTCAGAGATCTTAGAGCTTTTCGGCCAATATCTCAGGAAGTATGGACTTGCGCAAGAAAACAATTGTACCGCTGTAAAGGAAGCCGTAAGGACAACATACCGAAAAAATTTTCAAAACGACCCGAGAGGAGCTCTTAAACTTCACTTCTTCCGAATTTTTTGTTGGAGGTACCCGAAGGAGTGGACCGATGTAGTCCATATTCCAACCTGATACATGATTGGGTAAAATAATACAATGTGCAAAGTTTAGACCAATCATAAACTCCCTGCGAGAGTTATTTTATTTTTTTTTCTATTTTATTTCGTGCTCTCATGGTTTCTTGGAGAGTTTAGGGCATTATCTCCGGAAGTATGAACTTGCGCCCGAAAAAAAGTTTACCGTCGTAAATGGAGAATGTTTGGACAAATCGATTGCTCCCTTTGGGAGTTATCGTTCACACCATTTTACAGAAAAATGTATTAGTATGGGAGGTACCTGAAAGAGTGGACCGATATGGCCCATCTTCAAAATTAAACTAAGTTTGGAAAAAATATTACGAAGAGCAAAATTTGGTTGTTATTGTTGTAGCAACGCAAATATGTTCATTCGTATATTTTATTCATCTATCTGGCTCTGGTTCCTCTGTGTCCAGATTCAAATATTCTACAACCTGGACTGTCTGTGTACATAAAGAGTAACGAGACATGTGAGTGGGGTTAGCTGGGCAGCTAAACAAATATAGTTTGTTGTGCGGTCTCCATCCACATACAGGGCATGTTTGCTTTGAAGCTAGAGTTCTTAGGCCGTGGTCTTCGAGTACGGCACACACATTGGAAGGAACTATACGATGTGCAAAGTTTAAACCAAATTGATTGCTCCCGTCGAGAGTTATTATTCACACCATTTTACAGAAAAATTTTAAACTTTTGTATGGGAGGTTCCTGAAGGTGTGGACTGATATGGCCCATCTTCGAACATAAACTAATTTTGGGCAAAATATTACGAAGTGCAAAATTTGGTTGTTGTAGCAACGCAAATATGCTCGTTCGTAAATTGTATTTAGTTATCTGGTTCTGGTTCCTCTGTGTCCAGGGCATGTGCAGTCATTCCTCAGTGCGGCCTTGTGGCAGATTTGTATATTCCTCCAATGCGTAGCGCTAACGTTTTCATACCACACTTCCACCGCATAGCTTACCACAGATGGGCCTATTGATTTATAAGAGGTCAACAAGGTTTCTTTGTCAGCACACCCGGTCCTGCCGGTCAGTGACTTGAGAACCTTATTCCTGCTTCTGTAGTGCGATTCTCTAACCCACATTTTGAGCTACCGACAAAAGTCGGTAACATTAAAACGCAAAATTATGAATGAAAAGTTAAAAAAAAGTTGACAACACTGTTACTATCGGTAGAACTTTACGACTACTTTTTATTCGTCTCTAATTTACCGAATAATATCGTTAATTACCGAAATTATAAACATTTTAATTTTACCGATTTTTGTCGGTAACTCAAAAAATGAGTTAGAGAATCGCACTACTGATCTTATCAAATAACGTTAAACGTTGCACCCAATATATATCGGTAGTTAGTGGTCGGAATTGGGACAAATATGTTCTGAGAGTGCCTCACTTCAGCCGTCCATGTGGTGAACAGTGTGGTGGTGGATTTAGGGTCTGATTTTTTTTTTTTCATATTCCTTACATAGAAGAATTGTACTAACTTAGCTGCACTACCGTTTCAAACATGGCTGGTTGACGGTATAGAAGCTCTCGATAGGTCAAGAGCCATTATAACTATCGGCCGTGCTGTGCATTTTGGGCAACTGGGAAACAGGCGACAAGAGGGAGTTCGGTCTGTACGATTTACCTCTTCTGGCATTCTTGCCCGGCTTCAGTAGCAGGAACACCCTGCCAAATTTCCAAGCTTCTCATGTAAGTGTCTTATAAGCCCTTATATCGACTTATACGACGTTATAAACACTTATAACACCTTATAAGTGATTTTAAGAACTTATAGGTGTATATGAGGCCTTATAACTCATTATCACTTATAAGGCCTTATATGAGTACATGATTATAAGGACTTATATGTGCTTATAAGGCTTGTACGTGTTTATAAGTTCGTGTAAAGTACTTTAATAAGCACTTGTTAGTTCATATTAGTCATTATAAGAGCTTATAAATGTTCATTACTCGTTGTAAGCGTTTATACGGTTTTATAAGCACTAAAGCTGTATGAGTGATTGTACGTGTTTTAAGGTCTTATATATGAGGCTGTAAACACTTATAAATCCTATAAGCACTTATAAGGCTTTATAAGAATTTATAAAACTTTATAGGCAATTATAAGGACTTAAAGGAGCTTATACAGCACTTATAATCATGCTTTTATAGCCTCAAAGTGCCAAAAATGCTTTATAAGTGCTTATAACCATTTATAACGGCTTATAAGGTATTATAAAACGTTATATGGCTTTATAAATACTTATAAGGCCTTATAAGTGCTTATAACTGCTATTAAGGCCTAATAAGCATTTTTAAGCACTTATGAGGACTTAAAACCACTTAAAAGGTCTTACAAGAACTTATAAAGCATTTCTAGCACCTGTAAGGTCTTAAATGAGCTTATAAATGCTCATTTAAGTGTCTTATAAACACTTATAAACACTTACAAGACCTTTCAGGCACATATAAGACATTATAAGTGTCTACAAGATTTTATAGGTGTTTATAAGACCTAACAAATGATTTTAAGACCTTATAGGTGTTTATAAGACCTAATAACTAATTATCACTTGTAAGGCCTTATATGTATGTATGTCCTTATGAGGCCTCCTATTTGATCATAGGTATTATAGAGTGCAAAAATAAACTCTTATAAGTTGTTGTAAATGCTTATAACACCTTATTAGCCCCACAAGGACTTACAGTCATTATAAGAGCTTATATGTGCTTATAAATGTTTAAAAAACGTTACATATGTTTATACGACTTTCTAAGCACTTACATTCTTTATAAGTGATTGTGTTTATACATTGCGCTTATAAGACCATTTAAGTGCTTATAATTCCCTATAATCGCTTTTGACAAAGATGTAAATACATTAAGATTGGAAAACTCAATTGTTAACAATTGTCAATAGATGGAGTTAAGCTCAACAACATTCTGTTAAGTAGTTTACCATTTCAGGCGATTTTAACCACTAAGTTCATACTCAATGAACTGGAAACTGCTATGGAATACAATCCTGAGTCCAAATCTTTGCTTTCCTTCAATTTGTATAAGCCGAATTGCGCTTTAATGAGGCTTTTAACATTAACATACCCCTGTTGTTGCTAAGATGTTTATATACTTTGTTTCATAAACATTATTGCATTATGCATCTATTCTAGTCTTTATGTTCAATGTCTTTGCTTTTGAAGCCTTATAAGGTCTTCTAAGAAGTTTTAAAGCCTTATAAATAACTATAAGGTCTGATAGGAGCTTTAAAATGCTCATTTATGTGCTTTATGAGCACTTATAACCGCTTAAAAGGTCTTAAAGGTACATATAACATCTTATAACTGTTTATAAGACCTTATAACTTATATAGATTTATAAGATATTCGACTAGTATAAGCTTATAAGGCCTTTAAAGTGATTATAAGTGTTTATGAAGTACTAAAATAAGCAGTTATAAGCTCTTATGGGGCTAGCTTATTAACACCTATAAGGTCTTATAAGGCATCCTAAGAAATTACAATATCTTATATGAACTTATAAAGCTTTATAAGCACTTAAGAGGCTTGTGGGTGTTTAAAAATGTTCATCTAAGTGGCTTGTAAGAACTCACAAAGCCTTATAAACACACATAAGACGTCATAAGAGCCAATAAGGGCACGAAAGTACTTATAAAGTCTGATTAGTGCAGTCAATAAGGCCTTATATATGCTTATACAGTGTTATAAGTGCTTATAACTGTTATTAAGGAGTTAAAAGTACACATAATAACTTGTAAGTGCTTATAAGGGCTCAAAGTGCTTATAAGGACTATTAAACCGTTTTAAGTGCTTAAAAGCCCTTATATTGTCTTGTATGTATTTTTAAAACGACTTATAAGAACGCAGAAGCAAATATAAGGTCTTATTATATCTTATAAAAACCATCATTACAAGCTCTTATAAGTGCTCATAATGCACTTATTAGGCAGTTGTCCAACATCCCACCATAAGCCACTGCCTTTGAAATACATTGTAGCCCAGTGTTATGATGACAATGATGATCATGCTTAACTATTTAACCATTTGTTAATTAATGCGCATATTAGAATATTGACGTCCATTTCAGAATATATTCACAGTTGTTGTCGATCGTATTTTATTTCACTTTTACTCTCAACGCATATCAAACCATAAAAAATTTTAATCAATTGTTATGGCCAACGAATTTTAGCGGAGATGAAGACAAAAAATTAGCATAGCTGGTAGTGTGTGTCATCATCACTATCCTCCTCGTTGGCAGAGTAACACACTGAACTACACATAAAGTGTACGGTTATTCTGCCGCTATTCCATCGTTAATGGTACAGCTATCGATGTTGTTAATTGAAGTTTATTGCTAATATGTTTCATATAATAAAAATTCTAGCCTAAGGTATGGTAAGAGTAAACAACATTGCGAATCACAAAGCAATGATGGAAGCGGACTTAGCTTTATTTCATTATTTATTGTCTGCTTCTCCTTTTGCCACCCGCGCACACAATAAGAATGAATATTTTGTATTTCCTATGTAAAGAAATTATATGGCGCATAAAATTGCATAAAATACTCACATCATCTTCTTCGTTTTCTATCAAATGTTTTATGTTGAAATTCACTTAACGTTGGCGTCACTTAGTCACTTCGTATGTTCTCTTGGTATTAATAAAGATTTACAAACCCCCTTCCCCCTTTATAGTTGAATACGGCGGCAATGCTGTCATTATTTCAGTTTGGTCAGTTTTACTTAAATATGACACAAATTGCAATCAAAGATCGAAGAGAAGCAGACGGAGAAACCCAAGGGATGACTAAGTGTGGTTTTAATTGATTTTTTGTTTTCTTTGCGTTTGCATCAAATGTAATGTTTTTGCTTATCTTGGGCCTTGTACAAAAGACTTAAGACAGAAACCTTTTTTTCTAATCGAAAAGGCATTACAAATAAAATGTTTGATGATGAATGGTTTGTTGCCTGGGTAGTATGGTTGATGGATGGATGAATGGACGACTGGATCAATGGTATGGATGCTTAGTTTATTGTTATAAATGTAGCGATGACATATAGAAATATTTCATGGCAAATAATGAGACACCTTTTCTATGTTTTATTTCAACCGGAGCTAAGAGACTAAACCACAATCAATGTCTTGGCAATTATAAACTAAGAAAAAACAATTAATTTTTTTTAATTGAACTATAATAACAAGAATGTATACAAATAGTTTACAAATGGGTATTTTTTTTCACAGTCAATAATTGTGTTCTATAGTTTTTATACAAATCCAATAATTATTTATATTACAAAATTTTAAAGAATCTGTTAGGTGATGTATTAAGCGGAACTATGACCAAAGTTCGTGGTAGCTTAATTCACATGCATAATATAAATTCATCACCATCATCTAATGGTGTTTTTAATCACTATTAGATTATGTTGTATTACCATAATTTAGTTTGCTGTGCCAACCAAAACTTTATTTTGTCAATTTTCATTTTTTTTCTCTTTCTCAAATTCATCTAAAACGTGATGCTAAACAAACAATGAATATCTTCAATGCACGGCAAAAAAATTTGATTGTCAATTTTGCTAACTGATCTCCAATCCAAAGTCAACATAGATTTCAGTGTGACAACAATGTGCCGATTGTGGCAAAGATTTGAATTCTTATCTTTGGTTTTTACACACAGAGATGGAAGAAAAGATGCTTGCCGCTCTGGCTTAGCTTTAGCCTATAGAAGGTGAAGTTATATGCCGCTATAGACTTTCAAAAAATGATCTTAAAATATTCCAAATTCTGTGGAGTAGGTATCGTAAACAGTGGACCCACTTATTCCACAAACAGGTGTCATCAACAAAGTCTATACCGAATAAAATTATAACATTGCAACTAAGGCTACAAAAAAGTAAGAGATGTACGAAGAATGGTCCTAAATATTGGACAATTTCGGGCCCACATCTCAGGAAGCATTGTCTTCCCTTATCAAACAAATATTTTTTTGACTTCTAGGTCATTATTTCAGGAGGCATGAAAAAAATTATATCGTTGTAATCATAATCTCATAAGCTACCTTCGATGAAAATTTCAAAACGCTACTCATTTTGTCGGCACCTTATATTGCACTGCGAAACTTTTTTGAAGGATGTACCCGAAGGGGTTGTCCGATATAGACCTTCTTGGAACTCAATGTACGTTTGGAAGAAATCTTACAACATGAAATATTTCGGCCAAATCTGATCAATTCCCCGGTTATTGTGGTTCCTTCAGGAAGTTTCTTGAGCTTCTGGTCCATTATCTCAGATAGTGTGGACTGGTCACTCAATAAATATATACCGTCGTAAGAGGATCCGCCAGGACAACTTGCAGCAAAAAATTACAAAACTATCCAAGACACGTCCTTAAACACAAGATGTGAGAAAATTTTTTAAAGTTTTGGGAGATACCCGATGAAATGCACCGATGTATTCCATATTCGAGCATTATCTAAGTCTGTAAAAAATATTTTGAGAACCACATTTTGGAACAAATCGGTTACTTCCTTTGAGAGTAAGAACAAAAAAAGTTCGGTCCGTTTTGATCCGTTCTATAGATATCGTGCTCACCAGCCGAACAGACGGATTGAGAGACAAACGAACAGGCAGGCCTACATCGACTCCCAATCCCGGATTTTGTCCAAACATAGTTTTCGTCTTAAACCCTTACTAGTATTTCTACGAGACACCTTATCCTAAATACTGAGGGTTTAACAAATTAGCTCGTCTAAATAATGGTTTAATACCCCTCATATGCTAAGACCAAATCTGCCATAGACAACGGTGTCATTGATCCTAGCATTATATAAATTTAGACGGTCCCACCATCCCGAGCATAGTTGAGCCAAAACTACTCTGGTTTCTCGCGACAGCTGACGCTCCTCAACAGATAGGGATGTTCTCCGAGGACCGCATTCACACCATACTTGTATATGGCTTCAGCTATTGCATATGTGTGAATGTTACTCAAACATGCTTGATCGATTATGAAAATACATCCTGATATGCCTGGGTGGGGGGATCTATCCATCATATGGTAATTAGGATAGCCCTCACGGTAACACGCAAGAGAACACGAACCCTGAAGAATTGCTATCTCCTCATGTAGGTGATACACGGAAGACATGAGGAAGCACCCTTTTGCCGTTCTTAGGACGGAATTTTGTCAGGTTTAAATATGTTTTCATTGCTTTGCACTTTTTCGCTAACCACGTTGGCGCCGCATAGCTAATATGTGGCCAACAAGGTTTCCTTATCTGCACACCAAGTGCTACCGCCTAGAGACTTGAGGACCTTGTTCCTAGATCTCAGCTTGTTGCAGATAGTTGTGGCCTGTGCAGACATGCTGTCGAATATGGCCCCTAGAATCTTGGGCTAGTTAGTGGTCGGAATGCTGCTACCATCGACCATGACATTCAATTCAGTTCTCATCTCTGCAGTCCAAGTGATGAATAGAGTGGCCGTAGATTTATTGACGGATATTTTTATATTTCTCGCGTAGTAAAAGGTGGAAAGATCAGTCAAATAGGACTTCAGCCTTTCACAAATAACTTGCCAAGATTGTACAATCATCCGTATACGTTACGATTTCAATGTCGCCTGGAGGGGGTGGAATTCAGGAAAGGTAGAGGTTAAAAAGTTCCAGAGATATCACCCCACTTTGGGGAACTGCCTGTTTCACTCTACGGGGCGTGGAATTCTTGTCCATGAATTGCAGGTAGGACTTGCCGGTTAATGTTGGCCCTATAACATAGACTGCAGTTATTTATCGGCGGTATATATGCGTTATTAAACTCTATCTCGACAATTCTACACCTGACTGCTATGCCCATACATTCCATTACGGGTCATCAGAGCCAGGCTCAAGCGTTCTCACTTTGGGGAACTGTCTGTTTCACTATACGGGGCATGGACTTCTGGTCCATGAATTCCAGCTGCGACTTGCGGGCCAATGTTGGGCCTAAACCTAGAGAACAGCTATTTATCGGCAGTAGATATACGTTAATCATCTCTACCTCGGCAGTTCCACACCTGACTAATCTCAAAAAGGACGCATTTGTTTTCAGGAATTGGAACAGCAACGGCTGGTGTTAAGTTGTGCGTGTGCGGCGGTTGTTGGGTGGACTGCGTGGGCTGTGTTCACTCAGCATGCAGTAAACATAGTACCTCACATGGACTAGTTCAGAGCAACAACTTCCGGCATATATTGCAGCTCACCGAAGTTTGAGTGTGGCGGATGCGGATGTGACAAACTGAGCACATGCACGGGATCACGGGTGTCGTGTTCTTCCTGGTCAATCTGGTATCGAAAAATTCTTCGCCGTGGAACTGTTTTGTGAGAGAGGTACCCATTGGCTTTATCCAATATAGACTTTTTTGCTACTTTAACATATTTTCCGGTTCGCAAAATTTCGGGCAAATCCGAAACCGAATTCATTATAGTGCAGATCAGTAAAGAGTTATAGTGCTTTTCAGTCAGTTTGTTGGTCCCGGTAGGTTTTTTTTGGATTTTGTGGGTCATTATCTTAGGAAGTATTGACTTACCCCGGCAAAAATTATGCAAAAAAATTCAAAACGATTCGTGGCACCTCTTTAAACTGCACTTGTGGACCGATATAGTCCATGTTCGAACCATATATAATTCTGAAAGAAATAATACCATGAAGTCCAAAAAGGTTGTAGATAGGTAATTTGGGATTGTGTTAGAAAATATTTTCACCCGATTTTCGGTACTCTTCAGTACTCGGGTCTCTGAAACAGAATCCTGGAAAAGAAAAGAAGTAAGAATTTAAGAAAGCAGTTCGGTGTGTATTCCTAGCCATGCTAGGTTTTTGAAAATTAAATAGGGTAATGGGATCTATGCCAGATCAGAAGCTGAGGGCATTTGTTTAATATCTACCCATTAATTGGTATGTTCTTGTGTACAGTAAAGTGATACCTGTAAATTACACCGCCTCTATATCTTCTGTATTTCCACATAATCTACAGTAGTCGATGTCACTTGAACCTAGTGGTCTAACCATACGGTGACCCCTAATGGGTCCGACAGAAATCTTCTTCCCTGTTTCCCCGTTCCATAGGCTATCGGCGCTGGGATGCTCAAAAAAATGCATCAATTAGTAAATCAATCGATTTATAACCATCCCGAGGTAGTTTGTGCTAATTCGTTTCCCATTATGTTACCATGCCCACTATGAACCCAGCAAAGTTTAACGATATTCCATATATCATATAGAGCCCTACTGCAATCATGGATAGCGTGCGAGTTTAAGATCCATGACTTGAGAACATTTAGTCAAGGATCCTGTGGGACCGGAAAGGATGGTTCTATAGACTATTTCTTAAAGAAAGGATGCTCTGATAGACCCTTTCTGAAAGAAAGGATGCTTCGATAGACCCTTTCTGAAAGAAAGGATGGTTTTATAGACTATTTCTGAAAGAAAGGATGCTTTGATAGACCCTTTCTGAAAGAAAGGATGCATCGATACACCCATTATGTTACTATTCCCACTATGAACCCAGCAAAGTTTAACGATATTCCATATATCATATAGAGCCCTACTGCAGTCATGGATAGCATGCGAGTTTAAGGTCCATGACTTGAGAACATTTAGTCAAGGATGATTGCAAGAATCTCTGCATGAAAATCGCTACAGCTATCGTTAAGCTTATACGCACGTTTGATTTGTAGATTTTAGCAATAAGCACCGCCGCCTTTTTCCATTTTCGATCCATTTGTATATATTACCCGACCGTCCAAAGTAGAATTACCTTGAGCCCAAATGCCTCTGCTTAAAATAATTACGGAAGTTGAGTCAAACCTGAAAGAGGTGGACAATATAATGGTAACTAACTACTTGCACTCTATTGTGGTGCAGGATGCCAAATGGTGACCAGGAACCAGCAATTTAATTTATTAAATGTTGTCATGTAGGGTATCAAACTATAATCAAGAGCTATGCTTTTCTAATACATTGCCACAAATCTCGGATTTTTTATGTTCGTCTTTTTTACTTCCAAACTATCTTCATTTCAATCTCATCACTTGTATTTGCACCAATTGTCCATCCATCACCGTGACAAGTCAGCCAACCACACACAAAGTTTAAAAAGATATGGAAAAAAACTGAACATCTCGCTCGATGAAGGCAAATCATGTGAATAAATTTAGTCAATGCATTTGGTTCAGTTTTGCTTAGCTTTTTTACACGAAAAAAGAGGTGCTGCATCCATTGCAGATTCTCATGAACGACAAACTACAGCATTGGAATGTCACAAGTGCTGATGAGATGGTGTTGGAGGAGATGTTGCCAAGCTGTAATATAATTTTTGGTATGGTCAATTTATTAGACTTACAGAGTAAAATATAATTAGACACCAGATGAGTACTGTAGAACAAAAGTATTATCGAATATCTTACACAAAAGTTAAGTGAATTTGAAGAATGTTTATTGAAGTTCGAGATGGACTTTCAAATTGAGGAGAAAAGCAAAGCGGGGGACATCTATACTAAGTTCGGCATATACATAATGCAAGTGTTCTGGGGTGGGTACGTAAGACTGTGTTGATTAGATCTGTCAATTGAATAATTAGGCCCACAAACGCGTAAAATGTAGCTTGGAAATTCCCAAATTTTTTTATCGCCATAGGGAAATTTTATTACTTTTCGAAAATAGGGAACTGTTCATAGGACATAAAGATCCACCTCTCCTACTATTGTTTTTTACAGATATAGGCTTAGAGTGTTTATTGGTTCAACTACTATTTCCCTGCTAACCTACCTTTTGAACCACTGTTTTAGTTAACCTTTGATCATTATCACCATCAATCTAACGGCTGACTGCAAATGTGCAAATTTAGACCATATCGAACATCGAATAGCTAACTAACCATCCATCTATCTGCAAGTCTGTCCTTCCATGTGGTTCATCCAAATACACTTCTTGTTTTTTTTCATAATGCTAGCCATCCATCGAAGTAGCTAGCCAATCAGCAACAACTGTGTCGCTTTTTGTGTGTGTGTGTTTTTTTTGTGAAGCTGTAAAATAATCACGATTTGTTTGACGTGACCTTGCAACGTTATGCTTAACGATTAACTTGGCAAAGAAATGCGTTTCGAATTGCTATGACTTGTGGTGATGGCTTAGACTAGAAATAAAAATATGAATTGGGTGCAAGAATGTCATGTACGGATAAATAAATAAATTTTCCATTTTTTTAACAACACTAGTAGGTGACAATCCTTATTTACTTACTCTAGAAGACCCAATATAAAACATTTGGCCCATGAACCGAACTAAGAACAGATTTCCAAACTTTACGATCCATTGATGTAAATTTGTAAAGAAAAGGGTGCTTCTACGGGCATTTCGGAAAGAAGGGGTGCTTCTATAGATCCTTTCTAAAAGAAAGGATGCTTCGATTGACCCTTTCTGAAAGAAAGGATGGTTTTATAGATCATTTCTGAAAAAAGGATGCTTCGACAAACCCTTTCTGAAAGAAAGGATGGTTCTATATACTATTTCTGAAAGAAAGGATGCTTTGATAGACCCTTTCTGAAAAATGATGCTTCGATACACTCTTTCTGAAAGAAAGGATGGTTCTATAGACTATTCCTGAAAGAAAGGATGCTTTGATAGACCCTTTCTGAAAGAAAGGATGCTTCGATACACTCTTTCTGAAAGAAAGGATGGTTCTATAGACTATTTCTGAAAGAAAGGATGCTTTGATAGACCCTTTCTAAAAGAACGGATGCTTCGATAGACCCTCTCTGAAAGAAAGGATGCTTCGATACACCCTTTCTGAATGAGAGGATGGCTCTATGGACTATTTCTTAAAAAAAGGATGCTTTGATAGACCCTTTCTAGAAGAAAGGATGCTTCGATAGGCCCTTTCTGAAAGAAAGGATGGTTTTATAGATCATTTCTGAAAAAAGGATGCTTCGATAAACCCTTTCTGAAAGAAAGGATGGTTCTATATACTATTTCTGAAAAAAAGGATGCTTTGATAGACCCTTTCTGAAAAAAGGATGCTTCGATACACTCTTTCTGAAAGAAAGGATGGTTCTATAGACTATTCCTGAAAGAAAGGATGCTTTGATAGACCCTTTCTGAAAGAAAGGATGCTTCGATACACTCTTTCTGAAAGAAAGGATGGTTCTATAGACTATTTCTGAAAGAAAGGATGCTTTGATAGACCCTTTCTAAAAGAACGGATGCTTCGATAGACCCTCTCTGAAAGAAAGGATGCTTCGATACACCCTTTCTGAATGAAAGGATGGCTCTATGGACTATTTCTTAAAAAAATGATGCTTTGATAGACCCTTTCTAGAAGAAAGGATGCTTCGATAGACCCTTTCTGAAAGAAAGGATGGTTCTATAGATCATTTCTGAAAGTAAGTATGCTTTGATAAACCCTTTCTGAATGAAAGGATGGCTCTATGGACTATTTCTTAACAAAAGGATGCTTTGATAGACCCTTTCTAGAAGAAAGGATGCTTCGATAGACCCTTTCTGAAAGAAAGGAGGGTTCTATAGATCATTTCTGAAAGTAAGTATGCTTTGATAAACCCTTTCTCAAAGAAAGGATGGTTCTATATACGATTTCTGAAAGAAAGGATGCTTTGATAGACCCTTTCTGAAAGAAAGGATGCTTCGATACACTCTTTCTGAAAGAAAGGATGGTTCTATAGACTATTTCTGAAAGAAAGGATGCTTTGATAGACCCTTTGTAAAAGAAAGGAAGCTTCGATAGACCCTTTCTGAAAGAAAGGATGCTTCGATACACCCTTTCTGAATGAAAGGATGCTTCAAATGACCCTTTCTGAAAGAAAGGATGCTTCGATACACCCTTTCTGAAAAAAGAATGGTTTTATAGACCCTTCCTAAAAGAAAGGGTGCTCCGATAGACCCTTTCTAAAGGAAAGGGTGCTCCGATAGACCCTTTCTAAAGGAAAGGGTGCTTCGATAGACCCTTTCTAAAGGAAAGGGTGCCTCGATAGACCCTTTCTTAAAGAAATGGTGCTTCGATAGACCCTTTTTTGAAAGGAAGCGTGCTCTGATAGACCCTTTCTTAAAGAAATGGTGCTTCGATAGACCCTTTTTTGAAAGGAAGCGTGCTCTGATAGACCCTTTCTGAAAGGAAGCGTGCTCCGATAGACCCTTTCTGAAAGAAAGGATGCTTCGATACACTCTTTCTGAAAGAAAGGATGGTTCTATAGACTATTTTTGAAAGAAAGGATGCTTTGATAGACCCTTTCTAAAAGAAAGGATGCTTCGATAAACCCTTTCTGAACGAAAGGATGCTTCGATACACCCTTTCTGAAAGAAAGGATGCTTCGATACACCCTTTCTGAAAAAAGGATGGTTTTATAGACCATTTCTGAAAGAAAGGATGCTTTGATAGACCCTTTCTGAAAGAAAGGATGCTTCGATACACTCTTTCTGAAAGAAAGGATGGTTCTATAGACTATTTCTGAAAGAAAGGATGCTTTGATAGACCCTTTCTAAAAGAAAGGATGCTTCGATAGACCCTTTCTGAACGAAAGGATGCTTCGATACACCCTTTCTGAATGAAAGGATGCTTCAAATGACCCTTTCTGAAAGAAAGGATGCTTCGATACACCCTTTCTGAAAAAAGGATGGTTTTATAGACCATTTCTGAAAGAAAGGATGCTTTGATAGACCCTTTCTGAAAGAAAGGATGCTTCGATACACTCTTTCTGAAAGAAAGGATGGTTCTATAGACTATTTCTGAAAGAAAGGATGCTTTGATAGACCCTTTCTAAAAGAAAGGATGCTTCGATAGACCCTTTCTGAAAGAAAGGATGCTTCGATAGAGCCTTTCTGAAAGAAAGGATGCTTCGATACAAAGTAAGGGTGCTTCGATAGATCCTTTCTAAAAGAAAGGGTACTTCTATTTCTGAAAGAGAGGGTGTTTATACGAAAAGGGTTTCGTATAGAACCTTCTATAAACCCTTTCTCAAAGAAAGGGTGCAACGATAGAAACTTTCTCGAAGAAAGGGTGCAACGATTGAATCTTTCTCAAAGAAAGATTTTTCAAAGAAAGGGTGCTCCGACAGACCCTTTCTAAAAGAAAGGTAGCTCCGATAGACCCTTCCTAAAAGAAAGGGTGCTCCGATAGACCCTTTCTAAAGGAAAGGGTGCTTCGATAGACCCTTTCTAAAGGAAAGAGTGCCTCGATAGACCCTTTCTTAATGAAATGGTGCTTCGATAGACCCTTTCTGAAAGGAAGCGTGCTCCGATAGACCCTTACTAAAGGAAAGGGTGCTCCGATAGACCCTTTTTGAAAGAAATGGTGCTCCGATAGACCCTTTCTAAAGGAAAGAGTGTTTCGTTAGACCCTTTCTGATAAAAAGGAGTGCTCCGATAGACCCTTTCTAAAGGAAAGGGTGCTTCGATAGACCCTTTCTGAAAGGAAGGGTGCTCCGATAGACCCTTCCTAAAAGAAAGGGTGCTCCGATAGACCCTTTCTAAAGGAAAGGGTGCTTCGATAGACCCTTTCTGAGAAAAAGGAATGCTCCAATAGACCCTTTCTAAAAGAAAGGGTGCTCCGATAGACCCTTTCTAAAGGAAAGGGTGCTTCGATAGACCCTTTCTGAAAGGAAGGGTGCTCCGATAGACCCTTCCTAAAAGAAAGGGTGCTCCGATAGACCCTTTCTAAAGGAAAGGGTGCTTCGATAGACCCTTTCTAAAGGAAAGGGTGCTTCGATAGACCCTTTCTTAAAGCAATGGTGCTTCGATAGACCCTTTCTTAAAGCAATGGTGCTTCGATAGACCCTTTCTGAAAGGAAGCGTGCTCTGATAGACCCTTTCTGAAAGGAAGCGTGCTCCGATAGACCCTTTTTGAAGGAAAGGGTGCTCCGATGGACCCTTTCTGAACGATAGGGTCCTCCGATAGACCCTTTCTAAAGGAAAGAGTGTTTCGTTAGACCCTTTCTGATAAAAAGGAGTGCTCCGATAGACCTTTTCTAAAGGTAAGAGTGCTTCGATAGACCCTTTCTGAAAGGAAGGGTGCTCCGATAGACCCTTTTTGAAGGAAAGGGTGCTCCGATAGAAACCTTTCTAAAGGAAAGGGTGCTTCGATAGACCCTTTCTGAAAGGAAGGGTGCTCCGATAGACCCTTCCTAAAAGAAAGGGTGCTCCGATAGACCCTTTCTAAAGGAAAGGGTGCTTCGATAGACCCTTTCTAAAGGAAAGGGTGCTTCGATAGACCCTTTCTTAAAGCAATGGTGCTTCGATAGACCATTTCTTAAAGCAATGGTGCTTCGATAGACCCTTTCTGAAAGGAAGCGTGCTCTGATAGACCCTTTCTGAAAGGAAGCGTGCTCCGATAGACCCTTTTTGAAGGAAAGTGTGCTCCGATGGACCTTTTCTGAAAGATAGGGTCCTCCGATAGACCCTTTCTAAAGGAAAGAGTGTTTCGTTAGGCCCTTTCTGATAAAAAGGAGTGCTCCGATAGACCTTTTCTAAAGGTAAGAGTGCTTCGATAGACCCTTTCTGAAAGGAAGGGTGCTCCGATAGACCCTTTTTGAAGGAAAGGGTGCTCCGATAGAACCCTTTCTAAAGGAAAGGGTGCTTCGATAGACCCTTTCTAAAGGAAAGGGTGCTTCGATAGACCCTTTCTACAGGAAAGGGTGCTTCTATAGAACTTTTCTGAAAGAAAGGGTGCTCCGATAGACTCTTTCTGAAACAAAGGGTTCTCCGATAGACCCTTTCTTCAATAAAAGGTGCTCCGATAGACCCTTTCTGGAAAAAAGAGTGCTCCTACAGACCCTTTCTAAAAGGAAGGATTCTCCGATAGACCCTTTCTGAAATAAAAGGTGCTCCGATAGACCCTTTCTGGAAAAAAGAGTGCTCCTACAGACCCTTTCTAAAAGGAAGGATTCTCCGATAGACCCTTTCTGAAATAAAAGGTGTTCCAATTGACCCTTTCTCAAGAAAGGGTGCTCCGATAGACCCTTTCTGAAATAAATACCCTTTCTCAAAAAAAGGTGCTCCGATAGACCCTTTCTGAAATAAAGGGTATTCCAATAGACCCTTTCTCAAAAAAGGGTGCTCCGATAGACCCTTTCTGAAATAAAAGATGCTTCGATAGACTCTTTCTGAAAGAAAGGGTGCTCCGATTGCTTCTATAGACCCTTACTGAAAGAAATGGTGTTTCTATAGACCCTTTCTGAAAAAAAGTGTGCTTCAGACCCTTTCTGATAAATACTCTAAAGTCAGATTTTTTTCTTGCGTTTTTGGGAGAGATCGTAGTTGGAGTTTCTTCTAAATTTCATTGAAATATGTATTTAAGTTGACAAAACCTTATTTAAAAAAAAGAAACAAATAGAACACTTCAAAGCAAAAACTACAACATTAACCAACAATTGAAATCTTTACTGTCACAAGAACATAAACATAAATCATTTCTTTAAATATTTTTTGCCATGGTTTATCGATAACTAAAATAAAAAAAATATTCGCATCATGCAATTCTGCACCGCCATCATTCAGCCATTCGTCGTTTGTACCACCACCACCATTCTTCATTCTGTTTCCATCATTTAAGTGTGCAGCTTTTGGTGTGGCAGACTAACTGGCTGGCTGAAAGATTGGTGGCCTTAACGAAACTAAAAATCTATGGTGGGTAGGACCCTTTTTTCGTCAAAAAGTTCAATGATAACAAATCGAATGATTTGTGCGATTTAGCGTTGTTCTTGATGATTTTTTTTTTTTTTGAAGTTTGCTGCATTTAAAATGATTTCATTTTTAACGTCATTGGTTTGTTCTTTGGCTTTTGCCTGTCTTAACTTAAACGATGTTCTTCTATGCTGCTGGCTGAATGCTAAGGAGGGTCTGTGAACTTTTTTATCGTCTGGCGTTTTTAATAGATTTGCTATCTTTAGTTAAGCAAAGCGAAGAAATAGACAAAACAAAAACAGAATCAATTGAATATTCTTTTTTGGTTATTTTTTGTGCTGTGCTGCTTGTCTTGCTGGGTCTTAAATCACAATAATCAACAAATTGTTTTAAATGATTTTTTGGGGATTTTTTTTTTAACTTTTTAAAGTTGTTGAAGAAGGAGGTGTGCCTGAGAGTTTACAGGTTAAACGATTTGGTCTCAAGGTGTAGTTTTGTGTTTAATTTTTTATTTTTTTGTTCTTTTTCGTGTTTTAGTTTAAATTATTATTGTCTAGGGTGAGATTTGGTAAACATAATTAAATACATACAATAGAATCCCGATAAGTCATAAACTAAGACAACCACCATTTTTTTACGAACACATTATTAGTTTAGGATTGATTTAATTGCGGGAAAGAATAATTATAGAACAGAAGAAGAACAACAATTTATAGAGCACCCCGATAGTGAGGGGGAGAAGAGGAGTGTTCTACGCCAAATTTGTCTTCTGGTCATGAGCGTTGGACAGCAACATTAAATGTAAGCGCTAGATTTTCTCTGTTTCTTCTATATCTTCGCATAACATGTAGTAGGCAGCAATCTCACCTCTTTCCCATTTACAAGACATTCATCTTATACTGCATTGACCCGTCAGTTTCACGTCAGTTTTCTTCATGAAAAGTAGAGATGTGGTTGTTCGCTTGGAACGAATTGTACAGATTGTCATTCATCCGCCATAACAAGAAAAGTCCAAAAGAGAAACAAAGTGCTAAAAACCATCTCAGACACGCCAAGGAGGTCCTGCTGATTACGTATAAAGCAGTCAGTTGCTCGGTTATAAATTACGCTGCCCCAGTTTGGACATCGTTTTTAACGGATGTGTCCAGATGTCAGTATGGACCATATTAATCAGTAGGCAAGGGTACTGTCAGTGCAGCAATATAATGTGTTGCTCACTCTTATGTTCCTGCTGGTTGGCCAATGCATCCCAATCACGACATAGTGCTTCAGGTTCCCCCCTGGGCACATCAAGAAGAACATCCTTTTTTTCAAATCCACGTTTAAAAAAAAAATCTTTAAATCCACGCTTGGAAAATATATATTTTTTAAAACCCACTTTTTGAAAATAGTTTTTTTAAATCCATGTTTTGAAAATATTTTTTTAAATCCACTTTTTGAAAACAGTTTTTTTTAAAAAAAATCCATGTTTTGAAATTATTTTTTTTAAATCCACTTTTTGGATTTTTTTTAAATCCGCTTTTTGAAAATATTTTTTCTTCAAAATCTCTTTTTAAAATAACTTTTTTTTAATCCAAGTTTTAAAAACAGTTATTTCTTTTAATATATATGTATTGCCACCGTGGTGCAATGGTATGCACGCCCGCTTGCACGCAGAAGGTCGGTGGTTCGATTCCCTGGCCAGGCAACATCAAACATTTTTCAACGGTGGCAAAATACCCCTCAGTAATGTTGGCGACATTTCCTGAGTATTTCAGCCTTGAAAAACTTCTCCACAAGTGGTGTCTTATGACACGCCGTTCGGACTCGGCGATAAACAGTAGGTCCCATGTCATTGAGCTAAATATGAATCGGGGTGCACTCATTGATATGAGAGAGGTCTCCCTTGTCCCGTATGGGATGTTGTGGAACAATGTTTGTTTTATATTTCTTTTAAATCCACACTATTAAAAATTTTTTAAATCCACGTTTTAAAAATAATTTTTTAAAAATCCACACTTAAAAATTTTTTTTAAATCCACGCATTGAAAATATTTTTTTAATCGACTATGAAAATAGTTTTTTTTTAAATCCATGTTTTGAAAATATTTTTTTAATCCACTTTTTGAAAATTATTTTTAAAAAAATCAACTTTTTGAAAATATTTTTCATTTTTTCATTTTTCATATTTCATGTTTTAAAAGATATATTTTTAAAAATCAGAACTTTTAAATATTTTTTTTTTAAATCCTCGTTTTAAAAACATTTTTTTAAACCCACGCTTTTAAAATAGTTTTTTATATTTTTTTTTAAATCCACGCTTTGAAAATATTTGTTTAATCCACGTTTTAAAAATATTATACTTTCAAAAATCCACGCTTTGAAAATATTTTTTAAAAAAATCACGTTTTGAAAATATTTTTTAAATCCACGCTTTCAAAATATTTTTTTTTAAATCCACGTTTGAAATTTTTTTTAAACTCGACGTTTTGAAAATATTTTTAAAAAATCTAAGGTTTGAAATTATTTTTTAAAAATTTTTTTGAAAATATTTTCAAAGCGTGGATTTTTGAAAAAATATATTTAAAGCGTGGATTTTTTAAAAAATATTCTCAAAACGTAGATTTTTAAAAAATATTTTCAAAACGTAATTTTTTAAACAAATATTTTCAAAGCGTGGATTTTTAAAAAATATTTTCAAAGCGTGGATTTTTAAAAAATATTTTCATAGCGTTGTTTTTAAAAATATCTTCGAAGCGTGGATTGTTAAAAGAAATATTTTCAAAACGTGGATTTTTAAAAAATATTTTCAAAACGTGGTTTTAAAAAAAAATATTTTCAAAACGTGGATTTTTAAAAAAAATATTTTCAAAGCGTGGGTTTAAAAAAAATATTTTCAAAACGTGAATTTCTTAAAAAATATTTTCAAAACGTGAATTTCTTAAAAAATATTTTCAAAGTATGGATTTTAAAAAAAATATTTTCAAAGTGTGGATTTAAAAAAATATTTTCAAAACGTTGATTTAAACAAAAAAAATTTTAAAGCGTAGTTAAAAAAAAAATATTTTTAAAGCGTGGATTTCTTAAACATATTTTCAAAACGTGGATTTTTAAAAAATGTTTTCAAAACGTGAATTTAAAAAAAAATATTTTCAAAGCGTGGATTTCTTAAAAAATATTTTCGAAACGTGAATTTTTAAAAAATATCTTCAAAACGTGAATTTTTAAAAAATATCTTAAAAACGTGGATATTTAAAAAATATTTTCAAAGCGTGGATTTCTTAAAAAATATTTTCGAAACGTGAATTTTTTAAAAATATCTACAAAACGTGGATATTTAAAAAATATTTTCAAAGCTTAAAAATATTTTCTAAACTTGGATTTTTAAAAAATATTTTCAAAGCATGGATTTTTTAACAAATATTTTCAAAGCGTGGATTTTTTAACAAATATTTTCAAAGCGTGCATTTTTTAACAAATATTTTCAAAGCGTGGATTTTTTTTAAACAACCTGGATTTAAAAAAAGTGGATTTTAAAGAAAAAATATTTTCAAAAAATGGATTTAAAAAAATTATTTTCAAAAAATGGATTTAAAAAAATTATTTTCAAAAAGTGGATTAAAAAACTATTTTCAAAACATGGATTTAAAAAAAAAATATTTTCATTGTGGATTATATTTTCAATGCGTGGATTTAAAAAAAAATTTAAAGTGTGGATTTTTAAAAAAATATTTTCATAGCGTGGTTTTTAAAAATATTTTCGAAGCGTGGATTGTTAAAAGAAATATTGTCAAAACGTGGATTTTTAAAAAAATATTTTCAAAGCGTGGGTTTAAAAACAACATTTTCAAAACGTGAGTTTCTTAAAAAATATTTTCAAAGTATGGATTTTAAAAAAATATTTTCAAAGCGTGGATTTAAAAAAATATTTTCAAAAAGTTGATTTAAACAAAAAAAACTTTAAAGCGTAGTTATAAAAAATATTTTTAAATCGTGGATTTCTTAAACATATTTTCAAAACGTGGATTTTTAAAAAATGTTTTCAAAACGTGAATTTTAAAAAAAATATTTTCAAAGCGTGGATTTCTTAAAAAATATTTTCGAAACGTGAATTTTTAAAAAATTTCTTCAAAACGTGGATATTTAAAAAAATATTTTCAAAGCTTAAAAATATTTTCTAAACTTGGATTTTTAAAAAATATTTTCAAAGCGTGGATTTTTTAACAAATATTTTCAAAGCGTGGATTTTTTAACAAATATTTTCAAAGCGTGGATTTTTTAACAAATATTTTCAAAGCGTGGATTTTTTAACAAATATTTTCAAAGTGTGGATTTTTTAACAAATATTTTCAAAGCGTGGATTTTTTAACAAATATTTTCAAAGCGTGGCTTTTTTAACAAATATTTTCAAAGTGTGGATTTTTTAACAAATATTTTCAAAGCGTGGATTTTTTAACAAATATTTTCAAAGCGTGGCTTTTTTAACAAATACTTTCAAAGCGTGTATTTTTTTAAACAACCTGGTTTTTTAAACGTTTGTTTTTTATAAAACGTGTTTTTTAAACAACGTGAGTTTTTTGAAAAAAACATGGGATTTTTGGAAAACAACGTGAGTTTTTTTTAAAAAAATGTGGGCCTTTTGGAAAAAAGTGGGTAAAAAATCGTGGGTTTAGAAAAAAACGTGGGGTTTTTAAAAATTTTTTCAAAACGTGGATATTTAAAAAAAAAACATTATCAAAGCGGGATATTTTTAAAGCGGGATACTTTAAAAATTTTTTTAAATCAGGAACTTCCGAGTTGGCAACACATTTTGTCGCTGCACTGACAGCATCCTTGCATTCTGAGATGGTCCATACTCGATATCTGGACACATCCTGTAGTGGCGCGAATAGCTTTGTTCTGAGTGGCCTTAAGAGTCGTAGGGATTAAATAGAAGGGTGGAGATAACTCCACTCTGGGGTTAATCCACCTTTATCTTACGGCTCCTCGATACTCCTCATGTGCCTGCCTGCCGTTTATATAATAACACAATAACACCAGCCCTTAATTGTGTGCGTGTCAATGTAAAGTTGAGGATGTCGTCAAGTAGAATGGCGTGATTGACGGTGCCGAATGCATACGAAGATCATAAGAATCCAATGTATGAAACGTTATCTTAGTTCCTATCTCTTGTCTATGGGATTCTTCCAGCAATGCAGAGCATTTAACCCCGCTTGGCACGTTCTTTTTCCACGTTAGTGGTTGGTTCAGAATAACGCCGAGGTACTTCACTTCTTAGGAGAGCCCAAGGAAATTCAATAAAAAATCATTCTAGAGCACTAAACAGGCTAAATGTGTTTTGAGTGTATGTCCACTAGACCATGGGTGATTTTTCTCACCAGTCTTTTAAACCTAACCTAAGTTAAACAACCTCTCTTCCAAGTTATAGAAAAAACTCCCTCGTCCAACGAAAAAAAAACAGATTTTCCAAATTTGTAATAAACATTTTTCTTAATTCAATGTTTACATATTACAACAATTTTTTCCTCAACAACAAAAACCGAACTAAAAGAAACCAAAAAAATTCAATGATTGCATGAAAAAGGTGGTTATTATGGTGGTTAAGCTAGTACCAACCAACAAAGATCATCATCACCACCGTCATCGTCATGATCCATCGACTGGCTGTCGGCCTCTTAAGCAAACTATAATAATAAACTCAAACAGACCCAATAAATTGTATAAATTTTTGGGTATTTAGCACGAGAGTTCCCAACAGGTTGCATGCAGGGCTGTTGCAAAAAAGAAGAAAAAATAAAGCAACAATAATAAAACTGACGGTAACTGCAACTTGAATGATGGCAATAAGAATCAAGCAATCATCGACATGCAAGAAACCAACAAGAAAAAAACGAAAGAAAAAAATATTTATCCAAAAAACGTCAAATGAAAAAACAATAATAGCAAATCTTTTGCATTTTATTTGTGTCTGAAAGTGGTGGAGTGGGGGCTGATGAAATGGAAATCCTCCATTGATCATAATAACCCAATAAACTAAAAACCTAACAATGGAGGTGGGTTGAAAAATTTAGAGTTGAACAGGTGAAATAGACGTAGAAATTTTAAATTGTTTGTTTATAGCACTTACGGGTACATACGAGGCGCTTAGCGCAAAAACGCCCTAACCCACTTGTTAAAAAAAATCAAACTGACTATAAAGATCTATCCGGAACCTTATGAAATAAATACTAAAGATTCCGGTTAGATCTTTATAGTCAGTTTGATTTTTTTGAACAAGAGGGTTAGGGCATTTTTGCGCTAAGCGACTCATATAAGGCATGGTCTAAAAAGTGTCAATACATGAAGATTCTTGCACATAAGGGAACAAAGCAAATATGTTTTACAGAAAGAAAATACATCAGCTGGTCTTACTGCATCAGGTTCTTAGTGGAAGGTAAAAAGTTTTGAAAATGACTTTAGAGCGCGTTAAAGTATGCATCAAACCCAACAGAATTAAAAAAAGGTAACCGTACTTGATATTTTTGTTTGACCAAATTTTATGAAGCTTAGAAAAACAAAAACAAATGGTCAGTTTAGCACAAATATGTGTCGAAAAGTAAACCAACAAATATAAAACAAGTAAGAATGTATCCCATAGCCTTGGCCGTAAAGAAAAATGCAAACACAATACTTCTGAGGCCTATAGGCGTTTTTTGAGTTTTTGCTCCAATTTCTCAGGATACATACATCCCCCGAAAAATGGTACCGTTTACAAAACAGCTTGTCAAAACTTTAAAAACGATTCCAGACGAGTCATTAAACTGCACTATTACTAAACTTTATGTGGAAGGTAGACGAAAGAGCGGTCCGATGTAGTTGCTATTCGGACATAATTCGAGGCTGTAAGAAATAATACGAGTACAACGTTTGCACCAAATCGGTTTCTCTCTTCGAGGGTTATCTTACGCACTACCCAATTTAGTTACTACTGGAAGGTTTTTTTTTGAGATTTTGGGTCATTATCTCAGAAAGCATGGTCTTGCTCCCGAAAAAATTTGGTCCGTCATAACATGGCCTTCAAGAAGAACTTTTTGGAAAACATTGCTGAACTTTGCCAAATTATGTGTGGGAGGTACCCGTAGCACGGGACCGATAGCCCATATTCCAACCTGATACATTAATAGATGAAATAATACGATGTGCAAAGTTTGGGCCAATCAGATTCTCCCTGCGAGAGTTATCTTGCGAATCTGCCATTTTAGTTGGTGCCATCAAGGTTTCTTGGAGTTTTTAGGCCATTACCTCAGGAAGTTTGCACTGGCCCCCGAAAAAGTTGTACCGTCGTAAAGGGGGCCGCAATATGCTGAAAATTTTTCAAAACGATTCGAGAGGAGCTCTTAAACTTCACTTTTTCCGAAGAAGTGGACAGATATAGTCCATATTGGAAACCGATCTATGCCTGGAAGTAGTATTACCACATACAATGTTATGACCAATTCGGTTATTCCCTCCGAGAGTTATCGTGCACACCATCTTCGAACTTAAACTAATTTTGGACAAAATATTACGAAAGGCAGAGTTTGGGTGAAATCGCTTAATTCGTTCGGAAGTTATTGTCATGTATGTATTTAATGTACCAAACACGCTATATATACCCATTTTCGATATGCCATCCTCCTTCCTTCCCATTTCTTCTCTTCCTAAGTCCCATTTTGTTTTTCATGTCGAGGTCCTTGACGCGTTTCGTCTCATATCTTATCCCCTGATGTAAACCTCCGCTTTGGTTGGGTGAGGGATTTGGTATTTCCTCATCAGCTTCAATTTGTCACCTTCCCATAGAGTTGCTATGTTCTGACTACCACCGAGAGAGCTGCAGGATTCGCATTGGTGGATTAATTAGGGGGTTCGCTTTGATCTCACTGCAGATTATTTTTATTGGTCCACGCCCTTAAAGGATGAGATCCAACAATTTGTCGTTTAACATCTTCTCGATAGCTTCTTGGTGATCTTTATGTAGCCTACCACACTCTCTTATGGTATCGATCACCTTATAATACAGTTCATCCCTGGCAGGTTTTTTTTTGCTATCTTGGCGTAAGAAGATGGCGGCTCCGGTCCCGTCTCCACGGTCAACTTTCTCTTGTGAAAGGTTCGGGACTTCTTTTTGTAACCTCCAGTAGTTCCAGAAGATTCTGTGGTCGTGCTCACCCTCTTCATGTCGAAGCATAATTTGTCACCCTCTGCCAAAGGATACACTTAACAGTCTCCTCTCCGTTGGTTTAACGAAGTTTGGTCGGGACATTTTAAGGTGGGTAGCTCCCATTCTTCTTGAAAGGTTTAGGAGTGTTATGTTCTTAACGATAAAAAGCATTATTGATCTCCTTTGGAGTATCCAGCCGTTCTCTGTTCAATCGTACTTCTTGAACTGCTGTCGTTGATCACCTGACCACTGCACTTATTAGGTCGTGCGCAGTTTCTTTTATTTCCTTTTCGAATTTCACATTTGTTATTTGTTTTAGGGGATCGCTCTGGTAGTCAGTTTAAAGTCCGCGGGCCGAATTGTTTATAACCTACATCATAAAATATTCTGAACTAAAATGAGATTGGTAGTTTCCTGTTATGTGCAAAAACTGTTCGACCACGGATACCCCAAATGCCTAAACATTTCTTCAATCTGTTGGTGCCCTTATATGGGGGATATACCAAAGCATGGACCTATGTGGACGATTTTTAGTGGAGAAGTTTTGGAACCTCTGAGAACTTAACATGTCAAACAGCTAGTTCGGTTACAAATTGTAAGCTAAAATCTTCAAGATATCCAAAATTGCGAGGTACCGTGGCAGTACCAAAAAAAATGGACCTATGGGATAATTTTTGATGGAGAACCGCAAATGTCAAATTTCAATTAGTTCGGTCAAAACAGTAGCTAATATCCTTAAAATACCGAAACTCGGGGGTACCAATATATGGGGGCTATACCAAAACATGGACCTATTTTGACGATTATTGGCGGAGAACATTGATTATCACTGGGAACTTCAAATTTCCAATTCGGTTAAAAATTATAGCTAAAATCCTCAAAATACCGAAACATATTGAAGATTTTCGGCGGAGAAGTGTTGGACCACTAAGAATACCAAGTTTTGGGACCACCGGGTACCTCAAGTGTCACATTACAGCTGGTTCGCTTAAAAATTATAGCTAAAATCTTCCAAATACCGAAAATCGGGGTTTCGTTAAAAAATGCTAAATCCCTTTATTCGGGTAGTACCGTTATATGGGGGCTATCTTGGTAATTTATAGTGGAGAAGTTTTTTGGTCATGGAACCTCAAATTTAAAATTTCAGCTAATTCGGTGGGGCCTATACCAAAACGTAGACCATTTTTGGCGCAAAATGTTTTGACCTCTTGAAACTCCAAGTGTCAAAGTGGAGCCAATTTGGGCGGAAAATTTAGCTAAAATCCTCAAAATACCTTAAATCGGGTGGTACCGTTGTATGGAGGCTATATCTAAACGTGGACCTATATAGCCCGTCTTCGAACTTGGCCTGCCTATGGAAAAACAGCCACTCGATGTAACATTTTAGCGTTTTATATCAATTATGGCGGTCGTTAAGTGATTACGACAGACGGATAGACGGACATGGCTGGATCGCCTTAAATTTTTTTCCTGATATTTTCCCAAACGATTAGCTCGATGTGTTACAAACAGAATAACAAACTAAATATACCCCCCATACTATGGTGGAGGGTATAAAAATACCCTAATATCGCTAATAGCTTCCGAGAAATAGATATGACCCAATATATAAGGTAAAAATGGATGATAACTTAGCTCCGATATAACTGCATCTTCTGCATTTGTGTACTTTTCAAGCAATTTTTTTACCATATTAGTTATAATTTGACTTTGTTACTTCTCAATAGTTAAACATTATCCTTACCCGGTATGTATTTAATTTGCCCGGTATTTACTCTAAATCGGCACTCAAATCCTAGAGAAGACTCGATACTTGCCATCATTTTCCCGACTTCAGCTTTTGCAAAATAATATTTGCAGGGAAATTGAGGAAATATTAAAATAAATGTTGTGTCTCTAATGTCCTCCATTTTATATGTATGTTGTAAACATACACATAAAATGTTTTCTTAAATTCAATCACTCCTATAGACACACCATCGATTGTTACCGATATCCATCTTCAAATCACTTTTAAACTGAAACTTTCCCATCACAATATCTTCCACTTTAAAGCGAAGCATTTAATAAAATCATTAAATTCAGTACTGCCTTAAATTTGCCCGCATCCCTTAGCTGACTGAGGTGATTCACAGAGGAGCAGAGCAACCAAAAATCAAACATACAACAACAACAAGCTAAAACCATAACAAATGCAATAATCCAATAATCATTGGAATATTGTTTAACTTATACGCTTTTGTTTTTCTTTTTTTGCCAATTCTGCCTTAACCAAACCGAGCCGAGCCCATATATTTGTCAGTAAAGCGAATAAAATTTGATTTAGTAACGAAGTACGCCGCTATACCAAACAACAACAATATCGAACCATCGAAGCAAATGAACGCTCCAAAAAATCTCCAAAATTATGGCGACACAAAAAAGGTTCACATACTTACAAATGCAATTCTCCCCCCAAAAGAAACAAAAAAAAAAACAGAGACACCTATCGAAGTAATAGACACTCATGAAGTTATCTAATTTAGTCCCACCATCATCAGTGCTTCTTAGCTAACTTGGCTGGCAGGGTGATGTTACTGTGATGTCATGTTGTGGTGGTGTTGAGAGTCTGCAAAAGGGTTATGAGGATACCAAAACAACACTTACTTGACAGCTGGCAATTGCTTACATTTTTACATTTGTAATGAAGTGCACGAAAACATGAAAGTGATTTGAACGAGCAGCCAAACACTTACAACAACATCGCAGGCAACACCACTTTGGCAACAAAAAAAACATTGCAAGCATTCTTGTAAAACATTTTGAAAGTATTCTTTTTCTTTGTGATTTTGGGGGTTTTCGTTTTATTTCGATTGTTTATTTTTTTTTTTTTTTGTGCTGAATGCATGCGAACAATTGTGAACCAATATCATAATTATTTGTAATTTGAGATGAGAATGCACGAGGGGTGTGATATAATATTGTTCGAACAGTTTTGTAAGAAATAAATAAATATTCGATTTTATAAGAATTGAGAAAGAGATTGGGACAAATGGAAACGTTTGATTGTATTATGTATTTTGAAAAAAAAAATAAATAATAATAATATAAAAGGAATAAACCTAGAAAATTATATCGAAAGCAAAAATCGTTTTGAGATTTTCAATTTCAACTACAAATGGATCGATCGGTGCCAATTTTTAGATATTTCAACAACAAAAGATTGATTTCAATTATTTTGGGGCAGGTAGCTTAAAGTTATATGATATTGTTACGAAAGCAATTGGAAGATTTAAGTCAATTTAAATGAATTTCAGTGATTAAAAATTTGAGTTCTACACCTTTTTCAGATGTAATTCGAAACATTTTAGTTGTAATTCGTAACATTTCATTTGTAATTCGAGAATTCTATTTGTAATTCGTAACTTTCCATTTGTAATTCGAATTATTCTATTTGTAATTCGAATTATTCTATTTCTAATTCGAATTATTCTATTTGAAATTCGAATCATTTCATTTGTAATTCGAATTATTCCATTTGAAATTCGAATTATTCCATTTGTAATTCGAATTATTCCATTTGTAATTCGAATTATTCCATTTGTAATTCGAATTATTCCATTTGTAATTCGAATTATTTCATTTGTAATTCGAATTATTCCATTTGTAATTCGAATTATTTTATTTGAAATTACAAAGGAAATCATTCGAATTACAAATGGAATAATTCGAATTACAAATGGAATAATTCGAATTACAAATGGAATAATTCGAATTTCAAATGGAATAATTCGAATTACAAATGAAATGATTCGAATTTCAAATGGAATAATTCGAATTACAAATGGAATAATTCGAATTACAAATGGAATAATTCGAATTACATATGGAATAATTCAAATTTTAAATGGAATAATTCGAATTACAAATGGAATATTTCGAATTACAAATGGAAAAATTCGAATTACAAATGGAATAATTCGAATTACAAATGGAATTCTCGAATTACAAATGAAATGTTACGAATTACAAATAGAATTCTCGAAATACAATTAAAATAATTCGAATTACATCTGAAAAAGGTGTAGTGTAAATCTTAATTAAGCAGTTACCTTATTTGAATTGGTTTTACAACAGCAACTAATGTATAGAATTTACAACAATCATGCAATTATCGCATAGTCTCAACTTCCCCTGTTTGTTTTGCTATTGTTTTTTCTCTCAATATATATTATTGTCATTCTCAAATTTGTTTGATCATTCACTGTAACGTCATTCGTTATTACCCCTTCTACTCTCTCACTACCTCTGTACCATTTGTGGTTTAAGTCAGCATCCGGCAAAAAGTGGCAAACGTGCCCTTGATGAGAATCACAACAGAACAACCACCATTCAGTATTCGTTCAGAAGTCAATGAAGAAGGTTCTGCTGTCGCTTGTTGAAATGATTTTTAAATGTAGTAATGCACTAACGCACAAGCTGTTTGTGGAGAGAGTCGTATGCGTGAGACCGCAAACAATGCGTTTGTATTAGTGCCGATACCTGACCCAGCTAACAATTTTTTCCGAGGGCTCTGATATCAGATTTTTTCTGAGATTTTCTGAATATTTTTTTAGAAATGTGGCCGATTTCTCTAATATTTTCCTAGAACTTTGACCGATTTTCTATAAGTTTATTTTAAGAATCTCTGCACATTTTCTAAAGAATCTTAAGAATCGTCATTCCGAATTCGTTCCGATTTCTAATGGATTTTCTAAGGGAATTTTTTTTTTGGTTAATGTCGAAGAACAGTATGACTGGTCATAAAATTCGCATATACAATTTTTTTAATGTAAATGCAACATATAATAATTCAAGCTAGTGTTGATAGCTTCAACATGATTCTGCACATTGTTCTACTGTTAATCATAAAATGATAACAACAGGCACAATCATTAGAAAATTTGAAATTTGAATCTTCCATAAATAGCACATTAAATGAAAATTGTCTCTGAGTGGGGTTTGTTCTGTACAGTACGACACGTGTTGTGTTAATATCAAAGGCATCGGCGTCAGAATTGTTTCCGATTTTTTTCAGAAAATCTGAACTTTTCTCCGAATTTTTCCAGAATTTCTTTCCGAATTCGGACGGATTTTCCTAAGAAAATCTAAATTTTTCATCGAATTATCCAGAATTTTCTTCCGAATTCGGACCGAATTCTGTCAGAAAATCTAAATTTTTCACCAAATTTTCCAAGAATTTACTTCCGAAGGCGGACCGAATTTGTCGCGAAACTCTAACATTTTTTAAGAATTTCCTTAGAAATATCTTTCCGAATTCGGTGACCACGTCCATACAACTTTCGTACCGAATTCGGCATCAGAATCGGATATTTTTTCAGAAATTCTGTTAGCTGGGGGTTTACGTTTATCCGCCTCTTTGTATGAGTGTATGTACATAAGTGCGAAACAAAACAAGTATAAAAGTATCAGTCGGCTTTGCTGAAAGAGATATACCCTCAGCCCGTTCAAGAGATCTCGTGCATAGCATTTTAGTGACATTTTTTTAAATATCGAGGAGAAGTATCACAAGTTGTGGCCCGGTATTGCCTATCTCCGAACTGAAACTAAGTTTCGATAAAATATGACAAAGGCCAAAATTTGGACCAAATCGTTTGATCAGATAGTGCTCTCCAGTCACTACATATAGGGCCATAGGGGTTTTTACACCTTTTGGACTGTTCTCAAGAAGTATGGATTTGCCCTTAAAAAACTTTTAACGTCGTAATGGAGGCAACGAATGCAAGTTGCTTCAACACAAATCGAAGTGATTCGACAGCAGGTCTTAAAGTTTTGTGTGGGAGGTACCCGAAGAAGTGGACAAATATAGTCCATATTCCAATTTGATCTATATCTGGTATATATATTAGGACGTGTAATGTATGGGCCAAATCGGTCACTCCCTTAAAGAGTTATCGTGCGCACAATGTTTCCGAACATTTTTGAACTTTTGTGTGGGGAGGTGCCTGAAGGAGTGGACCGCTATGGCTTATCTTCGAACTTAAACTAAGTTTGGACGAAATATAACAAATGCCAAATTTTGGACCGAATACACAGACTCGTTCAAGAGTTATACTGTGTTCCAACCACTACACACGGTGTTATAGGTTTTTTTTACACATTTCAGGCTTTTTCTCGGGAAATATGGACTTTCCCCCGTCGTATGGAGGGCAGTGATTACAAGTTGCTACAACAAAAATCAAAGCAATTCAATAGCTGGTCCTAAACCGAACTTTTCCGAAATTTTGTGTGGGAGGTACCCGAAGGAGTGGATCGATTGAGTCCATATTGGAACTTAATCTAAGTTTGATAGAAATTTCACGGTGTGCAAAGTATGAACCAAATAGGTTACTGCCGTCAAGAGTTATCGTGCGCACAAATTTTCCGAACATTTTTGAAATTTTTGTGGGTCATGTACCGGAAGGATTGGACCGATATAACCCATCTTCGAACTTAAACTAAGTTTGGACAAAATATTACGAAAGCCAAATGTTGGACCAAATCGGTTGAGAGTTATCGGGCGCACCAGCCAGCCAGACAAATTGGACAAATTGTCCTAAATGGATTGGGGTCTTAAACCATTATTTCTATGAGGCACATTTTGCCCGTTGGGAAATTTGGCTAAAATCCACAAAATTCGAATATTCGGGCGGTACCTTTATATGGGGGATATACGTAAATGTGGACCTACATCAACTAAAATCTATATTTTTGCCTCGTTTAAAATTTCGAGGCGGTAGCTCGTTTAGAACTATTTTTGGTATTCCTTTCCATACAAGTGGGACCACTGTGCGATGTTAACATGTGGTGGATCCGAATCTTACAAACGGAACATAGCCATGGCCCGATGTTTTTCTATGGATCTCTGGCATGGATCTGGAAACGAGTTCAGTTTAGTTCGGTAGTTCAATAATTTTATTTTAGTAAATAATAGTCAATGCAGTAGATGCTCCCCGTTCCAATACAACTCACTTTGCATTTTAAATTAGTAAACCTATTCTTTTAGTGGCTCTGTGGTTCAAAAATAAAAGAAGTTTCTTCGGTATTTCAGTACAACTGATTGGGATTCCTACTAGGCTCACGCCTTAAACTCAGTTACTTGATCAGTTTTGTACATCAAATATAAAATCAAACTAGTCGGTTTAGTTGAACGAGGAACAAGTGAACCACTTACAGAACTAGTTCATTCTATAAAAACAAAACCATCTGCAATACCTTATGTTTGGTATAGAATATCCCATGCTAAGCCTGGCCTATTATATATCATCCTCCATTTTACTTGTTTATTAGCTCTATTACAGCGATAACAACATCAATTTAGTGCAATCATAATTTCTAAATTATCCCCCACTCTACCTTTGAAAGCAGCAGCTGCTGCTGCTATAGCTGTGGCAGCAGAAGACAATCACTTTATTATCTGCTGATAAACATCTTTGTCATGATCCTTGAACATGTTTGTCTCCAAGTCTGCTATAAAACAAATCGACAAGTAACTAACTAACCTGTAAAAGAGATGTGTCTGATGCTCCGCAGTGTGGTGTGAACCATGAACACAGGCATCTTCGGGCTTCTATGATTGTAAACTTACCTACATATGTAGAGATGTATATGACTTGTATGTAGACCACCATTAGGGTTTGTTAATATCAGCAATTTTGAACAGGAGATTATAGACTGTGTAAGGCCATACGATGAGCCTGAAGTTTGAGTGCACTTGGTTGTGTTCCATCTAGCCCAATTCCTAATCTTAAAGATGCCCCATAATCACATGCTAACTCAAAGCCTAAAGTGAGCAAATGCCTGTGATGAGACCCATTGATTATCGGCTAAGTGCAGCAACATTTTGCAGTTGTTGTTGCTCTGCAGCCATGAGAGCTGTTATTCCAAGCGCAAAATTTAATCGTGGAGTTCACAGAACGCACCCATAAGGCCAGAAATGTTTTTGTTTTATGGTTGCGCTTTTTTTTCTACTTTGCCATCATTTGGTTGATGTTTGTGGGGGGTTTGTTAAGGTTTGGTGACTTGCTTTAAGGCTTTTTAGTTGTTGTTATTGTCTTTAGATGGTGCTATTGTTGGCCATACATACATACACTCGCTATTCATGGGATGATTGTCAATTTGAGTGTGTCTTTTTGTCGTTTATTTGAAACGAAACGATAAAGTGTCTGTCGTTGTCTGATCGAACTATTAACTCTCATTGTTTTTGTTTTTGAAGAGATGGGTGGGGGAGGAGGTTTTTAGTTTGCATTTTCGGTGAGGAATTGAGGTTTATTCTGCTTCATCTTCTATTTTAGTCATTAAATTTGGCTATTGTTCGTTTGAGTGTGTGTGTGTGTGCTATTGCCTAGAGTTGTAATACTGTGAGATATTTTCTTCATAGTTTATATTTATTTTGTAATTTTTAGGGTGTAAATTTAATTTCGATGAATTTTAAGATTTCGGCATGGCCTGTCAACAAATGTTTTTTTTTTTTTTTTGAACATAACGACAAGCAACATTTTCAAATTAACTCTACAAAATGCAAATCAATTGGCATTAGTGTTTCGGTTTTCAAGCCAGTTTAGAATCAGTTTAAACTCCATGAATTTTGTATCATTTATACAAAATTTCAATAAAAATCAATTTATGGTTCTATTTCTTTTCACCAATTATGAAGTTTTACATCAGTTATCAACTTCCGCTGGTATTTTTTAC